>NC_132917.1:40740817-41050088 GCF_047675955.1 Chlorocebus sabaeus | reverse complement strand
GTTTGTGTAAGTGCACTCTACAATGTTTGCACAAGGATGAAATTGCCTAATAATGCATTTCTCAGAACATATCTCTGTTGTTAAGTGATGAATGGCTGTATTAGTGAGGCTTCCATTGCATTAACGAAGCTCTATATTTCAGAAGATGGAAAATAATACTACAAAATGAAGTCTAAGGAAAACAAGGGTAATTTACATTATATGTTTACAAGCCCGATATATTGCTGAAAGCTGGCATTTTTTATATTTGTAAAGACTATATTTACATTATATTTAACAGTAGTCCTTGCAAAATACAAAAATTTAGTAATTATTACAAGTGCTTCCCACTGAATAGCTAATTACTAAATGTAATAAATAGCAGTATGAAAAAGAAGAAAGCTTTGCTTACACGCATTGAATGTATACACATTAACACACTGTTACTGGAAGACATTATAGCAGAAAAAATGCGAACAAATATTATATGAGCAAGACTTCGTGTATGACAAAAATAAAGGATTATTGTTAACTTTGTATTGTTGATCATTAACAGATAAATTATGTCATCATATAAGATATAAGAGTTCACACAAAAGGCTTCTCTAACTAGGTATGAATGTTACCAAAAAGAAAAAAAAAAGAAAGAAAAAAATGAAGAAAATAAGACAAGACCATCTGGCCTAACTTTCACTATTATACTTCACAATAGGAATGATGTGATTGTTTCACTGTGTGGGTGTGTGATTCAATTATCAGTAATTTAAAATATTCACTCATGAAAAAATAATTAAACATTTATATAAATCTGTTGACATTGATTATTATAATTAATTTTCAAATATTTTTTCATGTAAATGAAGGAGAGGTGTTCATGGACTCTATTTTGAATATGAGGAAAATAATAAACAATTTTAAAGATAACAACATTTGTTTTTAGCTACAGAAGAAATAATTCTGTGTGTTTTAAGAAGTAACTTCAGGAGGAGAAGAGAAGGAAACAGGACCAAAAAGATTTGAGAAATTTGTGACATTAGTATATTTAGCATATAACGTCCATCAAATATCTTATACTAAATTTCAAATTATAATGAATAATAATAAAAATATAACATGATTAAATAAGGATGAGTTTGTGTCCTTTGTAGGGACATGGATGCAGCTGGAAACCATCATTCTTAGCAAACTATCACAAGAACAGAAAACCAAACACCGCATGTTCTCACTCATAGGTGGGAACTGAACAATGAGATCACTTGGACTCGGGAAGGGGAACATCATACACCGGGGCCTATCATGGGGAGGGGGGAGGGGGAAGGGATTGCATTGGGAGTTATACCTGATGTAAATGATGAGTTGATGGGTGCTGACGAGTTGATGGGTGCAGCACAGCAACATGGCACAAGTATACATATGTAACAAACCTGCACGTTATGCACATGTACCCTAGAACTTAAAGTATAATAATAATAATAATAAATAATAATAATAAAATAGAGAAAGCATCAAAAAAAAAAAAAAAGAATCCAATTTAGGTAAGAACTGTCAAAACCAGACTGGGTCTCTTTTTGAATAGTTGGGTCAAAGCTGTAAAGTTCAATAGGAATTAGGCATATAGGCATACCTCATTTTATTAAGCTTCACAGATATTGTGTGTTTTACAAATTGAAGGTTTGTGGCAACCCTGCATTAAACAAGTCTATAGGTACCATTTTTTCAACAGTGTGCTCACTTTGTAACTCTGTGTAACCTTTTATTAATTACCATAATATTTCAAGCTTTTTAATTATCATTTTATCTGTTACAGTGATCTGTGATTAGTGATTTTTGATGTTACTAACGTAATTGTTTTCAGGCACTATGAACCGCACCCATATAAGATGGTAAACTGAATCAGTAAATGTGTATGTTCTGACTGCTCCACCAACTGGCCATTCCCTCATTTCTCTCCTTCTCTTGGGCTTCCGTATTCCCAGAAACATAACAACATTGAAATTAGGCCAATTAATAATGCTACAACGGCCTCTAAGTGTTCAAGTGAAAGGAATAGTCACACATTTCTCACTTGAAGTAATATACTAGAAATGATTAAGATTAGTGAGGAAGGCATGTTGAAAGCTGAGACAAGCCAAAAGGTAGTCCTCTAGAGCCAGTTAGTCAAGTTGTGCATATAAAGGAAAAGTTCTTGAAAGAAATTAAAAGTGCTACTCCAGGGAACACATGCCTGATAAGAAAGCAAAACAGCCTTGTTGCTAATATGGAGAAAGTTTTAGTAGTCTGGATAGAAGATAAACCAACCACAACAAAGCCTAATCCAGAGCAAGGCCCTAACTCACTCTTCAATTTTTTGAATGTGAGGAAGCTGCAGAAGAAAAGTCTGAAACTAGCAGAGGTGGGTTCATGAGGTTTAAGGAAAGTGACCATCTCTATAACACAAACGCATAAGGTGAAGCAGCAAATGCTTATGTAGAAGCTGCAGCAAAGTCATCCATAAGATCTAGCTAAGACCACTGATGAAGATGGCTACACTATACAACAGATTTTCAGTATAGACAAAATAAACCTTCTATTGGAAGAGATTGCCATCTAGCACTTTCTTAGCTAGAGAGGAGAAGTCAATATCTGGCTTTAAAGATTCAAAGAACAGCCTGACTATCTTGTTAGGGGCTAATGCAGCTGGTAACCTTAAGTTGAAGCAAATGCTCATTTACCATTCGGAATACTCTAGGGCCCTTAAGGATTATGCTAAATCTGCTCTGCCCATGCTCCATAATGGTACAATGAAGCCCAGCATGCTATAAAAATACCTCTTTACAGCATGGTTTACTGAATATTTTAAGCTCACTGTTGAGACCTACTACTCAGAAAAAAATATTTCTTTCAACGTGTTACTTCTCCTTGACAATGCACATGGTCATTCAAGAGCTCTGGTGGAGATATACAAGAAGACTGATGTGATATGCCTGTCAGCAAAACATCCATTGTGCAGCCCATGGATAAAGGAGTAATTTTGACTTTCAAGTCTTATTATTTAAGAAATACATTTTGTAAGGCTGTATCTGGAGTACAGAGTGATTTCCCTGATGTATCTGGGCAAAGTAAGCAAAAAATCTTCTGGAAAGTATTGACCCTTCTAGATGCCATTAACAACATTTGTGATTCATGGGAAGAAGCCAAAGTACCATCATCAACATGACTTTGGAAAAAGTTGATTCCAACCCTTATAGATGACTTTGAGAGGTTCAAGGCTTCACTGTAGGAAGTAACTGCAGATGAAGTGAAAATAGAAAGGAATAGAACTAAAAGTAGGCCTGAAGATATGACTGCATTGCTATAAAATCATGATAAAAAATTTGAATGCATTAAAAGTTGCTTCTTATGGATGAGCAAAGAAAGTGGTTTTTTGAGATAGAATCTACTTCTGAGGAAAATGCTGTGAACATTGTTGAAATGATAACAAAGAATGTAGAGTATTACATCAACTTAGTTGATAAAACAGTGGAGAGTTTGAGATGATTGTCTCCAATTTTGAAAGAAGTTCTACTTTCAAACAGCATTTGCATGCTGTAGAGGAATCTTTTGTGAAAATAAGAGTCAATTGATGTGGCAAACTTCATTGTTATCTTATTTTAAGAAATGCCACAGCCATGTCAACCTTCAGCAAGCACATCCTAATCAGTCTGCAACCAACATCACTGAGGAAGGCTTTCCATCAAAGAAAAGCGTTATGACTCAGTGAAGACTCAGATGACTGTTAACATTTTTTAGCAATAAAGTATTTTTAAATTAAGGAATACACATATTTTAGACAAAATACCATTGCACATTTAATAGCTACACTATAGTGTAAATATAGCTTTTATATGCACTGAGAAATAAAAAGTCGTGTGACTCACTTAATTGTGATATTCACTTTATTGTGGTATCCTGGAAATGAACCCACAATATAACTGAGAAATAACTACATTTTATCATCTTATCTCTAAGATTTCAAACTATTACTCTTTGGAATCCAATGTGGTACTAGCAGTGTTGAAATAAGCTGAAGATTAGAGCCAACAGCTGCTGCCAGGGTGAAGTGCTTACATTGGCATTAAATTACCAACAAGAATAGCAATCAAACAAGAAGAAGGAAATTTCTCTTACCATCCCGCCTTTCAATATCCCTGTGCTAATGGCATCTATTGTCACAACCTATTAAGATGGTTAACTGATAAATAAAATTTTATTACAGTGACCCAATTAGTGATATACTGCTATATGTTTAACAGATTCTGAAAAAGCCCTTATTTTTAGAGCTTGCCTATTTTTATGGTGAACATATTTCCATTATAATTGATTTCAATATATCAATATGATGAAACAGTACAAAGATATTACTCAGATACAATACAAATACAGTTGATGTAAATTACTTCAAAGTAGATAATAAGATGCAGTACTTAAGTAGTAATGTTTTGAGTATTAATTTTTTACATTTAGTATTTAATATTAGGTTTACATATTTTAAAAATAATAACTATTTAACAGCTAGCTCTCAAAATTCCTGAAAATTTGACAATTGGCTCTTGTGTGTTGCTATGATTTGGCTCTATCACACTACTGGATCTCAGCCCAACATCACAAAATGAGGACAGAAGAATAGATTTGGACCAGAGACAAGAGCCTAAAAAGAAGCACAGTTCACTGTTTTAGTTATTAAGCATTTATATACATTTATTTGAACAACCTTATATGCTTCTCTTTAACAAGAATCAAGTAGCCTTTGTACAAACAAAGATGTACTACTCATCCTCATTCCAGAAAGGATAGACACAGAATTCCAACAGTACCTGTCTCCATCCCCAAGCAATGATAATACTCCTTTTATTCAGTCACAGCTCTACTTGAATGTATGGAAAACTAAATAATAAATTCTAACATTGACAATTTCCAATAATCATTATATGAAATAATAAGAGGAAAGGGAAAGGAAAAATCAAATTAGTTAACATAGACAAATATATATGTATATAATAAGCAAAAGAGATGGTATGTAAAGCTACTACTGTCTTTTTTTCTACAAACGGCCTAAAGTTGTAGTTGATATTTATAACTCATTCCATAGGTCATTCCATTTTCCCTTAAGTCAACAATTTCTATTGTTGTGATTCTTTACCTGATGATTAACTAGAAAAAAATCACTTTTCCCCCTCAGTGGTTTTCCATTAACTTTTATCTTTGGATATGGGAGTAACAATCATCTGATAGAATTCCCAGTGTTTCAGACAAAGGCATCATATAGAGAAAATCTATTTTATGCTTTTTAAAAACATTATACTATTAGTTCTAGGGTACATGTACACAACGTGCAGATTTGTTACATATGTATACATGTGCCATGTTGATGTGCTGCATCCATTAACTTGTCATTTACATTAGGTTTATCTCCTAATGCTATCCCTCCTCCCTTCCCCTACCCCACGACAGGCCCCAGTGTGTGGTGTTCCCCACCCTGTGTCCAAGTGATCTCATTGTTCAGTTCCCACCTATGAGTGAGAATATGTGGTGTTTTGTTTTCTGTCCTTGTGATAGTTTGCTCAGAATGATGGTTTCCAGCTTCATCTATGTCCCTACAAAGGACACAAACTCATCCTTTTTTATGGCTGCATAGTATTCCATGGTGTATATGTGCCACATTTTCTTAATCTAGTCTATCATTAATGGACATCTGGTTTGGTTCCAAGTCTTTGCTATTGTGAATAGTGCCACAATAAACATACGTGTTCATGTGTCTTTATAGCAGCATGATTTATAATCCTTTGGATATATACCCAGTAATGGGATGGCTGGGTCAAATGGTATTTCTAGTTCTAGATCCTTGAGGAGTCGCCACACTGTCTTCCACAGTGGTTGAACTAGTTTACAGTCCCACATAGGGTAAAAGTGTTCCTGTTTCTCCACATCCTCTCCAGCACCTGTTGTTTCCTAACTTTTTATTGATTGCCATTCTAACTGGTGTGAGATGATATCTCATTGTGGTTTTGATTTGCATTTCTCTGATGGCCAGTGATGATGAGCATTTTTGCATGTGTCTGTTGGCTGTGTAAATGTCTTCTTTTGAGAAACATCTGTTCATATCCTTTGCCCACTTTTTGATGGGGTTGTTTGATTTTATCTTGTAAATTTGTTTAAGTTCTTTGTAGATTCTGGATATTAACCTTTTGTCAGATGGGTAGATTGAAAAAATTTTCTCCCATTCTGTAGGTTGCCTGTTCACTCTGATGGTAGTTTCTTTTGCTGTGCAGAAGCTCTTTAGTTTAATGAGATCCCATTTGTCAATTTTGGCTTTTGCTGCCGTTGCTTTTTGTGTTTTAGACATGAAGTCCTTGCCCATGCCTATGTCCTGAATGGTATTGCCTAGGTTTTCTTCTAGGGTTTTTATGGCTTTAGATCTGACGTTTAAGTCTTTAATCCATCTTGAATTAATTTTTGTATAAGGTGTAAGGAAGGGATCTAGTTTCAGCTTTCTATTTATTATTCTATCTATTATTATTTTATTTATTTATTTTATTCATTCTATCTATTATTCTATTTATTCTATTTTCCCAGCACCATTTATTAAATAGGGAATCCTTTCCCCATTTCTTGTTTTGGTCAGGTTTGTCAAAGATCAGATGGTGATGGTTGTAGATGTGTGGTATTATTTCTGAGGGCTCTGTTCTGTTCCATTGGTCTATATCTCTGTTTTGGTACCAGTACCATGCTGTTTTGGTTACTGTAGCCTGTAGTACAGTTTGAAGTCAGGTAGCATGGTGCCTCCAGCTTTGTTCTTTTGGCTTAGGATTGTCTTGGCAATGCAGGCTCTTTTTAGGCTCCTTATGAACTTAAAAATAGTTTTTTCCAATTCTGTGAAGAAAGTCATTGGTAGCTTGATGGGGATGGCATTGAATCTATAAATTACCTTGGGCAGTATGGCCATTTTCAAGATACTGATTCTTCCTATCCATGAGCATGGAATGTTCTTCCATTTGTTTGTGTCCTCTTTTATTTCATTGAGCAGTGGTTTGTAATTCTCCTTGAAGAGGTCCTTCACATCCCTTGTAAGTTGTATTCCTAGGTATTTTATTCTCTTTGAAGCAGTTGTGAATGGGAGTTCATTCATGATTTGACTCTGTCTGTTTTTGGTGTATATGAATGCTTGTGATTTCTACACATTGATTTTGTATCCTGAGACTTTGCTGAAGTTGCTTATCAGCTTAAGGAGATTTTGGGCTGAGATGATGGAGTTTTCTAAATATACAATCATGTCATCTGCAAATAGGGACAATTTGACTTCCTCTTTTCCTAATTGAATACCCTTTATTTATTTCTCCTGCCTGATTGCCCTGGCCACAACTTCCAACACTATGTTGCATAGGAGTGGTGAAAGAGGGCATCCCTGTCTTGTGCCAGTTTTCAAAGAGAATGCTTCCAGTTTCTGCCCATTACGTATGACATTGGCTGTGGGTTTGTCATAAATAGCTCATATTATTTTGAGATACGTTCCATCGATACCTAATTTATTGAGAGTTTTTAGCATGAAGTACTGTTGAATTTTGTCAAAGATCTTTTCTGCATCTATTAAGATAATCATGTGCTTTTTGTTTTTGGTTTTATAATGCATTACATTTATTGATTTGTGTATGTTGAACCAGCCTTGCATCCCAGGGATGAAGCCCACTTGATCATGGTGGATAAACTTTTTGATATGCTGCTGGATTCGGTTTGCCAGTATTTTATTGAGGATTTTTGCATCGATGTTCATCAGGGATATTGGTCTAAAATTCTCTTTTTTTTGTTGTATCTTTGCCAGGTTTTGGTATCAGGATGATGCTGGCCTCACAAAATGAGTTACAGAGGATTCCTTCTTTTTCTATTGATTGGACTTGTTTCAGAAGGAATGGTACCAGCTTCTCTTTGTACGTCTAGTAGAATTCAGTTGTGAATCTGTGTGGTCCTGGATTTTTTTTTTTTTTTTTTTTTTTGGTTGGTAGGCTCTTAATTAAGCCTCAATTTCAGGGAGGCATAGAACAATAACTGTTATTGGTCCATTCAGGGATTTAACTTCTTCCTGTTTTAGTCTTGGGAGGGTGTATGTATCCAGGAATTTATCCATTTCTTCTAGATTGTCTAGTTTATTTGTGTAGAGGTGTTTATAGTATTCTCTGATGGTAGTTTCTATCTCTGTGGGATCGGTGATGATATCCCCTTTATCATTTTTTATTGCATCTATTTGGTTCTTCTCTTTTTTCTTCTTTATTAGTCTTGCTAGCAATCTATCAATTTTGTTGATCTTTTAAAAAAACCAGCTCCTACATTCATTGATTTTTTGAAGGTTTTATTTTTTTGCATCTCTATCTCCTTCAGTTCTGCTCTGATCTTAGTTATTTCTTGCCTTCTGTTAGCTTTCGAATGTGTTTGCTCTTGCTTCTCTAGTTCTTTTAATTGTGATGTTAGGATGTCAATTTGAGATCTTTCCTACTTTCTCTTGTGGGCATTTAGTGCTGTAAATTTCCCTCTACTCACTGCTTTAAATGTGTCCCAGAGATTCTGGTATGTTTTGTCTTTGTTCTCATTGGTTTCAGAGAACATCTTTATTTCTGCCTTCATTTCGTTATGTACCCAGTAGTCATTCAGGAGCAGGTTGTTCAGTTTCCATGTAGTTGAGTGGTTTTGAGTGAGTTTCTTAATCCTGAGTTCTAGTTTGATTGCACTGTGGTCTGAGAAACAGTTTGTTTTAATTTCTGTTCTTTTACCTTTGGTGAGGAGTACTGTACTTCCAACTATGTGGTCAATTTTTGAGTAAGTGTGATGTGGTGCTGAGAAGAATGCATATTCTGTTGATTTGGGGTGGAGAGTCCTGTAGATGTCTACTAGGTCTGCTTGGTGCAGAGCTGAGTTCAATTCCTGGATATCCTTGTTAACTTTCTGTCTCGTGGATCTATCTAATGTTGACAGTGGGGTGTTAAATTCTCCTGTTATTATTGTGTGGGAGTCTAAGTCTCTGTGTGGGTCTCTAAGGACTTGCTTTATGGATCTGGGTACTCCTGTATTAGGTGCATATATATTTAGGATAGTTAGCTCTTCTTGCTGAATTGATCCCTTTACCATTATGTAATGCCCTTCTTTGTCTCTTCTGATCTTTGTTGGTTTAAAGTCTGTTTTATCAGAGACTGGGATTGCAAACCCTGCCTTTTTTTTTTTCCATTTGCTTGGTAGATCTTCCTCCATCCCTTTATTTTGAGCCTATGTGTGTCTCTGTACATGAGATGGGTCTCCTGAATACAGCACACTGATGGGTCTTGACTCTTTATCTAATTTGCCAGTCTGAATCCTTTAATTGGAGCATTTAGCCCATTTACATTTAAAGTTAATATTGTTATGTGTGAATTTGATCCTGTCATTATGATGTTAGCTGGTTATTTTGCTCATGAGTTGATACAGTTTCTTCCTGGCATCGATGGTCTTTACAATTTGGCCTGTTTTTGCAGTGGCTGCTACTGGTTGTTCCTTTCCATGTTTAATGCTTCCTTCAGGAGATCTTGTAAGGCAGGCCTGGTGGTGACAAAATCTCTCAGCATTTGCTTGTCTGTAAAGGATTTTATTTCTCCTTTACTTATGAAGCTTAGTTTGGCTGGCTATGAAATTCTGAGTTGAAAATTCTTTTCTTTAAGAATGTTGACTATTGGCCCCCACTCTCTTCTGGCTTGTAGAGTTTCTGCTGAGAGATCTTCTGTTAGTCTGATGGGTTTCCCTTTGTGGGTAGCCCGACCTTTCTCTCTGGTTGCCCTTAATGTTTTTTTCCTTCATTTCAACTTTGGTGAATCTCACAATTATGTGTCTTGAAGTTGCTCATCTTGAGGAGTATCTTTGTGGCATTCTCTGTATTTCCTGAATTTGAATGTTGGCCTGCCTTGCTAGGTTGGGGAAGTTCTCCTGGATAGTATCCTGCAGAGTATTTTCCAACTTGGTTCCATTCCCCCCGTCACTTTCAGGCACACCAATCAGATGTAGATTTGGTCTTTTCACATAGTCCCATATTTCTTGGAGGCTTTGTTCATTTCTTTTTACTGTTTTTCCTCTAAACTTCTCTTCTTGCTTCATTTCATTAATTTGATCTTCAATCACTGATACCCTTTCTTCCACTTGATCGAATAGGCTACTGAAGGTTGTGCATGTGTCACGTAGTTCTTGTGCCATGGTTTTCAGCTCCATCAGGTCATTTAAGGTCTTCTCTATGCTGTTTATTCAAGTTAACCATTTGTCCAATTTGTTTTCAAGGTTTTTAGCTTCTTTACGATGTGTTTGAACATCTTCCTTTAGCTCTGAGAAGTTATTACCGATGTTCTGAAGCCGTCTTCTCTCAATTCGTCAAAGTCATTCTTCACACAGCACACAGCTTTTTTCCATTGCTGGCAAGGAGCTGTGTTCCTTTGGAGGAGAAGAGGTGCTCTGATTTTTAGAATTTTCAGCTTTTCTGCTCTGGTTTCTCTCCATCTTTGTAGTTTTATCTACCTTTGGTCTTGATGATGGTGACGTACAGATGGGGTTTTGGTGTGGATGTCCTTTCCATTTGTCAGTTTTCCTTCTAACAGTCAGGACCCTCAGCTGCAGGTCTGTTGGTATTTCCTGGAGGTCCACTCCAGACCATTTGCCTGGGTATCAGCAGCGGAGGCTGCAGAACTGCAAATATTGTAAAATGGCAAATGTTGCTGCCTGATCATTCCTCTGGAAGCTTCGTCTCAGAGGGGCACCCAGCCATATGAGGTGTCATTTGGCCCCTACTGTGAGGTGCCTCCCAGTTAGACTACTTGGGGGTCAGGGACCCACTTGAGGAGGCAGTCTGACTGTTCTCAGATCTCAAACTCTGTGCTGGGAGAACCACTACTCTCTTCAAAGCTGACAGGGATGTTTATGTCTGCAGAAGTTTCTGCTACCTTTTGTTCAGCTATGCCCTGTTCCGAGGTGGAGTCTACAGAGACAGGCAGGCCTCCTTGAGGTGCAGTGGGCTCCACCCAGTTTGAGCTTCCTGGCCATTTTGTTTACCTGCTCAAGCCTCAGCAATGGCGAATGCCCCTCCCCTAACCTCGCTGCCACCTTGCAGTTTGATCTCACACAGCTGTGCTAGCAGTGAGCAAGGCTTTGTAGGTGTAGGACCTCTAAGCCAGGCAGGGGATATAATCTCCTGGTGTGCCGTTTGCTAAGACTGTTGGAAAAGTGCAGTATTAGGGTGGGAGTGACCCGATTGTCCAGGTGTCGTCTGTCACAGCTTCCCTTTACTAGGAAAGGGAATTCCCTGACCCCTTGCGCTTCCTGGGTGAGGAGGTGCCTTGCCCTGCTTTGACTCATGGTCCATGCACCCACTGTCCGACAAGCCCCAGTGAGATAAACCTGGTACCTCAGTTGGAAATGCAGAAATCACCCATCTTCTGCGTTGCTCACACTGGGAGTTGTAGACTGGAGCTGTTCCTATTTGGCCATCTTGGAACCTCCCCCTTTATTTTATTCTTAATAATCAGGAACCATTATTCTATTATCTTCTTCTTTATGTACTGGTTAATTGACATAGAGCCCCAAATGGCGAAGTGGTGATCTTAACTTTGAGATCAATGGAGCCATTGTTATGTGTTCTGATAAAAGCTTTCCTCTCCTGATAATTAAGACCCCAAAGCAGTAGTCCCAAATTTCTGTGTCAGGAATAAAAATTCTCTGAATGAATTATTAGGTATAATAGCAAGAAGAGTCATTTTTACTTCTTCTGGAAAAAAAGAACACTGTGTATTGATTGCCAGTTAAATATACAATATATTATATAAGATAGTGACTGTAGCAGGATTCTCCAGAGGGACAGAATTAATAGGATATATATATATATATATATATATATATATATATATATATATATATATAAAAGGGAGTTTATTAAGGAGAATTGGCTCACAAGATCACAAGGCAAAGTCCCACTATAGGCCATCTGCAAGCAGAGGAAGAAAGAAACCAGTAGTGGCTCAGTCTGATCCAAAAGCCTCAAAAGTAGGGAAGCCAACAGTACGGCCCTCAGTCTGAGGCCAGAGGGCCCAAGAACCCCCCAGCAAACCACAGTAAGTCCAAGAGTCCAAAGGTCAAAGAACCTGGAGTCTGATGTCCAGGAGCAAGAGGAACGTACGGAAGTATCCAGCACTGGAGAAAGTTGAAAGCCACAAGACCCAGCAAGCCAGGTTATCCCACCTTCCTCCGCCTGCTTTGTTCTAGTTGTGCTGGCAGCTGATTGGATGGTTCCCACCCACACTAAGGGTGGGTCTTCCTTTCCCAGTGCACTGACTCAAATGTTAATCTCCCTGGCAACACCCTCACAGACATATCCAGAAACAATACTTAATTACCTATCTAGGCATCCTTCAATCTAATCAAGTTGCCACCTAATAATCATCACAGTGCCCAATATTTCAAGGCATTGATTTAAAAACTAGCACCATAACCGAGCCTTTAATAGGCTTTTTAAAAAACCATTCTTTCATACCAGCTTCTTCAGAGTGGTGGGTTTTGTGGTAAGACCAGTGATTCTATGGGAATGACCATTGCTGTACCAGTTTTGCAGTAAAATGAATTCCTTGGTGATGAAAAATATCACATGATGTATGTGTGGAGTATGTCATTCCAAAAGTTTACAGATGATAATGTTGACAGGGAAAACACCCAAACCCACAATTTACTGCTCTCCTATTGGCCCAGTTTAAAGCACATATTTAAACATTTTCTAAGAGGGTAGACCTTATATCAAATGCGTTTACCATAAAAGGAGAAAAATAAAATGGGAAGAGTGAAAGAAGACTTTAGGAGAAGATGAATACATTTATGGCATTGGTAGTTTGACAGTGTGTACTTATCTGAAAACACATCAAGTTGTATGCATTAAACAGCTTTTTGTATGTCAGTCATATCTCAGAAAAGCCACGAAAAGTAAAAATAAAAGTTAACAGGAAGGGGAAAATCCCTCTTTCCTTTCTCCTGGCTTCCAATTTTTCTCTAGTTCTCCATATTGGCAGGAAGCCAGTTTACAAAGGAAAACTCATTTGCCATCTAACCCCAACTGCAACACAAAGCTGACTATAGAAGAGTAGATTTGAATTTGCAAATCTAGCTTTAAACCAGAACATTCTATCTCTTAGCAACTCAGTATTCATATTCCACTTGCATAAAAACACCTATTCATGTATCATGTAATTACTGAGAACCTGTTCAATTTATACTTTGTGCTAGGTGCTAAGGATAAATTGGTGATCAAAAACATGTCTGGACTCTATGAAACTTACATTATCTTCCTAGATATTAACCAAATCATCCTCTTGGTTATGTATAACTGCAAACTGAAAATAACATGGGTCTATGAAAAAATATTAATTACAAATAATCTGGAAGTAATTAAAGAAGTATTTCCCTGAGGAAGTTTCACCTAGCTGAGAGCTAAAGGATTAGAAAGAGTTAACTCAACCAAGTAGAAGGTGGCTGCATTGGGAACGTATCATTTCAGGTGAAAGGAACAACCTGTGCAAAGGCCTTATGGTGGGCGTGAATGTGGTATAACTGTGAAGAACTAAAGGAGCTGAGTGTCTGGGCTGCAAAGGTTTAAATGCAAATTATGGGAGAGGAAGCTTGCCAGGAAGGCAGGATTTAGACCCATAATTTTATAAGATTTTGGTTCAGATTCTAAGCAGCAAATCTTGCTGAAGAATTTTAAGGGAAATATTTCAGTTTTGACAGTTTAAAAATAAATGTTCTACAATTTGTGCAGGTCTAAGTCGATAAATGGGGATCAGTTAATAAGCAATCCTGGTAAGAGATGAAAGTTGCTCTAGAGTATTGGCAGTAGAGATGGACAGAAGTGGGGAAATATAAGATATATTTAGAAAATAAAACCAACAAATATTGCTGACAACTTGTAAGAGAGATGAAGATGTCAAAAATGCCTCTTATATTTCTGGCTTATGTAACCTAACTGATGTTGGTGCTATGGACCGACAGCACACAATAGAAGAGGATATCTTGACATCCCTGGATTTATTGAATCATCCAAGTAAAGGTATCTAATAAGTGTATAATCAGAATTTTTTATAAAAAGTACATTTAAAAAAAAATAAGCCAAACTAAATATATAAATACAATTTTATTTTAAATGATAGAAATGTCTGTTCACGGCAGTAAGGTTTTAAAATGTGCTCTTTGTCATTAATCTGTCACTATTCTCATTTCCCAAGTTGCTTTCACTCATAACACTTCCTTTTAAAATTATTATTCTAATCCAATATTCTTATGCATTATTTTACTCTTTGTTAAGTTATTAAATCAAAACAAAGGATAAATTCAGAGATCACACTAATCTAGTAAGATCTATTAATCTAGTTGAGCAGCTGGTCACTTGTGCCAGTTTCTGGTTCTCTCTGCCTCTGTTCAAATAGTTTTCTATCCTTTTGTACATGAACTGTGATCCTGTAGGCTGAACCCTGGGCACTGCCTCCTAGGCTGTCTCACCATCCATTCGGCCAGTAGATGACACCAGCTGAATAGTGAAGCAGAAGAAAAGAGACATAGGAGTATTTATTTCCCACTCTCTTCAGTTTTGGCAGTGGTTAGGTCTCCTCATGATGACAGTTCCTGCTGGGAATCCCTTATTTTCTATTTCCCATGCTCATTGGACTCCTGAAACATTCCTTCCTCCCCTTTCCCCTGGAGGACTAGTGGTAGTGATGGGTTTCTACAGTTGCTAGATGGTTACTTCAATATCCTTTGTTGATTCACCTTTACTCATAGTTTATTTATTAAGCTCAGTTTATTTGAAGTTTGGGTCAAATTATTCTGTTTCTTGCTAGGATACTCAATAGTTCTGTACTTCAGCTTTATTTAAGCTTGAAGAGTATAAAGCATTTTCTTTGCCAAGTCATTTGCTTTTCATTCTATCCAGCAACCTCTAAATTGGGACTCAACAAACTTGCTGTGTAAAGGAAAAAACAGTATTTAAGTTCTGTGGATCATACCTCCTATTCCATAACTACTCATCCTTGACATTGTAGCATAAAAGCAACAAAAGACAATATGTCAATGAATGAGCATGGCTGTGTTCCAGTGAATCCTTATTTACAAAAACAGGTGCAGAGGCCTTTTCCCAATGGCCATAGTTTCCCAACTTCTGTTTTAAACCAACTAACATTCAAATAAAGAAAAATTCAGGCATACATTTACGTACCTTGCAGACATTACCATTTTCCTAAAGCTATATAATAGCAGTTTTCAATATGTAATTAAGTGCTCAGTTTTGACAAATATGGTTTATGAAATGACCTGTGTAAGGATAAGGGTTAACACAGAAATCATGTCATAGGTAATTTGGTAAAATCTATGAACTAATGAGAAACTGTAAGTGAAGAACTTTGAAAAAATTTAATGTACCATACATAAATAAAATATTGTTGATGCTTCAAAGACCCTTGAACTATTACTGTCATAAATTAAGTATGTAATATACTAAGTGCATAATGAATTACAACCAAATCTTTAGTTATTTGTATAAGGAATATTTATTTAATGGAATATTTGTAACAAATTTTCAGAGCTTGACACTTCAAAATTCCTCAACTAAGAGTTGTCACTTGCCCAGGAGATACAATTTTATTTTAATATTAACATGTAGAAAAAATTACAAGATAAGACATATACATTTTTGGGTTTCAAACAAAAACATAAATTAGCATGGCAATTTATATCTTTTGCATATACTATGTCTACCTCTCTTAATTTGTCTTGTACCAATATCCCATGTCATCCAGTAAACTAATCCTACTCTCCTTTCTTCCTCTCATGTTCATAGTGATATTCTGAAAATCTAATTAGTACTATTATTTAATGAAGAACCACATAAAATAAGAAAAAAATTAAAATCAAGGTTACTGAAATTCCTGCTGTACCCAGAAATTTCAGCTTTAACACATGGCAGCTAGGAGCACTAACTTACAAATAGAATTTGCTATATGAAACCTGGTAGAAATATTTTAATAAATGCTAATGATCATGGATAAATTCTTAACAACTCACATATAGAACAGAGAACTATAAATATCACCTTTGAAAAGCAAGATGAGACAGCTTTTAATATTAAGGCATTGGGAACATATGGTTTGTTTGTAAAATCTGGAAATATCCCACTTGGGCCTAGAGAAAGAAATGAAAAATAAGAAGCTCAAAGGACAAGCTTCTCTCTTTGCAACCTTGTATGTCTGCAGGGTTTTGGTTCAGGACGTCTTCTTGCCCTCAAAGATTTTAAGTAAAAATAGCTAAAATCCTTAACATTTAGTTTCTTGTAAATAAGTATAATTTAAAATCCTTATTTTAGAAACTATTTTCAACTTAGAAAATAATTTTAACAAAAAGAATTTAAATTGCTGTTCAAGAATGTGAAAAATTCTGAGTGAATAGTGTGTTAAAAGATAACATTCAATTTAGTTTAGAAAATATGTGTTGAACTCTTATTTTTTGGAAGATATTTACTCATGGTAACTACATCTTACAAATGATGAAACAGTGCTTTTGATGGTTAAGTAACATGACTAAAACTGCATAGTAAGTGACAGAGCTGAAATTTGAACTTAGTTTTATGGCTCACCTACCTGTTAGGCATCCTTTGTAGAGTTTATAGTATGGAACATCTTACTATCTTTAGCCCTATATTCCTTATTATATCTTAACTTCAAATAATCTTATATCAAATAGGTATTTATTAGCAAAGGCAATTAGCAGAATAGCATTGAGTCTTCTACTGATCCTGAAGGTTAATATATCTTCTAATCTTAACAAAGTATCAAAAAATAAAAATTTTCGTGATAAGAGGAACTTCTGCACTGGCATTTTCAGAGAAACTTCTCTATTTTATAAATATAAATATAAATAAATTATACTTATTTACAAGAAACTAAATGAAACTAAATGTTAAAAAATAGTTACAAATATAACTAATATTTATTCATTACATTAGCTTATGCCAGGCGCTGTGTCAAGTATTTTGCATGTATTATATTTTGTTATACTTTTAAGATTATATCTATTATCTCAATATCCATTTTAAAGGTGAAGAAATTAAGACACAGAGAGGGATTGTAATGCATAGAGCATGTAAAGAGGAAATCGTTCATGAAATCTAAATCAGGAATACACGCTTTAAATCACTATACTACTTTTTAAAGAGAGTGCCTTTCAGTATCTGAAAGTTCTTTTGTTGACTAGGTGCTCATAAGAGGCTATTCAATTTGGGGGCACTGGAATCAAGTTCAATTGTTCTGCATAATAAAATTTGTTGGAAATTTAAAGCATTAGGCAATGAAAGTGGGAGTTGGGCTAACAGGAGCCAATGATGTTAGATTTTTTGCAGGAATGGTATCGAAGGAGGGCATTCTAAGTGCTGGTGCATCTGGGAAGATTTGTCAAATGTATGTTTATGAGATTTAGTGCTATGTTGCATATAATCTAAAATCTTCTGTCTCCCCTGGAAAATCTTCAGTAAAAATCCATGTATCTCTCCAACATGTTGGTAAAGTGAAAATAACCCAAACAATTGGTGAGGGGTGAAGGTGGTGGGAGATAAAAAGTTTTAATATTCTGTCTTCTAAATAGCTCAAGACCAAGACAAAATGAATTCAGAGACATTTAGAAAATAATGATACAGCTGTGTTTTAAGATATAGTTCTTATGTAATAAGGACCTCTAAAACATGCTTGTCTGCTGGAAGGCACAGGAAACATTATCTTTCTCGAGCTTTTAGTCTATCTTTATCTTGTTTGTCAATATTAAAAGCAAAATTGGTCTGGCTTTCCTTTCTTGAATAGGCTGCTACAAATTTCAAATTCATACTTCCTCTACTGTTATTTTTTTTTCACACAGTATCCAGAATGAACTTTGAAAACCTTAAGTAACATCCTGTCTTTTCCATGTTTCAAACCTTTTTGGCTTCCTATTGTTCTCACAACAAAATAGAACATCTTCACCATGGCCTACAAGGTAAATTAGACCTTGCCTTTTTCTCTCATTTCATCTTATGCCATGTTTACTGCGCTCCATTCACTCTAGCTTTCTTGCTGTCCATGGAAACACACAAAATGTGACCTCGTCCCAGGCCCTTTTCCAAATGTGTTTCCTTCTGTGTGGAACACTGTTTCCCCAAAAGATGACCTCTTCTCACTTCATTCAGGTCTCATCTCAAATGACTTTACAACAGAACAGACTTATTTGAGAACTCCATCTAAAATGGTGCCTTCCTTTGTCATTTTTTATATTACTTGGCTTTATTCATTATACTTGTAACTACCTTATATGATCAGATTTCACCTGCCATAAAGTACATTCCATGAAAGACAGATCTTTTTTTCTGGTTTGTTTTCTGCTCTATCTCCACTGTAGGTAATCTATAAATAACTGTGGTATGGATTAATGCAGTAAATTCATCTTACTTTCTGGATCTATGATATATTCTTTTATTGTGTTTCTTTCCTCACATTTTTCTATATTTGTTTAGTATTTTCTTTGCTGTGTTTTAGATTTCCTTTTAAATCCTGTCAGGAGGCATTTGCAAAAGAATCAAACAAATGTTTGTATAAAATAAACAGAATATTGTCATATATAAATAAGTGTCGCATCTGGGAAATATAAGGTCTGGGAAATTTTTACCTTTGGTTTGACTGAGGCACCTGGGAAATTGAGAAGAAGAAGAAGTAAAGATTGTTCAGAAGGAGCTTATTGGATATTAATTTATTTTGAGTCCTTCTACCTGATGCCCCCTAACAAAATAGAGAAAAAGCAAAACACAAAGATAGAAGAAAAGATTGGGAGAGCGAAAGGGAGGACATGAAGGAAACAAGATAGAAAATGAATAAAGGAAGGAGGAAAGGAAGGAGAGAAAGAAGAGAAGGAATAAAATTATGATCAATGATGAAGGCCAAATAAAATCCAATCCTAGGAAGATGTATTCTATCATATGTCTACTAAAAAAAGAATCATAGAAGTAGAAATTTGAATTAATGTTTGAATGGGTCATTCCTGTTGCTATGTGGCACTCTGTAAAGGTTATAGACTTCAACATTCCTTTTCTTTGCATATGGGGTCCAGTAATTTTCAAGAGATCCATAGTCCTGGGTAATATCAACATCTTTGTATATGATCCACTTGTCATCCTGACTTCTCCAATTATTTTGTAATCTGCCCTTCTTCCATTGCCTATTTTTTGGCCCTAGATGAGATTATTTTCCCTAATTTCCATATCTTTGAAATTGTAAGCTGGAAAACTAATAACTTTTATTGTATGGCATCAAAACATTAAATGATGCAATGTTTGGCATATTTAATGTGTATACAGAGATTTTGGCTTTTGGGTGAATGGTGGGAAAAAAACAAAATGTGGTAAAATCCTCGTTATTTCTAGATACAATGAACAAAGTTCTGGAAGAAAGGGATAAAGTAAGAATAGAACTATTGGATTGTCAAGCAGATATAGAAAGAACTTCTGCACTGTGGAAGGGATGCTTCCATCTTTCCCCTGCCCTTTAAATTGGTCAAAAGTTACATGATTTGGATTCTTAGAAAGTTTAAAAAGAACAGCTTTTTAAATTCTGTGATCAGCATTTACAAAGTAGAAATACAGGTAGGAGGTAAGATAGTGGTGCCAAGTCTTTCTTAAGTACATTTCACTAAACATATTTTGTCATTCGATTACTGTGAGCCTGCCATAAGATTTTCCTCATTCAGCCTAGCCTGTTGTTTCAAATTAGTGTAAGGCAATGGCATTGTGCTGAAAGGACAAAGGGCCGAACAGAAAACATTAAACCAACACATAAAAGGCAAATATCTTAAAGACTATGTCAGAGAACATTTTCTGTGATTATTTACCCATAATACAATAATAATGATGATAGTTGTAATATAACTAGAATCAAAATAATAGCTAAAGTTTATATAGCACTCTAATTCAGGCACTGTTGTGACTGCTTGTCATGTATTAATTAATCCTTTAACCATTGAGGAGGCTACTACTGTTACTCTCATTTTATAAAAGATAAAATGAGATTACAGAGATAGTAAGATGCAGAGTCATGATTTGATATGTGGTAACTCCAGCTTCAAAAGTCTGTTTTCAACCACAACATCATCAGAAGCCCATTCTTTTGCCGAAGAAACCCCTGACTGCCTGAAATAGCTTGTGACTCTTCAAATATTGAGGTATTTCCTGAGACATCCAACCAACACCAAGGGGAAGTGGGCTATGAAAGTTGGCGTGTTCTATGATGCCACTATGTTCATAGCAGAGATGGCAAGAGGTATCTTTCACCTCAGCAGAACCGGGAACTGCCCGCTTCATTCCCCAAGAACATCCTCTACTTTCAGATTAGAAAGTTCTTCCTCATCTGATCCCTCAGGATTTGGTATATTCTAGAAATTAGCCAATGCTGTTTATTCCCTATCGCTTCCTTTCTGAATAGGAATTATTTTTAAAATTGTAGTTTCCTGCTTTTTCTAAACTATTATATATTGTATAACATTGACAATAGTGTTGGTGTCAGATAAGCGTTAAGGCTTAAATTTACAGGTTTTCAGACCTCTGAGAAGCTATTTCTGGACCTGACAGAGCTTCAGGAATCACTTTTGGCTGGAGAGAGTCACTGGATGAGACTAGCTTGGGAAGGGGTGAATGAAAATAAAAGGGAGTATGTAAATGGTTGATTGTGGTGTAGCAAGAGATAGCCTGAAGAAGATCATTCTAATTTTTCTGTCAAATACTTTTTCCTCCACTTATTTACTAACGATATTGATTTTAGGTTGTTGATCAGGGTGGAATATATCCCCTTTCCCATGCTCTCCCCCTCACCCCCCCCCCCCAAAAAAAGAGAAATGCCATGTTTCAGGGTTCCTTGTAACTACAGTCAAAAGCAAATAAACTGAGAATGCTGGGGTTTTCTAAGATTCTTTTTTCTTAGTTTTAGGAGATATGACTTTCCCTTTGTTCCTGTACTTTCCTTCTTCTTTCTTGGAATATAGATAGGGAAACTGGAAGCAGATCTGCCATCTTAGATCATGAGAATGAAAACCATGCACTCAGTTTGGCAGAGCAGCCAGGAGCTTCATCACCTACTCAGAGATCATCTCTTACCATGAAATACCTGTTTTCTGACTTTATGTTGGAACAAAGGAGTAGCGTTTTATCACGTGTAGGCAAATATTTGAAACTAATATAACTGATCCAATTAAGCTTGCATCTTTAATTCCTTCTACACACACTAATGAAAAACCAAAGTTTTATTTACATAGTGCTTCTAACAAGAAGCAAGGCCATTAGATAGTTTGTATTTAATTCCTGGAACTGTCCTAGAGGCATTTTTCCCAGAGAGGTTTCCCAAACTCAGAGTAATCCTGTACTCCTCCCTAGAAGTTATCCTGTAGATAGAAATGGTCACACCCATTTTTCTATCCCTACTATTATAAATTTAGAATATGGTCCGCTTGCTGTGGAAAGGCAATCTCTATTGTGCTAGTTTGGGCCCTCCAATGGCTCCCTCATGACCACAGTGGACATGCCTCCTGGGACATCAGTAAGTATTCCCTGAATTCTTGCCTTCTCCCACATCATTGCGTCTCCTCATTCATATTTTTCTTGTTTTTAAGTTTGTGGTATGCTTCTGGCATCAACAGTTGTTTTTAGCACTGTTAAGAGACATTTTTTCCTCTTTATTTTCCTTCTCTCCAAACAGTTCACTCAGGGTTCAAGAAGGTTGTTTAGAGTCAACTTTACATCATCTTTCCTCAAAGTTTTTCTTCAAAATTAATCTTATATTATTCTTAGGAACAGTATTGACAAAATTGTATATAAGCAATGTAATACTTATTTCTTAGCCTTTTATAAAGAATCATGTCATTATTTCATTTTTAAGGAAGGGGTTAAGAAAACAGTAGAAAGTATCATATAAACATTTAGTATGTACTTACGCATCCCTTTAAAAAATGAAGTAAGGAACACACATATTTTATTCCATCTTTCTGTCTTCCAGATTTCATTGTTGTCTTCTCATTTTCAGTCCTTCTTGAAGTTCTCTTTATGACCTTACATAATAAATTTTAAATCCTGTTTATTAATGTATCTGCATTAAACTTCATCTATTGATGCCATCTTAAGGAAATACAATTAATGTTCTTACTGTATTCTTATCCTTATTTGCCTCCCCCTCCTTCTGTAAAATTTTTGTCATATTATTACAAAATGGATAGCATTTATGTTCTGTGACCCCACTTTTTAACAGTTTTGAAATCTAATTTTTATATTTCGGTGAATGCAGTGTCTACACTTAATCCTGTTAAAAAAAAAAACAAAACATTAAATTTCCTAAGGTCACTGGGAAATTCCAGACTTGCAGCATTTTTTTTTTTTTTACAATGTAGAAATGTTAATAATGTATGTTTCTTTATTACCTTTCTACATGCTGCTGTGTTGACTAATCTGTGTAATAGGAATGAACCCAGCATATCACATTTTTTGAGGCTGTTCCTTCTATCATGTTAATCAGTAATGCCTGGCAGGAGGAAATTGTATCCACTAGAAATGTATCCACTAGAAATGTGTACTCTGCTCCTCACTAAATCAGGATCAGAGGCTGTCGTCTGTCAACCATTTTCCTTCTTTGGGGGTCTTATTGGTAAAAGTTGTTTGTTTGAAGTGGCAGCCTCCTTCTTAGGACCCCTATCATTGAGGCAGGACCTCCTCCAGGAGTGGCAGGGCAGCAAATATTCTTCCTCCCATCTGAAAAAGAGAGGTTAATGTCAGAATTTTTGACAGACACCAGAGTGCTCTCCAAAATAGGCAGACCCTGCCAATAGCAGGTGATTGACATTTATTCTTCTGAGAAATTAATTCTTTCCAGACAGCTCCCTCAGAAGCACTTCATTTTTATATTTTTTGTCTGAATCCTGGCACCAGGTTGACAGACCTATGGTAGTTGTTATTTGCTCAAGGAAATCTGTCGATGTCAATATTTTCTAGAAGGTTGGCGTAGGAGAGAGAGAATTATAAAAGATAAGGTTCTCATTGCCCATTGAAGTCTGGAAAATCCTTTCCTGAGGATGATAATCTAGACTATTATTTATATTCCAACAAGCTTTTCCTATTTTCTGTTATCTCATTCTCTTGTATGGAAAACATTCTCATCCTTCCTGCTTTTAATTCAGTGTTTTATCCTAAATTCTTTCTCATTCTTCCCCTAGGATTTTCTTCTTGTTCCCCTTCTGAACTGGTTTTCTCTGATTTGAGATCTTAGATAACCTCAAAGTAGTGTCATATTTCCCGCTTTGATGCTTTTCCTTCCTTACACTCTACCTCATGTTCCTACATTCTTATTATTTCCCATAAATATTTTACCTGAAATTGAAAATGTGCAAGACTTTCAATTATCCTATAAAATCATATTTTAAATGTCTTCACTAAACTTTCATAATGATCTGATTTGCTCAAAACAGTTATTACACAATGTTTTATTTTGAGAAGTTGCTCAAATACACATGTTAAGTCTTCTACAGTAATATATTTTTCTGACATTTTCTTGTTTTCAATAATGTATCTTACCTGTTAGCCTGTTCTTTTCTAATATAAATATTAAAATTTAACTCATAGGGACCTGAGAAGCAAATTTAGTTTACAGTTATTATAGAGATAAGAAAACTGAGGTCAAAATGTTAGATGCCTTCTCTAAGATCGCATAAGTTTCTTACTTACATAATTAGCACTGAAGGTGGTATCTACTTATACTCAAATATGCTTCCCACCACACTATGCTGCTTTTCGTGAAACTTATTGATATATCTATTAAATATTTTTAATTAATTTAAAAATTAACTGGCATCAAAATGATTATCTTTAGCAAAAGTCAGTGGAAGAAATATATAATTTAGCCACTTTGAGGGACTTTTACATTGATAGTCATTGAAAACTGGTCAGTTTTCATTGTTTTTCATAAGAATACTCTATTCTTATAAGAATACTATAAGGCATTAGTTAACAATTCCATCATTGAACTGGCTGGGAGCATCATGCCCTTTGTACTCAAAATGATAATTAAAATTATTCATTTGATATGTAACTCTCCTTTTACTCATGAGACACAGATGTATGTTACTATATTGCCTGAAAAAATTCCACAGTAAAATTGTGGTGATACAATCATGGTGTACTAGTTTTCTATTGCTGCCTTTTAAAAGTACCACAAACTTAATGACTTAAGACAAAACAGAATTATTAGCTCATAGTTCTAAGGTTCGGAAGTACAGATGGGCTTGACTGGGTCTATGCTTAGGGAACCATAAGGCTGAAATAAAGGTTTAAACCAGCATGCGTTTTTATTTGGAGGCTCTGAGAAAGAATTCCCTTCTCGGCTCCTTCTGGTTGCTGGAAGAATTAATTTCTTTGGGGTTGTAAGACAGAGGTTCTCATATCCTTGATGGCTGTCAGTTGCAGGAGCTCTGTTTCTAGAGGCTACCTGTATTTCTTGTCATTGGACCCTTTCCACCTTCCAGGCATCAATGACTTGTCAAATCCTTCTTGTATTTTGAATCTCTCTGACTTCATTTTATGCCACCAGCCAGAAAGAATTCTGAATTTAAAGGACTCATGTGATTATATTTGGTCCATCCAGATAACCCATGTAATTTCCCTATTTTAAGCTCAAGTGATTAGTAACCTTAATTATATCTGAAAAATCTCTTTGGCTGTGTAAAGTGACATACTCGCGGTGAGACATCTCAGCATATTTCCTGGAGATTAGGGCAGGAAACCTCGGGGGCTCACTTTTAGAATTCTGTCTGCCGTAATTGGTAATTTCTTTATCTTTGGTGAGTAGAAAAGGAAAGTGCCCAATGCAAATGTCAAATGGTAGTGATGAGTAGGTTCAGTACTATCTGTGTCACTTCATTCTTACTCCTGCTATCAATGGAAATTCATATTTTAAATTCCTGCTTTACTTCCCAACTCTGTCATCAGAATCTGTACTTTCCCTTTCACTTTCTTTCTTTCCATTTTATTTTTAAAGTTTTAGGCTACTGTCTTATATTAACTTGGGCATTTTGAATGCCTTCATTATCAACTGAACCATGGAAGAGTTTTATCAGGCTGTGCGTTGTGTGTGCATGTTGTTATTATGGTTTATCCCTGGGATATTTCCATAAATCTGGTAGATCTGTTTCTCCACTTAATTAACTTGGAATCCGTAGCAGTTAGCAGCAGGCACTGTAAGGGTCTTCTCTTCTACTCCTAAAATAGTTCTTAATAATATATTACACTCTAGAACAGCTGTATTTAGGCAGAGAGTTGTTCTTTTCCCTAAAATAATTGTAAATATTCTCTGCACCATTAGAACACTTCTGAAAAATTGCTAACCACATTTTTCCCAATGACAGGATGGGAAGTAAATTGATGAAATAGTTTTATTTATTTATTTAAATAATTTTGATTTTGATTTTAGATTCAGGGGGCACATGTACAGTTTTGTTACATGGGAATATAACATGATGCTGAGATTTTGGGTATGGATGATCCCGTCACCCAGGTAGTGAGCATAGCACCCAACAGGTAGTTTTTCAGCCTTTTCCCCCCACTCCCTCCCTTCCTCCTGTACTATCCCCCAGTGTCTGTTGTTCCCATCTATGTCCATGTGTGCTTAATGTTTAACTCTTACTTATAAGTGAGAACATGCAGTATTCTGTTTTCTGTTCCTGTGTTAATTCCCTTAAGATTATGGCCTCCACCTCTATCCATGTTGCTTCAAAGGATATGATTTCATTCTTTTTATGGCTGCATAGTATTCCATCATGTATATGAACCACATTTTCTTTATCCAGTCCACTGTTGATGGGCATCTAGGTTGATTCCATGTCTTTCCTATTGTGAATAGTGCAGTGATTAATATTAGGCTGTGTGTGTCTTTTTTGTCAAATGCTTTATTTTCCTTTGGGTATACATCCAGTAACAAGATTGCTGGTTCATGTGGTAGTTCTATTTTAAGTGATTTGAGAAATCTCGAAACTGCTTCCCACAGTGGCTGAACTACTTTACATTCTCACCAGCAGTGTAGAAACATTCCCTTTTCTCTGCAGCCTTGCCAGCATCTGTGATTTTTTGACTTTTTAGTAATAGCCATTCTGACTGGTGTGAGACGGTATCTCATTGTGGTTTTGATTTGCATTTCTCTGATGATTAGTGGTGATGAGCATTTGGCATTTGTTCATGTTTGTTGGCCACACGTATGGCTTCTTTTGAGAAATGTCTGTTTATGTTCTTTGCTTATTTTTAGTGGAGTTATTTGGGTTTTGATTGTTGATTTGTTTAAGCTCCTTATAGATTCTGAATATTAGACCTTTGTCGGATGCATAGTTTGGGATATTTTCTGACGTTCGGTAGGTTGTCTGTTTACTCTGTTGATAGTTTCTTTTCTGTGCAGAAGCTCTTTAGTTTAATTCAGTCCCACTTGTCAATGTTTGCTTTTGTTGCAGTTGCTTTTGAGAACTTAGCCGTAAATTCTTTGCCAATGCTGATGTCAAGAAGAGTAATTCCTGTTTTTTTTTTTTTTTTTTCTAGGATCTGTAGAGTTTAAGGCCTTGTATTTAAATCTTTAATCCATCTTTAGTTAATTTTTGTGTATGCTGAAAGATAAGAGGTCCCATTTAATTTTTCTACGTAGGGGTAGTCAGTTATTCCAGCACCATTTATTGAATAGGGAGTTCTTTCCCCATTATTTATTTTCGTCAAATTTGTCAAAGATCAGATGTTGTAGGGGTGTGTATGTCTTACATTTATATTATGTAGGTTTAATTTTAACTAATTTGATCCCGATCCTCAAGACAATAAATTCATCAGAAAGTATTTTCTTACTTGTTTGCTTGAACTAAGAGTTAGTATATTTTGTGTCTATTTTTATTCCTGAAGAGCTGGGGTTGAAATCGTATCTCTGATCAGTTTGTGAGGCCCCCATTTTGTTCAGATACTTAGTTTGCAGTAATCTGGAGCTCCTGAAGATATTCTTGCTTGTAGGAAGTTACATTGCTGTAAATATGTCTTTCAGGCTCATCTCAATTTATTTTATAATTGGGGCTCCATTTTCATGTATATATCTTTCTTATCTAATACATGCAAGTTATTAAGGAGTTTTTGTAATTAACTCACTCAGTTTGTCATCTCTCATAGCAGATCATTTACTAAAAGCAATGTTTTTACTTCACAGTTGCTGAATATATCATTTTACTTGTATTTTAGGCTCCTCCCGTGGCCCTTGTAATTGACCTCAGAAGCAGAAAGAATTACAGAATTTATTGTTTACCTTCCTTCTTCTTTGCGTCTTCCTTGGTAGTTCCATTCCTTTTGTATTAGAATTTTACTGTTCTTTATAGAGCTCAGGTAGAAGGTTATTCATATATTTCTGGTTTTGAGACATTGACAATGTGCTTTCTTAAAAAAAATCTCTCCCTGATTGTTGTCTGTGTGTCATCTATCTAACTTGAACCCACCTGTTGTCTTTTTCCTTTTATTCTCAGCCTCTACCATTTTCTTTTGCTTCATAGGTTGCTACTTCAATAAATGTTTCAGTAGGTAGGTATCTTTAAATATATTTTCATCCATCTCTATTTTTTTTTCTATGATATACTTATATTGCATCTACATATACAGTTCATTCCTTCTAACTTCTGGACTATGTTCCTTAGTTTGTATCCATCACATTTGACTGCATTTGGTTTTTACTTTTTTCCATTTATGCAGTCATAGCTAATTCTCACAGATTTGTTGACAGGTCTGTTGACTTATGACTACTCTGTTTTCTTTTCCTTTATATGCTCCTGGTCTCTGGTACTCCTGGTAAAGAGGATGAATCTAACTTATCATATGTCTTCTGCTAGAAGGTTGTTGGGACAAACTTCCTTTCATTTCTGCTATAAAATTCTGATAGAGTTCTATGCTGCAGTTTTGATATAATCTTCGTTTTCTTTCTTTCTTTTCCAGTGTTAGGTAATACCATATTTCGCTGTGCAATCAAATGACTAGCCTCCAGAAATCTAGGAGGCAGTAGTGATTCTGGCAACTTCTAACAGAACTATGTGAATAAAACTCCTATTAAGATTTTAAATGTACAAATGAGAGAAGAGTAATTTGATTTTGAGGTATAAATGCTTAGAAATTAATTTTTGTGGTCGGGCGCAGTGGCTCCCATCTGTAATCTCAGCACTTTGTGAGGCCAAGGTGGGTGGATCATGAGGTCAGGAGATCGAGACCATCCTGGCTAACACGGTGAAACCCCATCTCTACTAAAAATACAAAAAATTAGCCAGATGCGGTGGCGGGCACCTGTAGTCCCAGCTACTCGGGAGGCTGAGGCAGGAGAATGTGTGAACCCGGGAGGTAGAGCTTGCAGTGAGCCGAGATCGTGCCACTGCACTCTAGCCTGGGCAACAGAGCAAGACTCTGTCTCAAAAAAAAAAAGAAAAGAAAGAAGTTGAGTTTTGTTCCTAAACAACTTCTTAACCAATTAAAATAGCTGTAGATATTTTATAGCTGCCTTTAGTTCTGTTTCATCTAGGTACTCATATCTAGAACTCAGAAAATATAATAAAGAATGGCATTTGCATTAAATGTAATTTTTTCATTTAAAACAATCACATAGGGCTCTTTTGGCTCCGAGTTCCACATCAAACTGTGAATCATGACACCCCAAGTAGTCTAATAAGAATGTGTCCACATAACGGCACACAAATATTTTAGGAAAGACCAAATGCATACAGGTGGGAGCTGGTGTTATTTACTCACGGAACCAGCAGGAACAAAGGCATATCTTACTCAAACAGTTGGTTAAATGTTTTGTCCCAGAGAGGGAGGTTTATATTTCATATAACTGATGACCTTCAAGTGAGCTGAAATGGCCTGAGAGTCAGACTTTTTATCCTTGCCTCCCTGCTTGCATTTTGATTGGTGATTGCTTTGCCTAAGTGCACATTTTAAAGGTGATTCATGACCAAGCATGAAAAATTTGCAAATAGCAATCTTCCAAGATATATGAACAAATATTCTCTTTCTAAAGGATCTTATTTAGTTTTGTATAAAGAACGGATTAATGTTTTCAATGCATTATTCTAGTAGACAGGAAACTTAGGCTGGAGTTTTAGGTAATTTTTTGAATCATAAACTCGTTACAAATCCAACAAAAGCACTGGCCTAGTTAAAATCCTAAAACACATTTTAAAAATAATTTTAGGGGAACTATGGAGCCCTAAAAAATACACTCCATTCACATATTATAAATCCCATTCACAGATTCCTCTTGAAGTCCATAGACCTCCCAGGCCAAGTAAATGGACACTTGCCAATTACTTGAGCCCTTGAGCATTTCATTTCATGAACACTCAGCATATTCATTTATAATATGAATAATGGAGAATACAAACTAGACAGTGTTTTTAAAGTGTTAACATTATCTTTCTTAAAGTGCAAAAACATGTTAGTTAAACAAGTAGTACATTCAGTTAAGAATGGAGGGACAAATAGTTTGGCTGATATTTGGAATAAATTTTGTCCAGTGGACAAATCAGTTGTCTGGGTAGCCTAAACTTTGAAAATATGTGAGTCTCTGGTATCAATGCAAGTTACTATAGTTTTGTGTATTTTGTAAGTTTGTTTACACTCACAGAAAAGGGACATAGCTACCACAGGGAAAATTATAATAATTTCCTATTTATAGAGAAAATTTATCATAATTAGATTAATTTACAAACTTGCCTGATGTTTGTTATTAATTCACTGAAGGACAATATCAAATATTCTATTAATTTGTGCTTTATTTTTATAATTTAATGACATATACTTCAAATGACAACTCTTAAGTGGAGGTCATTATATTTTTCTATCATAGAAATCAGGACAAGGCTGTAAGTAATGTGTCTATAATTCCACAGAGTCAACCCACAGATAAACATGCACATACTTACATGATTGCAAAATGTATTAACAATCAGAAGTTTCCTCTGATGCCTAATACACCATTGGTGGGAATATAAACTAGTTCAGCCAGTGTGGAAATCAGTTTGGAAATTTCTCAAAGGACTTAAAACAGAGCTGCCATCCACCCAAGAATCCCATTGCTGAGTATACACACAAAGAAAAATATATAATTATACCAAAAAGACACATATGTGGGTATGTTCATCACCACACTATCCACAGTAGCAAAGATATGGGATCAACCTAGGTGTCCATCATGGTGGAGTAGATAAAGAAAATGTGGTACATACACACTATGGAATACTATGCAGCCATAAAGAGGAATAAAATCATGTCCTTTGCAGCAACATGAATGAAGCTGGAGGTAATAATCCTAAGTGAATTAAGTAGTAATAGAAAACCAAATAATGTATGTTTTCACTTATAAGTGGGAGGTAAACATTGAGCACACATGGACATAAACATGGGAGCAATAAGCACTGTGGACCACTAAAGTTGAGAGGAACTGGGGGAAAACATGGGTTGAAAAATTACCTATTGGGTACTATGTTCATACTATGCTCACTACCTGAGTGCAATATGCCAGCGTAACAAACCTGCACATATGTCCCCATATCTAAAATAAAAGTTGGAACTTAAATAAAAAAGAAATTTCCTTTAGTTGGTTGAAGAGTTCTTTTGGCAAGGGAGATAATATTGGGAGATAATATCTGGGGATTTCATAATGGGTCAGCGCATTTTGAGATAGAAAGCAAATATATCAAGATGCTCAAACTTTGTCACCTGCACTAGTTAGAGTAAATGTTCATCACAGAAAACCATTTGAACACATTAAAATAATTCAGTTGTATATAATTTTAATCTGCCGTTTATTTTTTAATTTTCACTTTAAAAACAGCACCAGTAGTGGCTAAATGGTGGTTCCCCATAATATATGGGTCCTAATCCCCAGAACCTGTGAACTTTACTTTATTTCAAAAAGAGGTCTTTGCAGATGTAATTAAGTTAAGGATTTTGAAGTGAGGAGATAATCTTGGATTATCTGGGTAGGTCCTGAATCCAGTGACAGTGGTCCTTAAATGAGGAAAAAAACAAACCTAGGAAAAAACAAGCACAAAGGAGAAGGTGATGTAGAGACAGAATCTGAGATCACAGCAATGTGGCCATAAGCCAAGAAAGCTGACACGCACCCAGAAACAAGAAGGGGAAAGGAAAGGAGTCTTTCCAGGAGCCTCTGGAGGGAATATCGCTCTGCTAACACCTTGCTTTCACATTTCTGACCTCCAGTACTGTGAAAGAATACATATTGTTAACCACCCAATTAGTGGCGATTTGTTACAGCAACCCCAGGAAACTACTCAGCAGTTTCAAATGATTTTTTTCTTTTCTTTTCTTTTCTTTTCTTTTCTTTTCTTTTCTTTTCTTTTCTTTTCTTTTCTTTTCTTTTCTTTTCTTTTCTTTCTTCTTTCTTTCTTTCTTTCTTTCTTTCTTTCTTTCTTTCTTTCTTTCTTTCTTTCTTTCTTTTCTTTCTTTCTTTTCTTTCTTTCTCCTTCCTTCCTTCCTTCCTTCCTTCCCTCCCTCCCTCCTTCCCTCCCTGCCTCCCTCCCTCCCTCCCTCCCTCCCTCCCTCCTTCCTTCCTTCCTTCCTTCCTTCCTTCCTTCCTTCCTTCCTTCCTTCTTTCTTTTTTCTTCTTTGTATTAGTTTGCTAGGGCTACCATACCCAAACAGACAGAGTGGCTTAAATAACAGAAATTTATTTTCTTACAGTTCAGGAGGTTGGGAGTCCAGAGAGATGTCAGCAGTGCTGGTTCCTTGTGAGGGCTGTAAGGGAAGGATCTCTCCCAGGCCTCTCTCCTTGGATTGTAGTTGGCCGTCTTCCCCCCATGTCTCTTCTCATCTACTTCCCCTCTATATGTGTCTCTGTATCCAAATTTTTCCTTCTTATAAGGATATCACTCCTATCAGATTAGGACTCTCTTAAATGACTTCATTTTAACTTGATTATTTCTGCAAAAACCTTATTTCCTAATAAGGTCACATTTTAAGGTACTGGTGTTTAGGACTCTAACATATGAATTTGCAAGGAAAAACAATTAAACTCTTGATCGACCTTCCGTTCTTTCCTTCCTTCCCTTCCTTTCTTCCTTCCTTCTTCCCTCCCCCACTTCCTCCCTCCCTCCCTCCCTTCCCTCCCTCTAGCAGTAGCCAATGTAACTAACTATAAAAAGAAGTAGACTATATAATACTTAATGTATGAAAGAAATAACTATTTCGTGGAAGTGATTATAAACATCTCAGATTTCATTAAACTAGTAAAGCACTATTGATTAGTGAACAATACCCTTATTTCATACTTTTGGAAAAAATGCATAAGCTTTGCTATTGCTAGCTGTATTAATTTCAGGATCAACTCTGAATCTCCTATATTAGTAAAGATTGAGAAGATAGAGCTTATTTTCTTTTTCCTATACTCTAGCTATGACCTTATAGTTTGTCTCATTTTCCTTTATCTCTTTTTGTTTATCTTCTGCTCCATTGGCTTCACTCTAGTAGTTTGAATGGAAAAGGGAGCATGCCTCCAATCTAACCAGCAAAACAATTGTCTAATTATTATTCTGGCCTTGATCATGTCACATACCCTTTTGTAGTAAAGAACCATGGCTGATGACTACAGTGTTCTAGTAGATTCAGCAACATGTTCATCCCTGAAGTCAGTATTGGAATTACCTCTACACGAAGTACATGAAATTGGTTGGGAGTGAGAGTTGAATGGTATTCAGGGGAAGATCAGTGCTATGTAAACCTAAAGAAGTGAATTGATGCTGAATAATCAACAATGCCAACTTTCTGCTCTACTCAGCCCTAAGAAGCTTTCCTTTGCCTTCATCACTTTTCCTAGGTTTCTCTAAGGACCTGCTTTCAACCAAAATGTACCTAAGCATTCTGAAATTATATACCTTGTTTATTCCATTAGTTTTTTTTTTGAAGGTGATTTTAGTGTTATAAAAAGAGCTGCAAGTGTAGCAGCACACCACCTAGAAAATAAAAAGGAATCATAGGGAGATTGAACCCAAAAGTAGGAGATCTAGAAGTAGCATTAAATATCTATCAAACTTTGAGTTGTCACATGACCTCTCTGCAGAAATCACAGAATCTTTGCCTATGAAATGAATGAATTGGACAACATGTTCTCCAAAACGTCTTCTGCCTCTAAAGTTCTATGATTTCGTTAGAAGTGATGATATAGTAATAGCAAAACTTCGGTTTAAATGTAGTATCTACCATATTGGGGGAGTATCCCAGGAACAAAAAAAATCTAATAAGTGAAGTCAAATTCTACAAATACTACAATATTACTTAGAAATATTTTTCTTGAGTAAAATAAATCCTAATAGCAACACATACCATTTAAAATACTTTCTTCGGGTGAAAAAATATAGTGATGATTTTAGATTCATTTATTCTAAAGTATCAAGAATGGAAGAAGGTTCAAAACATTGTACCTCCTTGAATTAGAATTTACACACACACATGCACGTACGTGCACACACACATACATGCATACATGCAATCACAATTTGGCTTTTTCTGTCTAGTTCAGTTGCATGAGCTATTTTTTCTTATATCTTTGAACATTATAGGGTGTTGCTTCCAGTAGTTTGGTTAAATCATAAAAAGAATTTTTTTTATAAATGTTTGTGCTATTATTTTGCAAATAGGAAAGATTATGCTTCAATAAATTTGAATTAAACTGGTTAGAGAGTAAGTAAACTAACACTTATTTCCTAATTAAAACCTAGCTACATGATTTCTATACCCCTCTAGTCTTATTATTCTCTAGGAAATTAGCACTTTAAGGAACTGCAAAATCCACTAGAAAATGCCACAGTCATTTTCCCACTATGAAGATGGTTTGTGACTTTCTGTGTCATATCTGGCTTCTGTCGTATTTTTTAATTTTTCAAAAAATAGAGACTGTCTTCAAAATAAGAAACACTCTTTTGGTGATAAACGTGCATATGGCATTTATATTAGTGATTAAAATAGATTATATTAGATTTCACTGCATTGATAAGAAGGGAATGTGAACATGTCAGTTGTTTTCCCTGGCTCCTCTGTCTAAAACTGGACTTCAGGTCAGAAGAGCAAAAGGTGTTGATAGGGTTGCTTTTTTTTTTTTTCCCCCTCTTCCTTGTTGACCTGAGATCACTGAGGAAAAGAAATAGGAAGAAAAATGAACTAAAGTTCAAGGCTCTGGCTGATATAGGGAAGACACTGCTTTTGATTGTCTATTGGTGTATTAAGATCAGCTGGTTGGGGAACACCTTTAGTCACTACACTACACTCTGTAAATAAATATCCTCTATTTATTGTTTATCATAAATTATTATTTTGTATGCATTTTAGTATTTATGACCTTCTCTCTCTTTATTTATACAAAAGTAAAATAATCTGTAGTGAATAACTCCTTAGTATATTCTGGCTGCAGGCGTAGGTAGCTGCCAAAAGGCTTAAAGAAATGGTAATATTTATAAACTGAGGCATATATTGCACATATACCTAATTCTATAGAATGATGTTAAAGATATAAGATGCCACATTTCTGTGTGTCACCAATGCCTCTAAGAGACATAGAACCCTGGAATGTTTGGGCCTTTCCACCAATGTACTCAGGAAGCAATGCATATGTTGGCAAGAACTTGCTCCTTCTGTAGCACTCTGGAATCACCACTTACCAGTTGTACTGTTTTCAAGAAGTGATTTAAGTACTAGTTCAGACCAGAGAATTCTGTGAGTATCAAGTTACATTTGCATGTGAAAGTGAATTGGAAACTGTAAATCTCTCTATGAATGTGGCTTTGCTAAATATTTTTAGGTTGATAATAATGAAATCAAGATGGGGGTGGAGAGAGAGAGAGAGAGAGAGAGAGAGAGAGAGAGAGAGAGAGAGAGAGTGTTATACCATGAGGAGACAAGAATACTTCAAACCTGAGAAAAGAAAGAACAGTTGAAGTTCATTAGGAACTAAAATTGGGAACTAGAAATACATTAGGAAATAAGAACTTTCTCTATTTCTAGGGTGCATGTTTCTTCTTTCTTACTTAGGAATTCTATGTAGTTATGAGGACTGCTCCCCAGTCCAAATAACCAATGTAACCTAATTAATATCTCTGAATACCAATTTAGATTTAATAGGAGGATGATCTGATAGGGTTGGGTTGGGTCATGTATTTTTTAAACCAATTAGAGCTGGGAGAGAATGCTCATGTAATATATTTTCAGGGGCTAGGGTAGATGGCAGTTCTCAAAAAAGTAGTGGTGGCTTATTGGGTATAAATCCTACAGGATAATGTGATAATCATAAAACAGTGTTATAAATAAGAATGTAATGTTATTTATATATCACAATTATGTTCTTGTGACCACTATAAGATGTTTACCTATTCACTACTGTCATCATTAAAAATTAATGACCCACTCTAACCAGACTTTTACTTCCACCAGTTCACCAAAACTTCAAAGTTGCCAATGACCTGCATTCAATTAATTCTAATGGTTAATTTTCTGCCCCATTTTTCCAATCTGTAGTACTTGATATTATTGTTTTTCTCTTCTTAATTTTCATTGTTTACATAGCTTGTAGAATACCACATACTACAGTTTGTTTTCTTCTAACTCATTAGGTGCTGCTCACTTTCTGTTGCTGTTTCCTCCTCTTCTCTAGCTTCTCAGTGTTGGAGTGATCTAAGACACAGTTCATAGCCTCCTTCACTTCATTAACTACATTCACTCCCTTGATGATAGTCCTAGATGTGAGTCCTATCATCTCATAGCTCTAAATATTATCTATAATATATGTTGACAACCCATAATTCTTTATGTCCAATTCTGACTGTTTTCTCAAACACCAGGTTTATGTATCTTCTTGAAGGTTTTTGTATCTCAAATTCAGTATGCCCGACATCAATCTCCTGATTTATTCCCTCAAAACTACCCTACCTGAAGACTTCCCCATCTCTAATTATTCAAGAAATAAAGGGTTAATTTCGAAATTCAGAAACATATTGTTTAATAACATAGGCAAAATAAAGCCATTTTCAGGTAAGCCAAAACTAAGAAAGTCTTGCAGGGAAGGAAAATGACACCAGATGGAAAACTGGAATTTTAGGAGGAAATATGGAGTATTAGAAAGGAAAGATACATGAGTAAACATAAAAGGCAAATTTTCTATTTTAAATACATAAAGTTATTTAATGTAAGAAGTATAATGTATTTTAATTTATGTATATGTAATATATATGACAATTATAGCATAAAAGACTGGAAAAGAAGGCAAATAAGCCTATATGGTTGCACATTTTCTATGTTTTACATGAATTAATAAATTATTAACAATTTATTGATTAAAAGTTAAACATATGCATTCCAATATCTAAAGTAACCATTAAAAATAATGTAGTCATGTTTAGCTAAAACCTCAATAGAAACTTAGAAATAAATTATAAGAAATTCAATTAATTCCAAAAGAGAACAAAAGAATAGTGTAATAAAAAAATTTAGAGAGAGTAAACACTGATAAGTCTATGTTAATTTAATGAAACAATTTTATTAAAAGGCAGGAGTTTTCAGATTGAATAAAAAGACAAATTCAACTAATATATCTACATATCTATAGACATAGATATATATGTAGATATACATAGAAATATATATATCTATAGACATAGATATATATGTAGATATACATAGAAATACATATATCTATAGACATAGATATATATGTAGATATACATAGAAATATATATCTATAGACATAGATATATATGTAGATATACATAGAAATATATATATCCATAGACATAGATATATATGTAGATATACATAGAAATATATATCTATAGACATAGATATATATGTAGATATACATAGAAATATATATATCCATAGACATAGATATATATGTAGATATACATAGAAATATATATCTATATTATATATAGATATATAGACTATATAGATCTATAGATATATAGACTATATACATATCTAGATATATATCTAGATATATATGATATAGATATATACAGATATATATACAATATAGAAATACACTATATATACGATATAGATATATATATCTATGTGATATATACTATATACGATATAGATATATAGATCTATATATACTATATAGTATATACTATATAGATATATAGATATATCGATAGTATATTGATATATATACTACCTATAGTATAGTATATAATATACTATCTATATAGATATAGATAGTACATAATAGATATATATCTATATATAGATATACAATATGTAGATATATAGATATATAGACATATAATATACCTAGATATATATAGATATATAGATATATTAGTTGAATTTGTTTTTTTATTCAATCCAAAAACTCCTGCCTTTTAATACAGAAAAATTCAATGTATACTATAAGCATAAGAAGGCTGGAATAAATATTTTCATACCATATAAAGATAAAGAAAGCAGGCAAAGAAAAATGACACATTATGTACAGAATAACAAAGCTAAGAATGACTATAATTTTCTCATCCGAACCCATGCAAAATTAAAGGAATGGAAAAAAGCTATATAATGGGGGAAAAAAGTCTAAATTTTAGGGGTGGCTATATTCAAGTGTAGAAGGAAAGGAAACAGGAAAGGTCAATTTAGAGTTCCATGTCCAGCAACAAAGTGAGATACTTTGCTAGATAAGCAAAAGCAGAAAATATTTGTGACCAGCAGATCTGTAGTACAAGAAATGTAAGAAGTTCATCAGATAAGAAAAATGATAAGAGGAAGAAACCAGGATCTACACAAGGGAATAACTAGCCTTAGAAATGGTTAAAATATTTATGAATACAAAATACTTATTTTCTATTTCTTTAATAGCTTTAATTTCTTTAAAAACAATCTAGTCTTTAAGCAAAATATAATAACAATCTATTGAAAAAAGTGGAAAAACATATATAATGAAAAAACTAAGCCTAAAACGTAAAGGTAGATACAATCAAATGTTGAAGGAATATATAAAAAGACTATATGAAGGAATGAAAACCATGTACAGAGAACACAAAGGGGAAATTAAAGTAAATTGTCAGTTTTTACATTATATATAAAGTGGAAGAATGCTATTTGAAGACAGCTTTTTATGAGATAAAGTTACATATGGTAAACTGTAAATTGATCACTAAAAAATAAAACAGAGATACAGGTAACTGACCAAGAATGTAGGTAAAAGGGAGTACTAAACACTGCTCAATTAAGTGACTGCTGCTCTGCTGTAGCCATAAGGGATTGATCTATAATCAACTCTAGTTTCTATAATATCTGTCTATAATCAAGTAGAAAGACATGCAAGATGTGCAACAACTGCCTTTACACATTGGACAATAGGCAGGACTGTTATCAATGAGAGAGAAAAACAAAAACGAGGGGACCCTACAATTTCCTCAGCTCTTTGCCTGGAGAGCTATTTCTAGGCTGCAGTGCAGAGAAGGGCAACACAATTATTATGGTGAATTTAGGATATAGAAATGCAAGTTCAGGAAGACTGAGGTGACTAGTATTTGCTGGGCAAAAAATGGGAGACGTAGGAGCTGCACAGAAAGAGCTTCCAAGATTTGCAGAGTAAGGAGGAGTCCTCATATGTTGACTGAGTTTTGATTCTCATGATAAACAGGCCATCCAACTGGGGAAAACACAAGAAGAAATCACTACTCTGAAAAATTCCAAGAGCCCACATTGTTCTAGGAATATTTGCATTCCTACTAACAAGAGCAGAGGAAGTTTAAATACATGAGACAACTGGTAGAGTCTTTAGATGGATATTGCTTGACTAATGGGGTAGAGGAGCACTAGACCAATGTCTACTCTGAACATAACCTAACAAGGCTTAAAAGTAAGACTTAAAAGGATCAGACTAATTCTAAGTAACTTTACTCCAAGTGCTATGATCTGAATATTTGTCCCCTCCAAAACTCCTGTTGAAATTTAATCCCCCATGTGGGAGTATTGAGAAGTAGGGCCTTTACACGATGATTGGGTTATGAGGGCCCTGCCCTCATGAATGAATTAATCAATTTTTGAATTAATGGAGTAATGGATTAATGGGGTATCATGGGAGTGGGACTGTGGCTTCATAAGTAAATGAAGAGTGTATATTAACATGCTCAACTGCCTTATCATGTAATACGTAGAGCTACCTTGGAACTCTTTGGAGAGTTCCCACAATCGAGAATGGTTTCACCAGATGGGGCCCCTCAGCCTTGGACTTCTCAGCCTCATGACTGTGAGAAGTAACATCATTTTCTTTATAAATTATTTATTTTTAGGTATTCAATTATAAGCAAGAGAAGATGGACTAAGACAACATGTTAATAACAAAGTCCTACTGAATGATGGGGGCCTCATAAACAGATCATGGGGAGGGGAATTTAGTTGCTCTAACCAATAGCCAGCACCATCTGCTAGACTTGAGAGTGAGGCCATCTTGGATTTCCCAGCCCCAGCAAAGTTCCCAACTGAATGCAGCCATATGAATAACCCTTGACAATACCACATGGAGTAGAAGACCCACTCAGCTAAACTCAGGTGATAGCCCACAGAATTTTGAGAAATGGTAAGTCATTGTCCTTCTAAGCCACTGGATTTTGGGTGATTCGTTACACAGAAATAAATAACTGAAACAGAAGGTATGTGCTCGCTTTTGAAGTGGCCAAGGAGAATGTTGAAACATGAAGAATCTTCCAGAAAGTGAAATTAAGGCCCACAGAGAACAATGTACTAAGAAACTATTCTCAGAGAGCAGAATTAGGATTTACTCAAGGAACAGTTTGCATTTACAGGCAAACATTTTTCCCATGAGATTTTCCTTTTTATGTGGAAATGTTTACTGGAATTATTCTGTCCCTTTCCACAATTCGATAATGCATGTGTGGAGAGTAGATAATGTTTCTTTTTAGTTGATAGATCTCTGGGTCATAAGGAACTACATTTGGTCTTTAAGCAAGATGCAAAATTTGGAAAATAATAATTTATCAAATATTTTGAAATAAGTAGAGGAATGGATTTGGAATGTTCCTAACACAAAGAAATGATAAATATTTGATGTGATGGATATCACGATTACTCTTATTTGATCATTACACATTGTATGCTTATATTAAAATATCACATATACTTCATAAATACATAAACTATTATTTACCCTAGTTTTTAAAATAAGACTTTGGGGAGGAAACATTGGGGATTCTTGGAATGACAGTGAATTTTCTTTCTGCAAATGAAAGAGATGTGATTTTTTTTTTTTTTTTTTTTGAGACAGAGTCTTGCTCTGTCACCTGCAACCTCTGCTTCCTAGGTTCAAGCGATTCCCCTGCCTCAGCCTCCTAAGTATCTGGGATTACAAGCATGTGCCAGCACACCCGGCTAATTTTTTTGTATTTTAGTAAAGATGGGGTTTCACCATGTTGGTCAATACGGTCTCGATCTCCTGACCTCGTGATCTGCCCACCTCAGCCTCCCTAAGTGCTGGGATTACAGGTGTTAGCCACCTCATCCGGCCAGAGATATGAACATTTTAAAATACGGGGGTACACTATGGTATATTTAGAATATTTATCAGGGTATATTCACCTCTTGTGATCTTCCCATTCTATGTCAAGAGTACATGTCTCTAACATACAGAAATTATGTTAGGCCAAGGAACATGATTTTACAGTAGGAAGTGCAGTAGGAATGCAGTAGGGATCAAATATTAAGCATAGGAATTAAGAGACATCACACAGTTTGGCTTGCACCCTCTGGGACCTTCATATCTCCACTATAAGAAGAAGATACCCCAGGTAGCTACTGTTTCTTCAGCCTCAGCTCCTGCATGAACCAGGAGAAACAAAGTTCAGCAACTCTGAAGATGCATATGCTGAGGTGGCACCATGCTAGCCAACATTTGGACTGAGTGAGATAAGATCCTTATACTTGGGTACCACTGAGATTTTGTGGCTATTTGTCATGTAGTGATATTGCAACATTATTTGACTAGTATACTTCTTTGTACTCCCTCCCCAAAGATAGATGTTAAAACTTAGTTAAAATTATTTTAACTGTAGAAGCTCATAATTTAAATCGCATATGGTAAGGAAAACAAAAGAAAATTAGACAAAAACGTACATGCACGTGGAACAAATTTAGTGACTAAATTTATACAAGGCCAAAGCACATTTGCACTCAAGTATATTACATTGCCATATAAGATGTTAATGTGTCTCTTCTCTGATAATTTTATTTGCAGTGAGTCTGGAAAAGCTTCATAATGAGAGTGAGGTTTCAGAAAACCTTGAATAATAAAAGAGGCCTGACCAGGTTATGGGAAGTATTATATGTCAGAATAAATTACAAGTTTTCTTTTAATGTTATAACAAATTGCAATTTTCTATCATTTAGAGCCTCTGTTGACATGCTTTTCAAGTTTCAACAAGAGCTTCTTGCAGAGTAAGTTTTGTAAGCTTATTCAGTAATTCCGGGGATATAGCTGATAGTATCCCTGATATTTGAGTAATAGCATCACTTTACATTAACGCCAACCTATATTAGCTTGATCCAAAAATCAGTGAGTTCCAAAACCACTCCTGAGACTTGTTATTGGAAAGGAGGAATATATAAAATGTAGAAACGTAGTCTAAAAAGATAGTAGAAAGATGAGGCTTACTTCTGAGAGAAATATTAATTTGAACTCCATAGGTTGGCAGCAAACCTAAAGGATTGCGGAAAAAGTATTTGCTTATCTAAACACTCTTGTCTATCTGTTTAAAATCTTTTACTTTCTATTTCTACAGTTTTAAGCTTTATTTCCTATGGCATTTCTTTCAAACTTTGTTCAGTAAACATTTTATGCCCAGGACTTTGATGAGACACAATTGTGGAAGGAAAATAAATAAGATAATCGAGCTTCCCTGTACCATTGCCTGCCCCTAAAAAACTGTACAATCTAGTTTCTGAGATTACTTAGGGTAAGAAGTGTTATTTTCCTCCTTTACAAGCTCTCACAGTTTATCCAAATTTGAATGTAAATGGTTTTTCTTTAAGAAGTCTTCATTAAACTGGAAGAACTATCACTTTGTATATGGTTATGTCCCTAGCCTGGATGGATCATGACTGATGCCTTCTATTACATTTCATTAGTATTCATGATGGTACTGGTGTAGCTGCTATGAGTGAAAGCTTGGCAAAAAGAAATCCAAGAATTATATAAAGTTGAATATGTTAGAGATAGTTGATCCCTTTCTCCTTTTCCTTTGCTGTTCAGAGTTGGCACAAAACTTTCATTTTGAAGCTATTTAAGAGAGTTAAAAACAAAAGTAAGTGCATGCATACACATACACAAACACAGTAAAATTCAAATTAAAATGGATTTGACACCAATAATGTATACCAAGTGAGACAATTTTAGAGGAGTTAAAATCCAAAGTGATGTGAATTGATTTCATTTCATTTCTTCCCTTCTGATGCTGAAATATTTCTACTTACTACTGAAATAACATAGTTATGGTATTCAAGACCTGTTCATTTCAAAATGGATATGAGAAGGAGCTGCATATTTCATCTATCTTTCACGAGGAACAGAAGAAACATTTATTGTTTGAATTTTATTGATTTCTTTTTTGTACATCACATGATACTTTAATTATGTATCACTTCTCCTTTGTAAGTAATCATTTCAAATAACACAGTGGTTCATGTTAAGGAAATGATTCATCTTCCTAATGTATTTGAAACTATGATTTGCAACTATTTTAGACACTAGAATATGATTCTGTGTTATGCAAAACATCTTGGGAGGCTAAAATTAATGTCGATAAGAAGCTTATGCAACAAGAAAATGAATACAGGGCAAAGCTAAGCAAAAATAAACCCCTCCTTCCTGATACTTCTCCAGTCAATGAGACTGCACATTTAACATCCTCATATACTCTCAGACACATCAAGGTCTCTTGTGCATCAAAGAAAGAGAGGAAAATGAAACCATGTATTTATCAGAAAAGTCTTTTCCTTCCTGTTTTCCTTTCCTAGTTTCTTCTACAAATTCTCTTTGTGTAATGTAGGAATTACACATCTCTAGAAAGATAAAGAAAAAGAAAGAAAATGTGCATGCTAATTTTCTTTAAACATTTATTTTGAACATTTTGTTAATTCATAGTCTCCAGGTCAATAAAAATAATGTGAAAAATTAATCTCAGAAAACGGGAGGCTATTAAATATAGAATAGTGATATATATTTAATGAATTAATGATTTAATTTTCTTTACAGAGTTCAAAAGAGACAGAAAATTTATGGAGGTCAAGAAACTGAAAAGGGTCAAGAAACTGAAAAGTGTTAGTGAGCACAATAATGATTATTTCTAGAGTGACATCAGCAAGATGGTAGAACAGGAGTTCTTCTGGCTCGTATTCTTTCCACAGAAACACTGATTTTGCAGCCATTCGCAAACAAAAGTGCCTTTGTGGGAGCTTTGGGATTCATGTAGGAAGTTACTAAAACTAGTTGCTACCCAAGACCTAGGAGGGTTGATTTGAGAGGGCAGAAGTATGCCCAGGTTGCAGGCTTGCCAACCGTGGTCCCACCTCTAAACCCCAAAATAGCTCCTTTCCCTTGTAGATTCAGTTCACTTCCATTTGACACAGGTCCTATTACCAGAACTATCTGACAAGGAACCCAGGAGCATTCATGCCTATCATACGTTGGATAGCAGGCCTGCTGGCCTCAGTAACCACTATGCAACTTGAAACAGCCTTGTAACTGAGATCTAACCTCACTCAGTTCTGGTCTGAGAGCCCTTCTGCCTGCCCAGGGACTGAGGGAGAGAAGCACCCATCTGTCCCCGAACAGGAAGGACAGCTGAACTCAGTCTCACAACAGATCCTCAAATGGAACCTGGCCCCAGTCCTTGTCAGCTGCAGTCTGAAAGCAGCCCAGAAAGCCTAATTTTTAATGGATTTTTTGAATTTTAAAAGTAACTTTTAATTAAGAGTTGAGCCTGAAAAGAGAGACGTCCATCTGTGCCCCTAGGGGCAGCCCTACAGACATGAGTCTCAGCTGTGGAAATTGACAGAACCCTGTAACTCAGTTCTTTCCCAGCTAGAACTCAGTTCTAGCTCAGTTGCAGCCATGGGCCAGTATTTCCTGCCCAGGTATTTAACCAGTGACACAACAGGAAGCCGTCCAGAAACCCAGAGGAAGTGACACCCATCTGTGTGTCTGTATATCTGGTAATAGTCTTTCTGTCTGCAGACACTGAATCAGACACTGATCCAGGTACAACCCCTACTGACCAAGGCTGTGGAGGCAGTTAAGTGCACCAAGAGACCAGATAGAATCCACACCCATTCAAGCACTGAGTAATAGACCTGCCAACTACAGGGTCTACTGTGAACCCAGCAGCAGTTATGTGACCTGGCTTCAACCCCATTCAACTGTGATCCTGGAGGTAATCAGGTCTTTGCAAGGACTCCAAAAGAGAAAGTCTTTATCTGCTAAAAACAGCTTATAAAAACTGAAAGAAGTGTTTGCTCCTTCAGTTGCACAGACAATAATGTGAGACTTTATGGACAATAAAACAACCAAATGAAACTAGAAATGCTCCAGTAATCAATCCTAAAGAGAGATCTACAAATTGCCTGACAAGAAAATCATCTTGAAGCTCAATGACATTGAAGAGAACACATACTGAAAACTAAATGAAATTAGGAAAGCAATGTATGAACAAAATGAGAAGTTTAACAAAGAAATAGAATCCATAAAAAGGAAGCAAACAAAAATCCTGGAGCTGAAGAACATAATGATAGAACTGCAAAATTTGATAGACTTAATTATAAAACAGAAAGAATTAGGGACCTGAAAGATTAGTCATTTGAAATTAGTCAATTAGAGAAATAAAATAAAAGGAAAGATTGAAGAAAGCACAAGGGACCTATGGGACACCATCAAGTATAGAAATATATGAATTGTAGAATTTGTCAAATGAAAAGAAAGAGAAAAAGAGACACAAAGCTTATTTAGAGGGCTAGCCTCAGTGGCTCATGTCTGTAATCCCAGTACTTTGGGAAGGCAAAGCAGAAGGATTGCTTGAGGACAGGAGTTTAAAACCGGCCTGGGCAACATACTAAGAGCACCATCTTAAAAAAAAAAAAAAAAAAAAAAAAGATTAGCCAAGTGTGATGACACATACCTGTAGTCCTCACTACTCAACTACTCAGGAAGCTGAAGGTAGAGTGATCTCTTGACTCCAGGAGATCAAGGTTGCAGTGAACAATCAATGTGCCACTGCACTCCAGCCTGGGTGACAGAGTGAGTTACTGTCTCTAAAAAAAGAAAAAAAAAAAAAGACAGCTTATTTAGATAAATGACTGAAAACTTCCAAAATCAGGGGAAAAATATGCACATCCAGACTTATGAAGCTCAAAGGATGACAATAAGTTAAAATCAAAGATTATCCCAAGACATATTATAATTAAATTCTCAAAAGTTAAAGAGAAATCATGAAATTAGTAAGAGAAAAGAGTCTTTTCACATATGAGGGCACCCCAATAAGTCTATCAATGGACTTCTCAGAAGAAATTTTACAGACCTGGAGGCAGTGAGATTATATATTCAAAATGCTGAAAGAAAAAATAACTGTGAAACAATATTACGAAAAACTGTCCTTCAGAAGTAAGGAATAGACATTCCCAGACACAAAAAATATGTGGGAATTCATCACCATAAGACCTACCTTATGATAAATGCTAAAGGAGGTTCTTCAAGTTGAAACAAAAAGACAAAAACTAACAACATGAAAATGTATGAAAGTATATACACACAGGAATACACAGGTAAAGATAGATACATAGTCAAATTCAGAATGCTCTAATATAGTAGTGGTTGTAAGTAAACCTCTTTTAACTCTACTATTAAATTTAAAAGGCAAACATAATAGAAATAATTATAGCTACAATAATTTGTTAATATAGACACAATAGAAAAGGATATAAAGTGTGGTCAATCACATAAAATTATTATATGAGAAAAATGTAAGGCCGGGCGCGGTGGCTCAAGCCTGTAATCCCAGCACTTTGGGAGGCCGAGATGGGTGGATCACGAGGTCAGGAGATCGAGACCATCCTGGCTAACCCGGTGAAACCCCATCTCTACTAAAAAATACAAAAAACTAGCCGGGCGCGGTGGTAAGCGCCTGTAGTCCCAGCTACTCGGGAGGCTGAGGCAGGAGAATGGCGTAAACCCGGGAGGCGGAGCTTGCAGTGAGCTGAGATCCGGCCACTGCACTCCAGCCTGGGCGATGGAGCAAGACTCCACCTCAAAAAAAAAAAAAAAAATGTAAAGTATAATTTTTGTATGTGATTGAAGTTATCACTTTAAAATAGAATGTTATAATGATAAAATATTTTATATAAGGTTCATGGTAACCATAAAAACAAACCTCTAGGCAATGCACAAAACATGAAGAAAAATCAAATACCTAATGCATGCGGGGCTTAAAGATGACGACTTGATAGGTGGAGCAAACCACCATGGCACATGTATACCTGTGTAACAAACCTGCATGTTCTGCTCATGTGTCCCAGAACTTAAAGAAAAAACAAAACAAAACAAAAAAAAAAACAAAGCGTACCACTAGAGAAAATCAACCAATCACAAACCAAATCAGAAAGAGAGGAGAAAAGGAATTAAGGAATTACAAAACAGTTAGAAAACAATTGAAAATAATATCAATAGTAAATTCTTACCTATCAATAATTTATTTAAATGTAAATGGATTAAATGCTGTAGTCAAAAGACACAGAGTGGTTGAATGGATAATAGAAAACAATATCAAACAATAAGATTCTTGCAGGGGACTCACGTTAGCCTTAAGAAGACATATTGGCTGCAAGTGAAAGGAAAGAAAAAATATTCCATGCAAATGAAAACAAAGAGAGAATAGGTGTAGCAATACTTATATCAGAAAAAACAGACTTTCAATCAAATGTATCACAAGAGATAAAGAAGGTCATTATATAATGATAACAGGGTCAATTCATCAAAAGAACATAACAATGGTAACCTAAATATATAAAGAAATATTAACAGAACTAAAAGGAGAAATAGATAGCAATACAACAATAGTGTGGGACTTCAGTACTCTACTTTCAACAATGAATAGATCATCCAGACAGAATCAATGAGGAAACAGTGGACCTGGATACCACTAGAGACCAATGTATCTAATAGACATATACAGAACTTTCCACCAACCAGCAACAGATTACACCTTCTACTCAAGTGCACATAGAAAATTCTCCAAGATATACTATATTTTCGACCACAGAATAAATCTTAACCAATTACAGAAGATTGAAATAATATTATCTTATATCACTACAATAGTATGAAACGAAATCAATAACAGAAGGAATTTTGGAAAAATCACACATATGTGGAAATTAAACAATGCAGTCCTAAACGAAAAAGTCAAAAAAGAATTCAAAAATGAGAGGTATATGTTAGAAATATATATATTTTTGTGACGGAGTCTGAATGCAGTGGCGCAATCTTGGCTCACTACAACCTCCACTGCTAGGTTCAAGCAATGCTCCTGCCTCAGCCTCCTGAGTAGCTGGGATTACAGACGTGTGCCACCATGCCCAGCTAATTTTTGTATTTTTAGTAGAGATGGGGTTTTGCCATGTTGGTCAAGCTGGTTTCGAACTCCTGACCTCAAGTGATCTGCTCACCTAGGGTCCCAAAGTGCTGGGATTACAGGCATGAGCTGCTGGGCCTGGTCTAAAAAAATATTTTTACACAAGTGGAAATGGAAGCATAACACACCAAACCTTATGAGACGCAGTAAAAGCAGTTCTAAGAGGAAAATTTATAGCAATAAATCCCCACTTAAGAAAAAAATTCAAAAACGCAAATATATAACTTCACACCTCAAGGAACTAGAAAAAGAAGAACAAACTAAACCAAAGTTAGCAGAACAAAGGAAATAATTAAGATTTTTGAGCAGAAATGAATAAACTAGAGACTGGAAAGACAGTCAAAATGATGAATGAAACTAAGAGTTGGCTTTTTAAAAGATAAATGAAATCAACACACTTTTAGATATATTCACCAAGAAAATAAGGGAAAGGACTCAAATAAATGAAAGAGGATACATTATAGCTGATAACATAGAAATACAAAGACCACCACGAACAATCATACACCAACAAATTGGCTAAACTAGAAGAAATGAATACATTCCCAGAAACACACAATCTACCAAGACTAAATCATAAAGAAATAGAAAACCTAAGTAGACCAATAATGAATAAGGAAACTAAATTAAAACAAAAATCCTAAGAAAATCTCAAGACCAGATGGCTTTATAGATGAATTATACCAAGCATTTAAAGAACTAACACAATACCTCTCAAACTTCCAAGAGACTAAATAAGAGAGAAATCATTTTATGAAGCTAGCATTACCCTCACAGCAAAGCCAGATAAGGACACCATAAGAAAAGAAAAATACAGGCCCATATCCCCAATGAGCACAGATGCAAATGTTTTCAACAAAATGCCAGCAAACAGTGCATTAAAAGAATCATACACCATGATCAAGTAGGATTTATCCCTGAGATACTAGGTTGATTCAACATACATAAGTTAATCAGTGTAATGATGTGCATTAACAGAATGAAGAATAAAAATCATATGATTATCTCAGTAGATGCAGAAAAGCATTTGACATGGTGTTTAACCATTTATCTGTTGCTGAACACTTGGGCTGTTTCCACCTTCCAGTTATTGTAAGTAATACTGCAATGAGCATTCACAAACAAGTACCTGTTTGAGTACCTGTCTTAAGTTCTTTGGGGTATAGTGTATCTAAAAGTAGAATTTATGAGTCATATGGAAATTCTGAGTTTAACTTTTTGAGGAACTGCCAAACTGTTTTGCATAGCAGGTACACCATTTTACATGTATGAGGATTTCAATTTCTCCATACCTTCACCAACACTTGTATTACATTTTTGAAATTATAGCCATCTGATAGGGTTTGGCTGTGTCCGCACCCAAATCTCATATTGAATTGTAGCTCCCATAATCCCCACATATCATGAGAGGGACCCAGTGGGAGGTAGTTGAATCATGGGGGTGGATTTTTCCTACCCATGCTGTTCTTGTGATAGTGAGTAAGTCTTACTAAGATCTGATGGTTTTATAAAGGACAGTTCCTCTGCACATGCTCTCTTGCCTGCCACCATGTAAGACAGGCCTTTGCTCCTCCTTCGCCTATTGGCATGACTGTGAGACCTCCCTAGCCATGTGGAAATATGAGTCCATTAAACCTCCTTTTCTTTATTAAATATCCAATCTCAGGTATTTCTTCATAGCAACATGAAAATGGACAAATACGCCATCTTAATAGGTATGAAGTAGTGCATTTCTCATCTTCTCATATGATATTTGCCATCTGTATATCTTCTTTGATGAGGTATGTGTTAAGTGTTAAGTCCTTTGGCCTATTTTTCAGTCAGGTTGTCCTTTTTCTTTTTCTATTTTTTCTTTTTTTTTTTTTTTTTTTCTGAGACAGAGTCTCACTGTGTCGCCCAGGCTGGAATGTAGTGACGTGATCTTAGCTCACTGAGACATCTGCCTCCCAGGTTCAAGTGGTTCTCCTGCCCCAGCCTCCTGACTAACTGGGGTTACAGGAACAGGCAACAATGCCTAGCTAATTTTTGTGTTTTTAGTAGAGATGAGGTTTTGCCATGTTGGCTAGGCTGGTCTTGAACTCCTGACCTCAAGTGATGCTCCTGCCTTGGCCTCCCAAAGTGCATTTTCTTATTTTCTTGTGTATGTTTTTGAGTAGGTCCTCGTAGGTTCCATTGAGATTATGATTAATATTCTAAAATTTTAAAAATTTAATTAGAATAACATACAAAACTCTGGTTCTACACAATTATTTCTCCTCATTTTATGTTATTATTGGCACAAAATACATTTTTCTACACTGTACTTAATAACATAAATATATAATTACTTTTAGGCATTTGTCTGTTAAATCATGTGGAAATAAAAAGTAGAGTTTCAAACCAAAAATTCAATAATATTGGCTTTTATAGTTACCCTGGTTACTTTTACAAGAGACTTTGAGTTACTGTCTAATATCTTTCATTTCAAACTGAAGGACTCCCTTTAGGATTCTTGTAAGGATAGGTCTATTTATAACAAATTCTCTTAGCTTTTGTTTATTTGGAAATTTATTAATTTCTTACTTTTAAAGTACAATTTTTACGGGATTTTATTGGATAAAGGATTCTTGGCTTAGAGTTATTTTCTTTCAGTATTTTTCAGTATATCATCCCACTGTTTCTGGCTCAATGATTTCCATTGAGTAATTGGCAGTTAATCGTAGTGAGGATCCTAAAGATGAGTAATTTTCCCTTGCTGCTTTCCCATGATGAGTAGTTTTCCCTTGCTGTTTTTAACATTCTCTTTGTCTTTTGACAATTTAAGTATAACATGTCTTGGTGTGGATCTCTTTGAGTTTTTCCTACTTAGAGTTTGTTAAGCTATTTGGATATGAAGATGTAGTCAAATTTTGGAAGTTTGTCTCATTTTTCCTTCAACTATTATTTTCATCTTGTTCTCCCTGTCTTCCTTTGGAAGTTCCATAATGTAACTGTCAATCCATTTCATGGTACCCACAAGTAATTTTGCTCTCTCTACTTTAATTACTTTTTTCTTTCTGTTTCTCGTACTAGATAATTTCAATTATCTCATTTAAAGTTCATGAATCCTGTCCTCTCCCTGTTGAAATTTACTGTTGATTCTCGGTAATAATTTTTAGTTTTTGTAATTGTTAGCTCCAGAATTTTGTTTGGTTCATTTTGTAATTTCTATCTTTTCTTGAGATCCTAATTTTGTTCATATATCTTTCCTGATTTCTTAGATTATTTGTTCATGATTTCCTTTAGTTTATTTTTATTTTTATTTGAGATAGGGTCTGGCTCTGTTACTCAGGCTGGAGTACAGTGACACAAACTCAACTCACTGCAACCTCCACGTTTTGGGCTCAAGCCATCCACCCACCTCGGCCTCCCAAGTAGCTGAGACTACAGGCGCATGCCACCACACTCAGCTAATTTTTGTATCTTTTGTAGATATGGGGTTTTGCCATATTGCCCAGGCGGGTCTTGAACTCCTGAGCTCAAGCGATCCAACCACCTCAGCCTCCCAAAGTGCGATTAAAGGTGTAAGCCACCGTGCCCAGTTCTTCTTTAGCTTTTCAAATACATTTAAGACACTTGTTTTAGAGTCTTTGCTATGTACACTATCTAGAATTCCTGAAGGATGTTTTCTATCAATTAATTTAGTTGTTTTGGATGGGCATACTTTCCTGTGTGTGGTGTTTTTGTTGTTGTTGTTTTTTTTTGTATGCCTTGTGATTATTTGTTTTAAAACAAAACAAAGCAAAACAAAACAAAACAAAACTGGACATTTGAATAATATAATGGTGTAACTCTAGAAATTAGATTCTCATCCTTCCCTGAAGTTTGCTGGGTTTTGATTGGTAAAATCTGTATCTGTCCATTTGTTTAGTGACCTTTGAAAACAATTTTTGCAAAACCTATATTCCTCATTGAGTGTGATCACTGAAGTTTCCGAGTATTTATCTTGTGTTTAGCCAGTGTTTTGACAGAGATCTCCTTGAGTGCCAATAGTTAAAAAATAAAAACAGAAAACCAAACCTCTTCCAGTCTATGTAGATTAGTCTCTGCAGGGGCACTTCTTCCACAGTTATCTGGGCTTGTACTGGGCCTGCATATTAGCCAGAGGTGAAAATTTACAATCTTCTCAGTTCTTCCCTGAGTGTGCATCTTGTTTTAGGCATGCGAATGTTTGTCTAAATACTCCAGTGTAGGTAGGTGCTTTTGTCTGTCCTAGTTTTCCAGAGAAATTCTCTACAGCTTTTCATTCCAGGATTTAGGTAGTCAATTGCGTGTCTCAACTGTAATATTATTTTCCTCTAGGTGAATGTAGGTTGTTGTTATCCTTATAGTATTTTGGTACAATGCCTGCTGCTGCTATTCCAACCTCACTGCAGTCTGTGTTCAGTGAAATAGAAAGAACACTTGGGATCAGTTCTTTAGATAGTCTTCAGAAGGTTAAAACAGACAAACGTTTGTGAATAAAGTTGGCTCAGCAGGAGCCAGAGTCTCACAACGGGGACATTGACTGTTGACTGCAAAGTCGTCACTGTGCTGGGAAGGGTGTAGAGTAGGGGGGTATTGAAAATGCCACAAAACTTTCTTATCATTTTTTAAATTTCTTTTTTCTTGCTTTTGTGTGTATTTGGTTGATGTAAACTTCTGACTATTTTTGCAAGGTCTGACAATGTTGCTTCTGATTGTTTTTGCTATTTAAAAAAAATATTTCCATGGAGGAACAGAAGCTTAGAACTACCAGCTTTTTCATTTTGCTGATGTTACTCCTCCATTAATGGTCATTTAATACATGGAGGCTCTGTAATGTCACCTCTTCTATTTTTGACATTAGTAATTCTCTCTCTCTCTCTCTCTCATTGATCAGTCTAACTAGAGATTTATTGATTTTATTGATCTTCTCAAAGATTCAGCTTTTAGTTTCACTGATTTTCTTTCGTCTCAGAGATTCAGCTTTTGTTTTCAACAATTTTCTCAATTTTTTTTGTCTGTTTTTTTGTTTGTTTGTTTGTTTGTTTTTTGCATGAGACAAACACCTGCATTTATGGAACTGCATGTCAGTCAGGCCAGTTCCCTGTAGAGGGAATTCCTAGCATGACCTCATTCATCTGTGAGGACACAGAGCAGTCCTTGTTTAGACAGACACATTCATCTACTGCTCAGCATGGTCGGCCTTCCACTTCTTGATGGTTTCCTTCTGCTGTGAATGCGCATGTCCAGTTGTCTGCTTCTTAGAGCAGACATTTACCTTCCTCATCCACCCGCCATTGGAGGAGGACTAGGGCCACGCAGATGATTGATTTCTACCCATTCTTTGGGGAGGGTTTCCCGGTGGCCCTCTTCCATCATCATATCTGGAATCAGATGAGTTTCCATAGCTTCTTCTTTTTTTCACATCTTGCTGAAGCAGAGTTTTGAAAAACAAAACCACAAACTCAGCTATTCCCCAGAAGAAATCTGTTATGAAAGATAATCTCCATGGAGACTGACTCTGGCTGTCCAACACTTGTCCGTTCAAGATGTAAACCATCTTCTCCCATTACCCGGCTTCAGATCTACCGGGCGCCTGGCCCCTCTCGGCTTCAATTTTTTTATTTCATTGATTTCTGTACCGATGTTTACTTTTTCCTTTCTTCTGCTTATGTTGGTTCTAATTTGTTCTTCTGTTTTGGGTTTTTTAATAGAACTCAGGTGAAGCTGAGTTCATTGTTTTCAATGAATCTTTCTTTTCTAATACAGAAATACTTTGATACAATTTCTCCTTGAGTACTGCTTTAGCAGAATTTCATAAATGTTGATGTCTCCTATAATTTTAATTCAGTCGAAAATATATTCTAATTCTCTTTCATTTATTATTTTATCTGTATAAAATGTTTTAGTTTGCAAATATTTCTGAAACTTTCAGAGATCTTTCTGTTATTTATATCTAAATGTATTCCTTTATAGTCAGATAGTGTACTTTATTTGACTTGATTCCTTTTAAATTTATTGAGATTTGTGTAGTGGTCCCAAATATAGTCTATCTTGATAAATCTTGTGTGTACATCTGAAAAACATGTGTTTCTGCTGTTTGGGTTAGAGTATACCTATTTAACTTATTGTAACCAACTTTCAAGTAATGTTACATCACTTAGCATATTGTAAGCAGCTTCAAAAGCTATACTTCCATATCTTTTCTTTTTTCCTTTGTGCTGTTGTTACAGATTTTACTTTTGCTTATGTTCTAAACCTTTAATAATAAACACATTATTATTGTTTTTTGTCTAAACTGCCAATTTATCTTTTAGCAAATATTTAAATATTTTAACAATATTTAAGTAATACGGAAATATCTATTATATTTACTCACATATTAAATCAGTTGTAGTGTTCTTTTTTTCATTTTCAAAGCATTTTGTTGTAACATTTCTTTTTTTAAAATTTTACTTTTAGTTCTGGGATACATGTGCTGAACGTGCAGGTTCTATATAGGTGTACCAGACATGTACCACGGTGATTTGCTGCACCTATCAATCTGTCATCTAGATTTTAAGCTCTGCATGAATTTGGTATTTGTCCTAATGCTCTCCATCCCCTTTCCCCCTGAAACCCTCCGACAGGCCCCTGTGTGTGATGTTACCCTCCCTATATCCATGTGTTCTCCCTGTTCAACTCCCTCTTACGAGTGAGAACATGTGGTGTTTGGTTTCTGTGTTACTTTGCTGAGGATAATTATTTCAAGCTTCATCTATGTCCCTGCGAGGGACATGAACTCATTCTTTTTATGGCTGCATAGTATTGTATGGTGTATATGTGCCACATTTTCTTTATCCAGTCTATCATTGATGGCATTTGGGTTAATTCCAAGTCTTTGCTATTGTAAATAGTACTGCAATAAACATATGGGTGCGTGTGTCTTTATAGTAGAATGATTTATAATTCTTTGGGTATATACGCAGTAATGGGATTGCTGTGTCAAATGGTATTTCTGGTTCTAAATCCTTGAGGAACTGCCACACTGTCTTCCACAATGGCTGAACGAATTTACACTCCCACCAACAGTGTAAAAGCATTCCTATTTCTCCTCATTCTCGACATCATCTGTTGTTTCCAGACTTTTTAATGATTGCCTAACTGGCGTGAGATGGTATCTCATTATGGTTTTGATTTGCGTTTCTCTAATGAGTAGTGATGATGAGCTTTTTTTCATATGTTTGTTGGCCACAAAAATGTCTTCTTTTGAAAAGTGTCTGTTCATATCCCTTGTCCACTTTTTGATGGGATTGTTTTTTTCTTGTAAAATTGTTTAAGTTCCTTGTAGATTTTGAATATTACACCTTTGTCAGATGGATAGATTGCAAAAATTTTCTCTCATTCTCTAGGTTGCCTGTTAACTCTAATGATATTTTCTTTTGCTGAGCAAGAGTTCTTTATAACCTTGTGTAAATCCATCTTTTCATCTGTTTCCTTTTTCTTGAAAGACTTCCTTTAACATTTGTTTAATGTGTATCTGCTTATGACAGGTTTTTTCAGCTTTTGCATGTGTTTTCTTTAATTTTTATTATTTTATAGTTTTACAATTAATATATCATAGTTGCACATATTTCAGGGGCACATGTGATATTTTGATACATATATATCGTGTTTAATGATCAAGTCAGGATATTTGAGATTTCTATCACATTCAACATTGATCTTTTTTCTTTGTGATGGAAACATTACAATTCTTCTCTCCTAGCTATTTTGGAATGCACACTAACTTACTGTTAACTATAATTTCCCTACTGTAGTATCAAACACTAGTACTTATTCCTTCTATTTAACTGTATTTTTATACCCACCAACCAACTCTATTTATTCCTCACCAACCCCTTTCCTTGCCATCATTCTACTCTCTACCTCCATGAGGTTCACTTTGTAGTTTCCACATATAAGTAAGAACATTTAATATTTATTTTACTGTGCCTGGGTTAATTTACTTAACATGATAACTTTCAGTTTCATTCATGTTGCTGCAAATGACAGGATTTCATTTTTATGATTGAATATTTTATTCTGTATCTATTCCACGTTTCTTTATTCATTCATCCATTGATGGACATTTAGGTTGATTCCAAATCTTGGCTATTATGAATAGTGCTGTGATAATCAGGGGAGTGCAGACACTGCTTCCATATACTTATTTCCTCTTTCTGGATATATGGCGAGCAGTGGTATAGTTGAATCATGTGGTGTTTCTATGTTTAGTTTTTTTAGGAACCTCTGTGCAGATTTCCATATGGCTGTACTACTTTACATTTTCATCAACAGTGTACAACTGTTCCCTTTTCGATGCATCCATGCCAATATTTGTCAGTTTTTTTTTTTTTTGGTCTTTTCAATAACAGTAGTTCTAACTGGCCTGAGATGCTATCTCATTGTGGTTTTGATTTGTATTTCTTGATAATTAGTGATGTTGAACTTTTTTTCATGTACCTGTTGGCCTTCCTTTAGTATGTCTTCTTCTGAGAAATATCTATTCAGTTATTTTGTCAATTATTAAATTGGATTATTATTTTTAAACTATTCAATTGATTGAGTTTTTAAAATATATTCTGGTTATTAATTTATATTTGGGGCCACAAAACAATCCTCACACAAATTCAAGAAACGTTGAAATCGTATAAAGCATTTTTTCTTATGACAATGAAATAAAACTAGAAATAAATCAAATGAGAAACTTTGGATACTGTACAACTCCCTGGAAATTAAACAACATGTTCCTAAATGACAAATGGGTCAAAAAAGAAATTAAGAAGAAAATTGAAATATTTCTTGAAACGAATAAAAATGGAAACAAAACATACTGGAACCTGTAAGATACAGGAAAAGTAGTACTAAGAGGGAGGCTTAAAGCAATAAATGCCTATATTAAAAACATAGGTTCCAAATAAACAACTAAATGATGCATCTCAAGGAACTAAAAAGGCAGAAACAAACCAAGCCCCAAATTAGTAGAAAGACAGACATAATAAAGGTCAGAGCAGAAATATATGAAATTAATACTAGAAAAATAAAATAGTAACAAAATTGACAAACCTTTGACTATACTATCTAACAAAAACAAAGAGAATAACCAAATAAATAAAAAAGAGATGAAAAAGAAAGTATTACAACTCATAGCATAGGAATACAAAGGATCATTAGAGACTATTATGAACAACTATATGCCGGCAAAATGGAAACCTAGAAGAAATGGATGAATTCCTGAACACATACAACATGCCAAGGTTGAATCATGAAGAAACAGAAAACGTGAATAGACAAATAATGAGTAATTAGATTGAAGTCATAATAGAAAGCTCAGGACCTGATTAATTCACTGCTGAATTCTACCAAACATATAAAGAAGAACTAATACCAAATCTACTCAAACTATTTCAAAAAATTGAAGAGGAGGGAATACTTACAAACTAATTCTATGAGACTGGCATTACCTTTGTTACAAAACTAGAAAGGACTCAACAAAATAATAAAACTACAGGTCTATGTTCCAGGTGAAAATAAATTAAAACAATTTTCAACAGAATATTAGCAAACAGAATTCAAAAATGAGTTAGAAAGATTATCCACCATGATTGAGTGGGAGTCTTCCTAAGGATGCAAAAACAGTTTAACATACACAAATCAATAAATGTGATTTATCACATCAGAAGAATCAAGGACAAAAATTACATGATTATTTCAATGGATGTTGAAAAAGCATTCAATACAATTCAACATCCCTTCATTATGGAAGTCTCAACAAATTGTGAATAGAAGAAACATACCTCAACACAAGAAAGGCCATATATAGTATTGCAAGGCCACAGCAAATAGATGATATACTAAATGAGAAACATTGAAAGCGTTTCCACTAAGATGTGGAAGAAAACAAGTATGCTCACTTTCACCACTTTTATTCAATATGGTATGGAAAGGTCTAGCCAGAGCAACTAGGCAAGAGAAAAATACACAGGGCATCCAAATTGGAAAAGAAGTATTCAAATTAGCTTTTTATCCAGAAGACATGATTTATATTTAAAAATCCCTAAAGACTCCACCAAAAAAAAATTGCAGTTGATAAAAGAATGTCATAAAGTTGTAGGATACATCAGCATATAAAATTAGTGCATTTGTATACACTAACAGCCATCAGTCTGAAAAAAAAATCAGGAAAGCAATCCAATTTAAAATAGCTACAAAACAATTTATACAAAGGAACAAATTTAATCAAAGAAGTGAAAGATCTCTACAAGAAAAACTATGAAACATTGATGAAATAAATTGAAGAGGACACTAAAAAATGGAAAAATATTTCATTCTCATTGATAGAGTTAATATTTTTAAAATGTCTATGCCACTTAAAGCAATCTACAGGTTCCCTATCAAAATGCCAATGACATTCTTCACAGAAATAAGAAAAATGATCCTAAAATTAGTATGGCACCACAAAAGACCCTAAATAGCTAAAGCAATCTTGAGGAAAAAGAAAAAAACTGGAGGCATCACACTAAAAGATTATTTATAATTATATAATTATAATAAATATAGAATTATAAATTATATTACAAAGTTATAGTAATCAGAACAGTATGGTACTGGCAACAAGCAAATACACAGAACATTGGAAAATAATAGAGAAACAAGATATAAATTCATGTACTTACAGCCAACTCATTTTTGACAAAGGCATCAAAAATATACATTGGGAAAAGAAGTCTTAAATCAGTGGTACAAGGGAAACTGTATATCCATGCAGAAGAATGAAGCTAGACCCCATCTTTCACCATAAACAAAAATCAACTCAAAATGGTTTAAAGACTTACACATAAGACATAAAACTATGAAACTTCTAGAAGAAAACATTGGGGAAATGCTATAGGACATTGATCTGGGCAAAGAGTTTTTAGGCAAGACCACAAAAGCACAGACAACAAAACCAAAAATAAAATAGGCAAATGGGATTACATCAAGCTAAAAAGCTTCTGCACAGAAATTGAAACAATTAACAAAGTGCAGAGATGACACACAGAATTACAGGAAATATTTGTATGTCTTAAAATACCCCCACCTCATGTTAATTTTTGGAAGATATTTTTGCTGGTTATAGAATTCCAGGTGGATGGGTTTTTGTTTTTGTTTTTTTAATTCATGTCAGCACTTTAATGATACTGTTGTTTTATCTCTTGCATTGTTTCTGATGAGAAATCTGCTGTCATCCTTACTTTTAATCCAGTGCACACCATACACGCACCCTTGCACACCTCTGGATGTTAAGTTTTTCCCTTTACCATTGATTTTAGGCAATTTGATTATGATATTCCTTGGTGTCATTTTCTTCATATTTCTTTGACTTGAGCTTCTTATTTGTTTGGTTTGAGATTTTATTATATTTTTAAAGTTCTGAGATATTTTTCTGTCTGCCTCATTAGATATGAAATATTAATATTTAGTATTAAATTTTTTTTATGTCTCTGTCTCATCCTCTCCTCTCCTATGGGGCCTCCAAATACATCTTCTTTAGGCTGCTCCAGTTTTAATGTTTTAACTATTCTCACCTCTATTAACTTTTCTGTATGGAATCACATGAATGCTGTTTCTATTCCATGAACATGTAGCTACTTGAAATTGTCTGCAGTTCCCTGATGACATGTTCTTTTTTTATATAAAAAAAGTTTGTGTCTCTCATTTTGGTTCATTTCTGTGGCTGTGCATTCAAGTTCATTAACTTTTCTACTGCAATACCTAATCTTCCATTAATCCCATCAAGTTTTGTTTGTTTGTTTGTTTTGTTTTTGAGATGGAGTCTTGCTCTGTTGCCCAGGCTGGAGTGCAGTGCTATGATCTCGGCTCAGCACAACCTCTGCCTCCGAGGTTCAAGTTATTCTCCTGCCTCAGCCTCCCAACTAGCTGGAACTACAGGCTCACGCCACCATGCCTGGCTAAGTTTTGTGTTTTTAGTAGAGACAGGGTTTCACTTCATTGGCTAGGCTGGTCTCGAACTCCTGACCTCATGATCCACCTGTCTTGACCTCCCAAAGTCTGGGATTACAGGCATGAACTACCGCACCCAGCCCCATCAAATATTTTTTTTATCTCCTGTATTGTAGTTTTCATCTCAAGAAGTTTGATCTTTGTGAGATTTAAAATATTTCTATACTTATCTCTTGATCAAGTGAAATAGAATTATAATAACTATTTTATTTTAAAGTTTTTGATCTGACAATGCTAACATCTTTGCTAAACCTGAGTTGACTTTGATTAAATACTTTTTTTCTTTTCATTATCAATTAATGTTTTCACCACCTTTGCAGGGCTGCTAATATTTTGATGCCTGATATTGTAAATACTAACTTGTGAGTGCTAGATATTTTTGTATTCATATTTGAACTTTCTTCTGGGACTCAGTTATGTTACTTTAAGAAAGTTTGATCCTTTTGAATCTTGATTTAAAATTTGTTAGATGGTAACAGAGCTGTCTTATTCTAGGACAGGTTTGTTCAACTTCAGCATTATTGACATTTGGGGTTGGATAATTTTTTAGCATAGATCATTGTCATGTGCAAATAGGATGTTTGGCATGATTCCTAGATCTACCTGCCTAATGCCAATAGTACCCTCCACCTTCAGTTTGACAAGCAAACATTTTTCTACACATTTCTCAATGTCCCATGGGGTTCAAAATCACCTCTGGTTGAGAATCACTGGTTCAGAACTAATTACTACATACTCCTGAGGCAAGACCATTCTGAATGCCCTACCTGGTCTCCATGAATTACAGGATTTTTTTTTTCTGGCTGGTGGGAATCTTCTCAAATTTGTGAAGTGTTAGGCACTCCTCCCCTGATCCTTTGAGAGGGTTCTTTCCTCAGCTTTTTCAGGTTGTTTCTTTACATCCATGTGCCGATCACTATTATGCCAAATGCTTGTGGGGGCCCTCTCTCCTCTCCAGCATTTTTTCTTGCTAATGCTAGCTGCTTGGTCTCCTCTTATTCTCAGTTCTGTCTCTTCAATTCATAGTATCTGATAGGTACCCTTTCTCTGTACTGCAGCCCAAAAATTCGCTCAAAGCAGAAAATGGGCATCTTTGTAAGCCTTACCTTGTTCATTTCCCAACATCTCTCAGGGATCACTGTACTGCATTATGTAATGTTCAGTGTCTCAAGACAGCTGTTTTACATATTTTGTCAAAATTTTTTATTGATTCAGGGAAGAAAATAAATCTTATCACTTTACTCCATCTTGATTTGAAATGATAGTATCCAATGCATATTCTTTAACCATTGTCAAACCATTCTTTTATATAGTTTCCTCACTTACATTTCTCTCTTATCATTCAACAACCTTCTTTTTCCTCTGGTCTTCCTTATCAATTGATATTTTTATGATAATATCTGGATAGACAGATAATAGATAATACCTGGAGTATCAGGATATCTATTTGACAGTTATCAGCATATAGCCTGAATTAAAGTTGTGGGACTGGATAAGATTTGCCTATATAAAAAGTAAAGAAGGAGAAAAGAAAATGACTAAGAATTGATTCTTGTATATGTGATGTTTGAATTAATGTGTTCCATAGAAATAATTTAACATATATTTGCATGCAAGATGAATTCGGTTGTATATGCTTATCTCCATTTTAAGACTGACTAAACCTTGAGTACCGGGACTATGGCTTCTCTGCCATCTGTTATCTCAGTATAAAGTAAATAGTTAATGAGGAAATTGATGATGAGTGGTGAATGTAGCAAAGAAGAGAAAGGGTAAGGATGAACAAAGAAGTTGGAAAAATGCTGTGCTAGATTGTATTTATCATCTGATTCTGCAATGATTTGAAATAATTGCAATCCTAGTCAGCCAGAAAAAAACAGATAATTATTTTGCTTTACCTTTAGCAAGAAATAGAGTTTAATTCTCAATCACCAGAACAAATGTTTAGATGGAGTTTTAATTGGTTTTGCATCTTCAAAAAGGCTACCATCTGTATATGTTTAAGGCTACCATCTGTATATGTTTTCTATAACCAACACAAATGTCTACAGTGATATGGAACAATACACTTGAACTTTATGGAATGTGGCTATCTGGATAGTTTTATGGTTATTTGGATTAAATAATAAAACTGAAAACGAATTTACTTGACTTTGTTATGGATGCTTCCGTAATTGTAAAGTAAAATGTACACATCAATATGAAAATTCTTTTTTTTCTTTATTTCTTCTAAAAAAATGGGATACATGTGCAGAACGTGCAGGTTTGTTACATAGGTATATGTGTGCCATGGTGGTTTGCTGCACCTATTGATCCATCCTCTAAGTTCCCTCCCCTCATCTCCCATCCCCCAACAGACCCTGGTATGTGTTGTTCCCCTCTCTGTGTCCGTGTGTTCTCAGTGTTCAACTCCCACTTATGGGTGAGAATAAGCGGTGTTTCGTTTTCTATTCCTGTGTTAGTTTGTTGAGGATGATAACTTCCAGCTTCATCCATGTCCCTGAAAAGGACTTGATCTCATTCTTCTTATGGCTGCATAGGATTTCATGGTGTATATGTACCACATTATTTTTTATCCAGTCTATCATTGATGGGAATTTAGGTTGGTTCCATGTCTTTGCTATTGTAAATAGTGCTGCAATAAACATGTGTGCATGTATCTTTATTGTAGAATGATTTATATTCCTTTGTGTACATACTCAGTAATGGGATTGCTGGGTCAAATGGTATTTCTGGTTCTAGATCCTTTAGAAATCATGAGGAATCACCACACTGGCTTCCACAATGGTTGAACTAATTTACCTTCCCACCAACAGTGTAAAACTCTTCCTATTTCTCCATAGCTTCTCCAGCATCTATTGTTTCCTGACTGCTTAATAATCTATTCTGACAGGCATGGGATGATATCTCATTGTGGTTTGGATTTGCATTTTTTTGATGATTGGTGATGGTGAGTTTGTTGGCTGCATAAATGTCTTCTTTTGAGAAGTGCCTGTTCGTATTCTTTGCCCACTTTTTGATGCGGTTGCTTGTTTTTTCTTGTAAATATGTTTAAGTTCCTTGTAAATTCTGTATATTAGACCTTTCTCTGATGGGTAGATTGCAAAAATTTTCTCCCATTCTGTAGGTTGCTTGTTAACGCTCATGATAGTTTCTTTTGTTGTACAGAAGCTCTTTAGTTTAGTTAGATCCCATTTGCCAATTTTGGCTTATGGTTGCAATTGCTTTTGACGTTTTGTCATGAAGTCTTTGTCCATGCCTATGTTCTGAATGGTATTGCCTAGGTTTTCTTCTAGGGTTTTTATGGTATTGGGTTTTACATTTAACTCTTTAATCCATCTCGAGTTAATTTTTGTATAAGGTGTAAGGAAGGGGTCTAGTTTCTATTTTCTGCATATGGCTAGCCAGTTTTTCCAGCACCATTTACTGAATAGGAGGTCCTTTCCTCATTGTTTGTTCTTGTCAGGTTTGTCGAAGATCAGATGGTTGTAGATATATGATGTTATTTCTGAGGTCTCTGTTCTGATCCATTGGTCTATATGTCTGTTTTGGCACCAGTACCATGCTGTTTTTGTTACTGTAGTCTTGTAGTATAAAGTCAGGTAGCATGATGCCTCTAGCTTTGTTCTTTTCACTTAGAATTTTCTTGGCTATATGGGGTCTTCTTTGATTCCATATGATATTTAAAATAGTTTTTTCTAATTCTGTGAAGAATGTCAATGGTAGTTTGAAGGGAATAGCATTGAATCTGTAAATTACTTTGGGTAGTATGGCCATTTTCACGATATTGATTCTTCCTATCCATGAGCATGGAATGTTTTTCCATTTGTTTGTGTCCTTTCTTATTTCCCTGAGCAGTGGTTTATAGTTCTCTTTGAAGAGGTCCTTCACATGCCTTGTAAGTTGTATTCCTAGGTATTTTATTCTGTTTGTAGCAATTGTGAATGAACTGTAGCAATTGTGAATGGAAGTTCATTCATGATTTGGCTCTCTGCTTGCCTATTGTTGGTGTAAAGGAATGCTTGTGATTTTGCACATCGATTTTGTATCCTTAGACTTTTCTGAAGTTGCTTATCAGTTCAGGATGTTTTTGGGCTAAGATGATAGTATTTTCTAAATATAAAATCATGTCATCTGCAAACAGACACAACTTGACTCCTCTCTTCCTATTTGAATATGCTGTATATTTTTGTCTTGCCTGATTGCCCTGGCCAGAACTTCCAATACTATGTTGAGTACGAGTGGTGAGAGAGGGCATCCTTATCTTGTGCCAGTTTTCAAAGGGATTGCTTCCAGCATTTGCTCATTCAATGTGATATTGGCTGTGGTTTTGTCATAAATAGCTCTTATTATTTTGAGATATGTTCCATCAATACCTAGTTTACTGAATGTTTTTAACATGAAGTCATGCTGAATTTTATCAAAGACTTTTTCTGCATCTATTGAGATAATGAAGTGGTTTTTGTCTTTGGTTCTGTTTATGTGATGGATTAAGTTGGTTGATTTCTGTATATTGAACCAGCCTTGCATCCCAAGGCCAAGGTGGCTAACTAGAAGCAGTGGTGTTCCAAGGCTCCCACCAAAAAATAAACGTAATAAGCATGTGAATCCTTCACTGGCAACTAAGGTTCTCTCATCAAAATTGACTAGAAGGCTGGTGTGACCCATGGAGAGAAAGAAGAGCAGTGTGGTCCTGCAGCCCACTTGAGAGCCACATGGCTTATTCTTGTTGGCAATTCCTCTTATCAAGCAAAACCTTTTATCAAAAGTTAGCAAAATCATTTATCAAGGTTGTTGGCTTCTTTGCATTGGGTTAGAACATATTCCTTTAGCTCATGGTAGTTTTTTATTACCCATCTTCTGCAGCCTACTCTGTCAATTCGTCTATCTGTTTCTCCATCCATTTCTGTGTCCTTGATGGAGAGATGTTACAATCATTTGGAGAAGAGGCTCTCTGGCCTTTTGGGTTTTCACCATTTTTTTGTTGATTCTTTCTGATGTTTGTGAGTTTGTCTAGTTTTGGTCTTTGAGGCTGCTGACCCTTGGATGGGGTTATTGTGGGACCTTTTTTTGCTGGTGGTGCTGATGCTGTTATTGTCACTTTCAGCTTGTTTATTTTATTTTATTTTATTTTATTTTTTTTCAATAGTCAGGTCCTTCTTCTATAGGGCTGCTGCAGTTTGCTGCGATTCACTTCAGCTCTTATTCTTCTGATTTGCTCCTGTGCCTAGAGATGTCACTCGAGGAGGCTGGAGAGCAACAAAGATGGGTGCCTTTTCCTTCTGAGACCTCTGACCTTGAGGGCCACCAACCTGATGCCAGTAGGATCACTCCTGTATAGGGTATCTGACAACCCTTGTTGGAGGGTCTCACCCAGTTGGGTGGCACAGGGAGTAGGACCTGTTTAATGAAAGACTTTGTCCCTTGGTGGAAAGGCTGTGTTTTGCTGGGGTGGGTGGGGGAAGCCCACCTGTCTGGGATGTCCAGATTCCTCGGAACTATCAGGAGGAGTGGCTAAGTCTGCTGGTCTGCAGAGACTGCAGCCACCCCTCCTGCTAGTGGCTCAGGCCCAGGGAGATCTGAATTCTGTTTCTGAGACTCTGGCTGGAGTTATTGGAGATCCTGCAGGGAAAACCCACCCACTGAGGAAGGATGGGTCAGGGCTAAACCTGAAGAGGCACTCTCGCCACCGACTGCCACAGCTGGTGTATGTTGGGCTGTGAGTACAAGTCTTGGAACCAAGCCGTTCAGCCTCCCTGGCTCCAGAAGGGTAGAAGTGTAGCCTGGAGCTATAGAAATGGGTTCCACCCCTCCCCTGCCCAGTGAGCTTAGCGTGTTAGGCAGTTGTGAGTCCCAGTGCTGGCTCCTGCCAGTCCCCCAAGAAGGTCAGATGGCTTAGACAGCAGGCAGCTGCAACTGGTGCTGGTTGCCCCTCCCACTGGGAGTTTGGTATACTTAAGCAGATTCCAGCTGAGAGGCTGTAAGAATCTACACTTCTCACAGTTGGGATGTTTGGCCCCAGTGGCATGGATTCGTGAGTGGGATCTTCGAATCTGTGGGTTGCCCAGTTCCATGGGAAAAGCAGTTTTCCTGGCTGGGTAGCATGCTCACTCACTGCCTCCTTTTATTTTGAGCTTGTGTGTCTTTGCAAATAAAATGGGTCTCCTGAATACAACGCACTAATGGGTCTTGACTCTTTATTCAGTTTGCCAGTCTGTGTCTTTTAATTGGGGCATTTAGTCCATTTACATTTAAAGTTAGTATTGTTATGTGTGAATTTGATCCTGTCATCATGATGCTTTTTGGTTATCTTGCACATTAGTTGATGCAGTTTCTTTGTAGTGTCATTGGTCTCTATGTTTTGGTATGTTTTTGCAGTGACTGGTACCAGTTTTTCCTTTCTATATTTAGTGGTTCCTTCAGGAGCTCTTGCAGAGCAGGCCTGGTAGTAACGAAATTCCTCAGCATTGCTTGTTTGGAAAGGATTTTATTTCTCCTTCACTTATGAAGCTTAGTTTGGCTGGATATGAAATTTCTGGGTTGAAAATTCTTTTCTTTTCTTTCTTTCTTTCTTTTTTTTTTTTTTGAGACCAAATCTCACTCTGTCACCCAGGCTGGAGTGCAGTGGCTTGATGCCGGCTTACTGCAACCTCTGCCTCCCGGGTTCAAGTGATTCTCCTGCCTCAGCCTCCCGAGTAGCTGAGATTACAGGCATGTGCCACCATGCCCAGATAATTTTGTGTATTTAGTAGAGATGGGGTTTCACCATGTTAGCCAGACTGATCTCGAAATCCCAACCTCTGGTGATCCATCTACCTCGGCCTCCCGAAGTGCTGGGATTACAGGCAGGAGCGACCTTGCCAGCTGAAAATTCTTTCCTTTAAGAATGTTGAATATTGGCCTCCAATATCTTCTGACTTGTAGAGTTTCTGCTGAGAGAGGTCTGCTGTTAGTGTGATGGGCTTACCTTTGTAGGTGACCTGGCCTTTCTCTCTGGCTGCCCTTAACAGTTTTTCCTTCATTTCAACGTTGGAGAATCTGATGATTATGTGTTTTGGGGTTGATCTTCTTGTGGAGTATCTTAATGGTGTTCTCTGTATTTCCTGAATTTGCAAGTTGGCCTGTTTTACTAGGATGGGGAAGTTCATGGGCTATAAGGCCATATTAATATTTGACAATTTCAATAAGTTGATGACATCTAATATTTATATCATTGACAGAGCCCCAAAATATATAGGCTCCTTTTCAAATAATAGAGAAGTTTTGGCTAATAGAAAGATACTGTTGATTAGAGTTGGACTCCCTTTTGTCAAACTACAATGGACTGTGAAGTTGTGATAATCTTTTTTAAGACTATTTTTTAAATAGCACTTTTAGGTTCACAGTAAAATTTTGAGGAAAGTACAGAGATTTCTCACATTTCCCCTACCCTTAACCTCCATAGCTTCCACCTTAATCAATGTTCCCCACCAGAGTGGTATACTTGTTATAATTTATAAACCTGCACTGATATAGCATAACCACCCCAAGTCCATAGTTTATGTTAGGGTTCACTCTTGGTGTTATGTCATGGCCTTTTTAGATAAATAGAAAACCATCTCATTGCTTTCAAATAAAAAGAAAAAGGTAACTTCCTGAAATTTTTTTTTAATTTTTTGAGAGTAAAATGACAGACAATAAGGCATTTAATTTCTCACTGTTCCTGCAGTTCAGGTTGGAGAAATACATGATAATTATGTATGCTGTTTGATGACTCAGTGATATATATACTTAGAAGCAAAGTGGAAACATCTTTAGAGTAAAGAATGGCTTACAGAAACTATTTCAGCCTTGTATTTATATTGGAATCAACATAACAGTGCTACTCTGCCAGTAGTATAAACCATTTAAACTGGACTTCAAATTTTTTTAAAATCTTAATAGCTAAGTAGCCTATGATCCCTCCTCACCAGAGTCATTTTATGTGATAATACTGGCATTTTTTTTCCCTTTAACTATGTATAATGAGTTCAGATCTTATTTTAGGCAAAAGGATGGGCTAGCCAGCTAATGTGTTGATGACAGGGTAAACTTTTCAGTAGCAAATATTTTGAGTGCATGCTGTCTCGATGACATTGACAGTGTTGGGAGGCAGAAGCAATCCCTACTTTGAAAAACACATGTTTTTTAAATTGAGATACTACCAGACAGCACAGCATCTGGGTCATGAAATTGTTTCCACTATGCAGTCTCTCAACTGTGTCTCTCAACTGTACTTTTCTCCTGCACACACACACACAAAACATACACACACACATGCACACACACGCACCCTTCAGGCTATGGTGAAAATACAGAGGATAGGGGTAAGTGGGAATGAGTTGTGAAACACTGTATGGGCTAGAATAAGGTCCAAAGCAGCAAAAGAGATGGTAGGGATGGACATTTTAAACATAAGTAGGTATTCAGGAGTTACTGACTCACTGAACATAGGAGACGTGAGAAAGAGATGCTATTAGGAAGACTCTCAGGTTGTGGCTTGATTGCAAATCTTAGGATAGACAACACTGGCACATAAGTAGATTTTAGAGTTAAAGTAATGATTCTGTTTGGGAAATTTTGAGATACTTACAGAACATTTGAGAAAACATGTGTAATAGTCAGTTGAATAAGACAGGTCTAGAACTCAAAATTAGAACCGAATTTAAAATCCTCAGCACAGAATAAAATCTTAGAAGACATTTATAGGAATGGGATTGAGGTAGAAAATTACCATCAGAATGAAATTGTGATGCATTAAATTCTTAAATTCTTGGGAAACAAAAATAAGAAACAAATGGATAAGGGACATGGCCACTTTAAGAGAAAGTCTGGAGAACATGAAAGAGTTCATAAAGACAGGCTTTGTGATATATAAGGCAAGATGTCTGATAAGATGGAGGAAATAATTGGGAGAGTGGGGAACATGAAGAGTGCTTGGAATAGTCATGAGGTCAAGTTTAGAAGTTGAAGTGGGGACCCAACTGTGGAAGAATAAAGTATGACAGGATTCTTAATGGAGCTAATCAGTTTGGTCTGGTTATATCATTCAACATTCTGCAAAATGATGAAGACTATGATGAACTGGGTTAATCCAGGTTAGGGAATAAATGAGACTGGTGCTAGAGAAGGTCAGTATGCTTGCTTTTCTCTTATCGAGGGTACTGGTTGAAGAATTTGAACCCAGTGTGTAATACACTAATGAACTGAGGAAGAATTCAAAATACTGAAAGTCACAAAAAAGTAAAGAAATTTGAAAACTTGAAACATAAGGTATGGTAGTCAGAGAAAAGTATTTGAGATTTTATGCTTTGAGTTGGTGTACTTCAGGGCAATTTGACTTGATAAAGTAGAGATGATATAAAATTCAGAGATGTTTAGGAGATCAATGGTATGTGAAGACTGAAGGTCTAAGGTATTATTAACATGTGCTTAATGCAGTGGTTCTCAACCAGGGACAATCTCATTCCCTAGGTAGGACTGTCAGGTAAAATACACAACATCTAGTAAAATTTGAATGTCAGATAAGCAAAAATAACTTTTTAAGCATCAATATATCTTATTAAATATGTAGGACATATTTATACAAAAATTTGTTGTTTATCAAAAATTCAAATTTCATTGTGTTCTTTATGTTTATTTACTAAACCTAACAACCATGCCCTGGGACATACTGAGAAATTTCAGTTGTCACATTGTGAGAAGGGATGTTACTGGAAACTAGGTTGAGGCCAGGGATGCTGCTAAACATTCTACAAAGCACAAGACCACCCCCACCCATCATGGCAAAGAATAATATAGTTCACAATGCCAGTAGTGCTGAGGGTCAAGAAATCTTGGCTTATTGTAACTTCATAGAGAAGCTGTCCCTAACCAGCATAGTAGAGTAGGTTCTCCTATAGATACACTATATAACTTATTTTTCTCCTTGGTAGTATGTTCTTTTCAGAGTTGCAATAAAATCCTTATTTATTCGTGGACAATTTCTCCTAATAGATTAGAAACTCCATCAATGATGCAATTCTAATTTTTAATCCTGTGATGAGGTACAAAATAGAAGTGCAATAAATATTTATTGAATAATAAAATAGACAAAGAGGCTTTGAACTCACCTGAGATAATGAGAGTGAACAAGAATGAAAGAAATACAAGTATTTTGATGCAGTAAGTATTGATAGATATAATACAGGCACCCAAGTCCCTATAGGATATGGAGCAGTATTTTAGAAGAGGCCATGTAATGATAATATTGATGAGAAGAAAGTGTAATACTGGAATGTAATGTTTTAAAGGAGGAGTTTGAACATCTTAGCAGGAAAATTGTAATGAGAAATTTTATAGAGACAGTTGTGAATATAATTAATAACAATTAATGAGATCTTATTAATTTGTTCTAATTAAGTTGTACTGCTTCAGACTGAGTTTTCATCTTCAAGGTACATGACAGAATTTTCAAATGCAATAAAACATAGTACTGCTTTAAAACAATAAATGTGTTGGGGCCTTGGCTTAAAGAGCAGGTTCTTGGATATATTAATTTAAGTAACACATTGAACATTGTGAAACCAAAATCTGTGAACAATTGCTATGTGATTCCTCTAAAGGACAACAACAAGTTTATTGGATTACTTTATTATAAAACTAGGAATTTAAAGTTTCTGCTACCCTATAGTTCATCATGACAACTATTTATTCTTTAAATGCTTTTGTTACTCTAAATATAATTCTTTTTCAAAATTCTGAGTTAGTTCTGATGCTTCTGTTTATCACTGAATGTATCATTTCTTAGATATTCATAGGGATATACTGGTTTGTTTCATTACCAGAAGGCAACATTGAAAGATAAATTTTAATCATTCTGCCATAAGGATACCTATTTTTCTAATTTTGCGTAATGAATAAATCAATCATTTAAATAGCACTCATTAAATAACCAGAGGGTTTATGCCTCTCCTTGTAGCATTAGGATGCATATTAATTCAGACATATTAATATAATTAAGATATATTTTTTGAAAACCCATGTTTTCATAGTCTCTGGCTTGAGTAGATGAAGAAGGATAAAATGATAAGCAAAAATGTATATAGTTTATATGTTCATGGAGCTTACTAGTAAGCAGGGTAATAATTTTTTTAGTTACATTTTTATACCAGTAGTAATTTAGTTGTACTTGCGAAATATATTAAAATATATTACAAATACATTATGAACATGCCTGATGACACACATGCTAGGTACACTGCAATAGTTATCTACATGCATAACAAAGAATTCTAAAACTTAGCAGCTAAAACAACACATTTTTATTATCTTGTAATTTCTGTGTGCCAGAAATTTGAGAATGCTCTAGCTGGATTCTGGCTCAGAGTCTTTCATGAGATTGCAGTCAAGATATCAACTGGTGATGTTGTTAATGAGAAACTTGACTAAGACTGAATGATCCAGTTTAGACATGGCTTGCTCACTTGGCTATTGGCAGGAGTCTCAGTTCTTCACACACTGATGTCTCCAGAGAGCTGCTTGAATATCCTCATAATATGGTCCTTGGCTTCCCGTGGAATGAATAATCCAAGAGAGATAGCAAGCAGGAAGTTAAAAAAAATTTTATGGCCTCATCTTGTAAGTTATATAATGTCACTTCCACCAGATTCTATTTGTTGGAAACAAGTCACTAAGCACAGCTTACATTCAAGGGGGAAGAAATGTTATTAGGCTCTACCTTTTAAAAGGGAGAGAAGCAAATAATTTGTGGATATAATTTAATGTTACTATATTTATCTTTCTTAATCTGAGACATAAAAAACCTGTTTCTTATAGGATGACACTGTACAAAGAATTGAAAGATAAAGTTAAAACCTATTGCTATATAACAAATGAAGGGTGATAGATCAAAATAGTTCCAGACACAGGAAACATACACAAACCTCCTAAAACAGAAGAAGTCGTGAGAAAAAAGAAAGAAAGGAAGGAAGAAAGGAAAGGAAGGAAGGAAAGAAGGAAGGAAGGAAGGAAGGAAGGAAGGAAGGAAGGAAGAGAGAGAAAGGAAAACAGAAGAAGGAAAAAATGGAGGACGGAAGGAAGAATAAGAAAAAAAGGCTGGTGTGGCTGTGGAGACACAAGTGAAATAAAGAGTTGCCAGTTGAGGCTGGAGTGGGGCAGGAATGAAGAGGGAGGATATAGCAGATCAGGTTAAGAATTTTGTCCTTCATTCTAAGGCAATGTGAAGGCTTTGAAGAGTTTCAAGTGAGAGGGTGAGGGTAGGGTTGAGGGTTGGGCACAATTAAGTCAGCAGTTTACCAACAAGATACAATATTCTGTCTTTGAAGAGAAAGAAATAAAGGGCATCCAAATCAGTAAAGAGGAAGTCAAACTGTTGCTGTTCACCAATTATATGATTGTATACCTAGAAAACCCTAAAGACTCATCCAGAAAGCTTCTAGATCTAATAAATGAGTTCAGTGAAGTTTCAGGATATATAATCAATGTACAGAAATCAGTAGCACTGCTATACACCAATGATGACCAACCTGAGAATCAAATCAAGAACTCAACCTCTTTTACAATAGGTGCAAAAAAATAAAATAAAATACTTAGAAATATACCTAACCAAGGAGGTGAAAGATCTCTGCAAAGAAAATTACAAAACACTGCTGAAAGGAACCATAGATGACACAAACAAATGGAAACACATTCCATGCTCATGGATTGGTAGAATCAATATTGTGAAAATGATTCTGCCAAGAGCAATCTACAAATCAGTGCACAAATCTACAGATTCAATGTAATTCCCATCAAAATACCATCATCATTCTTTGCAGAACTAGAAAGAACAATCCTAAAATTCATATGGAACCCAAAAAGAGCCTGTATAACCTAAGCAAGACTAAGTAACAATAACAAATCTGGAGGCATCACACTACCTGACTCTAAACTATACTACAGAGCTATAGTTATCAAAACAGCATTGTACTGATATAAAAATAGGTATGTAGACCAATGGAACAGAATAAAAATCTAGAAATAAAGCCAAATACATATAGCCAACTGATCTTTGACAAAGCAAACAAAAACATAAAGTGGGAAAACGATACCCTATTCAACAAATGGTTCTGGGATAATTGTAAAGCCACATGTAGAAGAATGAAGCTGGTTTCCCATCTCTCACCTTATATAAAAATCAACTCAAGATGGATCAAAGACTTAAATCTAAGACCGGAAACCATAAAATTCCAGAAGACAACATTAGAAAAATTCTTCTAGATATTGGCTTAGTCAAAGTGTTCATGAACAAGAATCTAAAAGCAAATGCAACAAAAACAAAGATAAATACATGGGACCTAATTAAACTAAACGCTTCTCAACAGCAAAAGAAATAACTGGTGGAGTAAACAGACAATCCACAGAGTGGGAGAAAATATTCACAAATTGTGTCTTTGACAAAGGACTAATGTGTAGAATCTATAAAGAACTAAAAAAATCAGCAAGAAAAAATAACCCCATTAAAAAGTGGGCAAAAGACTATTCTCAAAAGAAGATATACAAATGGCCAACAAACATGACAAAATGCTCAACATCACTAATGATCAGGGAAATGTAAATCAAAACCACAATGAGATAACACCTTACTCCTGCAAGAATGACTGTAATTAAAAAATAAAAATAAAAATAAAAACAGATATTGTTGTGGATGTGGATGTGGGAATGTAAACTAGTACAAACAATATGAAAAACAGTATGGAGATTCCTTAAAGAACTAAAAGTAGAACTACCATTGAATCCAGCAATCCCACTACTGGGTATCTACCCAGAGGAAAAGAAATCATTATATGAAAAAGACATTTGCACACACATGTTTATAGCAGCACAATTTACAATAGCAAAAATATGAAACCTGCCTAAATGACCATCAACCAATGGGTGAACAAAATGTGATACACACACATACACACACACACACACACACACACACACCATGGAGTACTACTCAGCCATAAAAAATACTACTCAAAAATACAGCCAAAGAAAAATTACTACTCAGTCATAAAAAGAATGAAATAATGGCATTCATGGAAACTTGGATGGAGTTAGAGACCACTATTCTAAGTGAAATAACTCAGGAATGGAAAAGCAAACATTTTACTTTCTCAGTTATAAATGATAGCTAAGCTATGAGGACACAAAGACTTAAGAATGATATAATAGACTTGGGTGACCTGGGGGAAGGGTGAGAGAGTGGTGAGGGATAAAAGACTACACATTGGGTACAATTTACACTTCTCGGGTGACGGGTGCACCAACGTCTCAGAAATCACCACTAAAGAACCTTTCCATGCAACCAAATACCACCTCTTTCCCCAAAACGATTGGAATTAAAAAAAATTAAATTGTTGACAAGGAAAAAAAGCATGAAAACAAACAAACATACTCTGTCTGCAGTGTGTGTAGGGACAGATGTTAAAAAGTTGTTGCCTGATGCTTAAGATTTGAACCCATTGGTGACCATTGATGGAGAATAAAGAGGATATATTTTAAATATATTTGAAGGTAGATTAGATAGGATTTGGGAATTAATTGGATATGGTAGGAAAAAGAGAGAAGGTGGCTAAAAGGATTCCTAGGTTTCCAGTTTAGGCAATAAATAGATGGTGGTAATACCATTTACATGCACTAAGAAAAAGAAACACATGGAGAACAATAGCTTTGTGAGCAAGGAGAAAAATTACAACTAAGATACTTACAACATAGTAAAGTCAATAGGAGATCCTCCAAAATAATCAATGTAATTTTCCCCAAATCACAGTTAACTATTTATTGGCAGAATGCATATCCCTTATATTTAAACTCAAGTAATTTCTACCACATTGATTCCCTCTTTGTGGTTGTTTTCCTGTTTATTTGTTAGGAGATAGAAAAAGAGAGAATGATTGTAGCACCCCTTAGTAAACTCTGTATAGGTTTTTGACCTATCTTTGCATTTAGAGAAACAGATTTTTGATATGTGTGACTACTTCAGTAAAACACAAAAGAATTTTCATGGTGCTACATGGCTGATGTTTGGGATTATTTAAGTTTGAGTTTATCATACAGGCAAAGTAGACATTTTGTTCGGGGGAGAAGCTATGGGGAATGGTTAGAGTGACTAGGTAGAAGACGTAGATAGAAAAAGGTGGTTTCATAGAAAAAGGTGGTTTCATTCAAATATGTGGGTGGAAATTATGGGGAGAGAGAGAGAGAACATAAGTATCATTGTGAAAATCAAAATAAGTACTAATAAATATTTTTAACTTATTTTGAAGAACTGCTTTAGTACAATCAAATTTGCCCTATAATGTTCTGAGTCATTTTATGTGGGTCCTGGACAGAGTCAAGTAAACAATAAATCATGACCCATCAGTGTTGTTGAAGAAGGTACATGATCTTTGGGAGGCAGGGTTGGAAAGCATTTGAGACTCATATCACCTTTAATATCAGTTTAGGGGAATGGAGTTAGCTAATGAAAAGCTTGAAATTCAGGATAAAATGTTCATTTTTGAATATGAAGTATAAATAATAAATTAGAAACATTAATGGGCAGAGTGTTCTGGATGCTTTCTTGTAGAACAAATGTGAATTTAGAGAAGTCCTCTGTCACTCTAATATAGGGTGTATGAGCTTTGTTAGATTTGAGGTTTGCTACATTCAGGTTGGATTATGGCTTTTATGGAAGGCAATCCAGAATATTATATGAGGAATCATTTTAGGAATAAGATAAACCCAAGATTGAGACTTGATTGTGCAACTTATCATGTGAGCAACATTGGATGAGTTAAACAATTTTTTTGAATTGTACCTTTTTCTTCTCCAGTGTAGAAAAAATAACCTCATCAGTATCTCTGCTGTTCTGTGGTCCTCACTTTCTACCTTCGTCAGGATCTTTCTCTTCTCTTACAACATTTCCCTGTTACTGCAGATTTGTTGATACTGTTAGGAGGGCTGATAAATAATTGATTGAGCTGCACATCCTAATTCATAGTAGGTAATATTTGTGGATCATAATCACTGACCAGAACAAGCAGAATATTAGCTGATAAATGGAAATTTAGAGATCAACCATTTTGACGAATGAGCTAAACAAAAGCTGGATGCCAAACCTGGGTCTAAGTGGACACGAAGCCAGAAAAATCCAATTAATGGGAGTGAGGTATATTTCTCTGAATATTTAAAGTATATATGTTCGCTATTTACCTACAACCCCAAAGATATGTTAGGGAGTAAAGACTCAAAACTTGTCCAGTAAGAAAGTAATATTGCTTGGTCTGGTTGTGGAGATAACTAAATCAGCACAATGTTGTCATGCTAGTGGTTTGTACACTGTGTTCCAGAGTGAAACCATCCGGGTCCAAATAGCGTCTTGGATACTTAGAACCTGCATGTATTTGGGAAATGACTTACATCCCCTGTATCTCAATTTCCTTATATGTACTCTGTGGATAATTATAGTATTTTCTCAAAGGGGTCTTTTGAGAATCAAATTAAATGACAAGTGTCTTAGTCCAGTGCTTGGCTCTGGTAAATGATCAACAAATGATTTATGTTATCTGTTGTGATTATTACCTTCAACAACAAATGTATAAGGGCTCGCTGTAATATATTGGTACATCATTTAGCAAATATTATCTCAGCCTCATCTTTGGGGCAGAGTATACTTCTTTACATGATTGACTTTGGCTTGATCTTGTGATTCACTTTGATTTTACTTATTTGGTTGGTTTGACGGGAAGAGAGAGTTTAAATGTACCTGCATGCTTTAGTTTGGTTCTTTTGCTAGGAGACTTGCCTTGAGAAAAACATGCCCCAGTTAGTGCTGGTTCACAGAGAGCATGAAGACATGTAAAACTTATTTGAAACCTATCTGAAGCCTGAAGCTAAGCCCAGCCAATGCACAGCTTAAATAGCAGCTGTCCAAGCCAACCTAGCTGACCCCTACACACTAGGTAAGAAAAAAACACTTATATTTTAAGCCACCGAGTTTGTATGTGTTTTATTACACAGCATTTTAGTGGCAGTATCTGACTTGCCTTTTGTGCAGCAGTGATTCATCCCTAGCAAAGCAAGCTCCAGGTGGCCACTGCCCCTTTACCTGAGTAGCCTAAAGCAGAGCCACCAACCAAGCCCAGATTAGATGAGCCAAACTAATTGTTATGTGAGTTTGGGAGTATTTTTTTACATTGTTACAATAGCTTCTTGATCCTCCTATTTTGTGGCAGGCATGGGAAAGAACAAGGACAGTGTTGCTGTGGTGTTTGCATTAAAGTGAATATTTATAAATACTACTAAATATAAGTCAGATGCTCTTATTTCTGACCATAACGTTTTAGACAAAATGCTACAGTTCACTTTTTCTTATCTTTGGCCAAGATATGAAGCTAAAGTATAAACTCTTAAACCCATATGTGAGAAAATAAATCCCAGAAGGTGCTACAAAGGAAACGGTGAAATCTCTTCCCTGAAGAATTTGAAATATAACATAATCAGGGTTTTGTTAGATTATTGGGATATCTGCCTATCTGAGGGAAGAGATACGAACTAGAAAACTTAGAAGTTGCTCTGGTTTTAGGATTGTATTATTTTAAATAAGATAATCTTAGCCAGCTCAAATTGTAAGATGGCTTGGTATTTTCTGGTTTATGAAGGTAAATTTTATATATATATAAAAATTAATAATATTATAATTATATATACACATAGATATTGGAATCCACATGTGTATATATAATTTGTATATGTATAATGTGTATATATATCCAATATATATGTGTGTATATATAATTTATACATACATGTATAAATAATACACACACAAATATCTTTCAGAGATATTCCATATATATCTATGAAGGAATATCCTTCATAGATATTAAATATGTATGTGTGTATGCTTTATTCCCATAGATATTCCTTTTCCTCATGGTCCGAGGAAACACACTTCAAAGCATGTCACCAGGTAGAAAGGCTGTCTTCCTAGAAGATTGAAAGGGTAGTGAAGAGTTTGATAAAATAGCTAGTACCAATTTTCAGATACAAAAGTTTCAAAGATGTCAAAGAAAACAATCAACAAAGTAAAGAGACAATGTTGGGGTAATTGGACCCAACACCAGGTCATGGGGGTGATGAAGTCCTACAGAATCAAAGGAATGAGAAAAGACAGTCTGAGAGAGTAAGTGGGTTCAGGGGGCCAATGCGAGTATGGAGGCTGTGAAGGCCCCAAGCTCTGGAAGACCCCGAGCTCTGTTTGATCACTTATTGGTGATTAAACAAAGAAACAGGTGGTGAGAATGTGGGGGTCGAAAGGGAGAGTTGCATTAAACGCATGATTTACAGCTGTGACAGTTTAGCATATGCTCTGCTACTTGAGATAATGAAGAGCAGGTTCTTTTAACTCAAGACATAATCCATCCTGGGAGAGCAAGGAGCAAGGAGCCAGAAAGTCTAAATACATTCCAGAGCCATGAGGGGTTTTACACCCTGAGCCCTGGAATCTATCCAAGCCACAAGGGATTTTATGCCCTGGACTTAGATTATGGTGCATCAGGGTAGCCTTCCACCCTTTAGCACAGAGCTTGGTGTTCCAAAGGCCATGAGGGGTTTTATACCCTGAACTCTGGACATGTTCCAAGACTCTTTTACATTATGTCAGACATGCAAGTCCTGCCTCAGCTTCTCTCCCACCACTCAGTTTTTCTCCCAACAAAACAACCTACAGAATAGGAGAATATATTTGCAAACTGTAAATGTTATAAGAGATTACTACAAAAATATATAACAAACTCAAACAACTTATTAGAAAAAAACAAATAAATGAATATAAAATGTGCAAAAAACCTAAATAGCCACTTCTCAGAAGAAGACATATAAATGGCCAACAGATATATGAAAAAGTGCTCAATATCACTCATCAGGGAAGTACTAATCAAAACCACAATTAGATAACACTTTATATCAGTTAGAACAGTTATGTTAAAGTGCCAAAATATAACAAATGCTGGTGAGAATATAGAGAAAAGGGTATTCACACCCTGTTGGTGGAATATAAATTAGTATATCTATTATGGAAACAGTATTAAAATTCCTCAAAAAATTTAAAAATTGTACCATTTTATGATCCAATTACTGAGTATATATTCAAAGGAAATGACATAAGTATGTCAAAGAGAGATCTGCACTCCCACAGCACTATTCACAATAACCAAGATATGGACTCAACCTAAGTGTACATCAACAGATGAATGGATAAAGAAGAAGTGGTATATATACACAGTCAAATACTATTCAGTCATAAAAAAGAACAAATCTTTTGTATTTGTAACATGAACTTGGCTAGGATTATGTTAAGGGAGATAAACCAGATACAGAAAGATAAATGCCACATGATCTCACTCATATATGCAATTTAAATAAATAGAATTAGAGAGTAGAATAGAGGTTACTAGAGGCTGGGGAAAGTAAGGGAAAGAGATGATGGAGAGTGAACAATATGTGCAATGTTACAGTTAGGAGAAATAAATTTATAGTTAACAATTGTCATCCTATAACTATAATAATAGTTACCTATACATAGTTAACAATAATGTATTGTATATATCCAAAAAGCTAGAAGAGAGGAATTTAAATGGTCTCATCTCAAAGAAATGATAAATGTTTTGAGGTAATGGAATTGCTAATTGCCATGCTTTGATCAATGTGCAATATATTCATGTATCAAAACATCACACTGAACACATACATTATATACTTTATACAAGAAACCCACTAAAGTCATAGATAGGTTTAAATATGGAAAAAAATGATAATCTATGAAAATGTGAAGAAAAAGAATACTTAAGAGGCTCCATTAATATCAGATAAAGTGGACTTCAGAACAAGATTTCCTTTGGTATCCCATATATAAGACTTAAAAATTATGGCCAGAAAAAACAAAGAAAGGTAGGAAAATACAGAGTTCGAATTATTTGATTTTTCCCGCAGTCAGCTGATAGTACCTATCAGTAACTGATACCAGTTTTTTCCTTTATCTGTGTATTGGTCTTCACTGTGGCAAAACTTCTTTATTCCCCAAGTCCCCACACTATATTTTGTCTCAATGTTTTCTTTGCACATATGCTTGTAACCAAATAACAGATCTAATGAAATGCTAGTCACTTTCCAATAATTGCATGTAGTAAATAATTGTGTAGTTAAATGTTAACAGAATCATTTTATAGGTGATGGCATAGAGACTCAGACTGGTTACTAATCTTTTGAAAGTCACACAGCCAAGATATGGGGGCAGACAATAAAGTGAAGATTCAGTTTGTTTTCTTCCAGGGGCTACTCTCATACATAAACCCCCCCACCCAAAATTTTGAGGCCAGGGCTCCTTATTACACCTCCTTTATAAGTGTTCTATTGCTGTATAACAAATTACCACCAACTTAGCACCTTGAACACAGCCACTGTGTGTGTGTGTGTGTGTGTGTAACATATACTACATATTATAGTATATATTTAATTTAGCAGTTTTAAAAATCACTTCATATTCTCTTAGTTCATTCTTTATGAGTCTGTAGTCTTTGCGGTTTTGACTCCAGTGACTTTTATTTGCTTTTTTCATCGTTATATGCAATTTAACCATGAAAACTTGTGGACTTTTGAATCTGTTAATTATAATATCAGAAGATGGGAATGAATAGGAAAGGAGCAGGTTTGGGGAAAGGAGATAAATAGTTGTTTGAGTCAGGTTAATTTTAAATTAGGGAATCTGGTAGGAAAGACTGGTAAGTTATTAAATATTTGGGCCTGAAATTCAAAGGAGGAAGTACAGGTGGGGCATGAGAAGGAATAGGCTTATTCAGTAACCAGACTTAGAAAAGGCATTGGGTTGCTGTGCACAGGATGAAATAGGACACGTGAGGCACGGTGGAAGAGTGATTAAGAACACAGGCTTTTAATCGCTGTTTGCATTCAAATCCTGGCTTGTGACTTACGCGTGTGATATTTCCTAATCTATAAATTTGTGGAGGCTGGAGAATAAAACCCAAACATGCTGACTCACCTTGCTTTCAGTTCATGATCAGTCTCCTTAAGGAGGCCCTTGGTGCTGCCCATTATATTTACCTGGTCCATTCACCATGCCTCTCTTCTAGATGACTGTTTTATGACTTACAAGAGACATTTCATTGCTTTTTCCGTACTGTGGGCTGCAAGTGATGGCTGTCTTGATTTATTCTTGGATCCGACTCCTCTAAATGAGGTTTTGTCAATGGTCTTCTCAAACCTGAAAATTCCAGCTTTTCCTGCCCCATCCTTAATCCTGGATGCCAGTATTTGCTGTTTCCAATTTCTTCCTTCTTGAGCATATTTTATTCAGGCTTTTGCCCTCGCCACTTTATTAAAATTGCTCTTGCAGAGCTTATCCTTGACTTCCACTTTACTCACTAATCAATTATCAGAACTTGTTTTATGAGCAAGATTTGACATATTTGTTTATTTCTTTGTTTCTAGATACCAATCTATTTCAGTTACCCTTCTACCTAACAGGTCCTTCCTTTTCCATTTCTTTCTATGACTTTTTTTTCATCAAGTTGCTGACTTCTAAATATTGACATACTCTCACTCCAAACCTTATACTTCTTGTCTTTTAGGTATACACTGTAACCTTGGTAATTTTATCAATTTTCAAACTTTAAATATTATGTATATCTTGAGTATTCCCAATTTTATATCTCCAACTCACAACGTTATCCCTAAGTGTCAAACCTGTGTATCTAGCTGTCCATGTGACATCCTCACTTAATTGTCTGAAAGGCACGTCAGACTTAATATGTCCCAAGTCAAGTTTCTATTAACTTTTCTCCTATTTCAAAATTATTGCTTTAATATTATTTTTATATCATCATTTGCCCGCTGCATTTTTACATTTGCTCAAATATCTTAGATAGGTAAATTGGGACATCATCCAACTCTCAGAAAGGAATGCAGACTCAATGGGTAACAAAGCAGGTAGATAGTAGATGTGGCAGTAGATGCCTGTGGAGATTTTTCTCCAATTGTTTTTATTTTCTTAGTGAACCCAGAAACAATCCCATATCCAATGCTAAGGTGGAGGAAATGAAAGGAGAGGCTGAAGGGTTGGAGAGAAAGGGGCATTTGAGGAGACTTGAGTTGACTTTCTTTCATACCCTGCATCTGGCTCTAGCCTCAAATACATGAGGATCTGGATATTTCATATTGTCTTTAATGCTACTCCTCTCATCTAAGCCATCATCTCTCTCTTAGATTATTGTAATACCCTCTTAACTGATTTCCATGCTTACTTCCTTGCCACTTTCCCTTGGAGTTTTTTTTAAATTCACCAGTAAAAGAGATCCTTTAACATGTAAGTCAAGTGTTGTTGCTCCATAAAAGCTTTCTAACTTAACTACAATAAAGGCTAAAGTGAACAGTGGCCTTCAAGGCCTTGTATTTTCTGGCTCTGTGAACCTCCTTAGTCTGACTCCTACCAGCCTGCTCCTTGCTCTCTTGACTCCAGCTACATCAAGCCTGTTGCGGTGGCCAAACACAACAAACATAATCTGTACTTGATGTTCCTTCAACATGGCGTTCTTTTCCCTAAGAATTCTGGTTAGTTCAGTCCCTCATTTCCTTTTGTTCTCTTTCAAATGTCACTAGATCAGGGGAGTCTTTACTGATTACCCTGTATAAAATTGCAATGCTCCCTTCTCTACCACACCTACTGTGCCTGGTCTTCTTTAGCCTATTTATTATTTTACTTTCTGTAGCAAATATCACACCATCTGATATATTTTATTTTTGCTTTAAATATTTCTCCTTTCTTAGAAGCTGTGTAAGAAAAGCACCATTGTTTTTGTCATTATAAAATCTCTCATGCCTAAAACGCCAATTTAGCACACAGAAAGTACTCAATGAATATTTTCATATGAATGTGCATCATATTTGTGAGACACCAAATGAAAGTTTAATTTTTCATATTTGTTACCTGCCTAGACAATATTTCAAAGGACATTTGCTTTTGAGAAACATTGAGGAATCATGAGACTAGTAGGGAGATTATCATCAGGATAGCTTTTTTGGTTTATGTCATAGTTGTGCTACTTTTTAACTTACGACTCTGGTTAATAGGAGACTTTATTTCATCATTTTGATCCTCAGTTTCTTAACCTGGGATGGGAAAAACAAAAATACCTAACTAAATGAAGGCGATGTATATAACAAGTCCTTGGAATATTTAAAATACCAGAGCACTGAACAATGTAAATTTTTACATTTAAATTTTGAATCAGGATTTGTTTTTTAAGGTGATAATGCTGCAATTTTTGAAATGTAGTTCAATTAATGATTTCATATACACATCATCCCTATGTTGATTAATATATCACTAGGTGAGTGACCCTCCAAAGCTAGAAAATTTTACTTCTGTACATCTCCATTATACAACTGTAATAAAAATCTACCTAATCACCATATACAGAGCTCTATGCAATAACTAACATGTGGCCAAATTTGCAGAGTCAGTCTATTTTCCGGTAACATAGCACTTTTATACATGATCAAAAATCAAGGTTAATTATTCTGAAGAAGATTTGGTCTATAATTAGGGCAGAGAAGTTATTATTAAAATGTTATTTTTGTTAAAGAACATTCCCAGTATATAATTAGAGATATTTATGCCTGAGACTAAAACTGGAAAAAATGGCCATCTATTACATTCTTATAGATTGCTCTCTGATTTATCCACTTTCTTCCAAATCAAAATATTGTATCCCCTTATACACACAAACACACACACCACATACACACATGTACACACACATGTGCACACACGCATTCCTGCTTAGGCCTGTAGAACTGTGGCCCATAAGCAGATTAAAAGAACATGTTTGCTTGTCTGCACTAATCCCAGTTATGGTGGATTGTGGAGGAGCCAGGATACTCTCCTAGTTGTGGCATCGTTTGAGAGAGATGTTCAATCTTCAGAAAGCAAATGTAAACTTATCAGCTTATCCTGTGCAGACTGCCAGGCATGCCATTTTCCTCCTGTGTCTCACAATGTCAAAACCATCTCTGTCTGCTGCTGTGTCATTGCCATTTGATTCATGTTCGCACTACTGCTAGTCCTTCCCCAGGACATCCTTCTCTTGTCTTCTCACATCCTTTAAGGTGAGGTTTGTGGTCAGCGTTAAGATTTCCTAGCCATGGACAGTCAAAGAATGTCACTCTGTTCTCAGAAAAGTGTATTGTGCTTAGACACCCCATAGTTCAGAATGTATTTCAAGTTCACTGACAGACTTGCTTATGTGATAATGACTGAAACCATATTTTGTTTCCTGAATTCTCCATAGTAAATACTTGCCTGAATGATTCATTTACTAACTGAATATAAAACCTAATATTGACAATTTCATCTGGTTTTCTGAAGCTACTTGTTTTACTTAAGCAATCACTTCTTTTCACACTTGGCATCACGATTCTAGATTTAGTATAGGAAAAATAATTTTAAAGGTATACTTATAGGTGGGGAATTTATCTTTCAATTCTAATAACTTATTATTAGAAACAATATAGTTTAAATGGGCTAATTAATGTAACAGTAATTCAGTACCCACATAGAATTTCATGCAATGGCAGAAAACTTCTTGGATGTATTGTAATAGATTATGGTCCTGAAAGTGTTACAGCTGTCTAAAGTCTACATTTCAAATGTTTTACAATTGTTTCTTACGCAAGGATTTTCCAGAAGCATACTCTCAGATTTGCATATAATTTGTATTTCTTAAGTGGCACTGAAATGTAGCCTTAGGCATTGTCCTCATTAAAGTTTTGTCACTGCTCTTCTCGAGGTCATTGCTTCATTCATCTTTCTTTTTTGCTTTTTCCACTATATTCAAAATAACTGGTCTAAATACACTAATAAGCAATTATCAAGTTACTACTTTACTATCTTACTGCCCCATCTGAGGCACCATCAACAGCAGGGGCTTACTATCACACTGGGAGAGAGGGCCAGGGAGAAAGAAAGAGAGAGAGTGAGACTAACTCTGTCAAAAGTATGTAAAATTTAACTATAATCAATGAAGTATTTGAAGTCTATAATACCTACTTGCTTCTTTAATTTGTTTAATCCCTTCCCTGAATGCCTGATAGGTTGGTCTAGTTAATAGAAAATGCTGTCAGTATGAATATCAGTCATACTGTTGTGTTGTGAGTTCTACTGGAGTATAAAATCTTGGTCTCTGGTCCTTGATTTTGTCATTTATATTCCTCTTCCTAAATCCTACAGACTGCCTAGAGGGCACTTGGTAACTATTTGTTGGTGAATGAGTGAATGAATGAGAATATTACTTGGAGGAGAACTGGTTTTGTGAATGACGCAATGTGGCATATCAGAAGGAGATAGAATTTGGGATTCACATACTCTAGGTTCAAATACCAACCCTGCCACTTAATAGCTATTATATTCAGCAAATTATTTTAGTCTGGGACTGATTGCTTAACTCAAACTTTCCTGAAGGGGGAAATACAGTTATATATTGTTATCTATTCTTTTTGTACATTCATTCTTTTACCGCCTAGTGTCCTATTCATCCTTGGAATAATATATTATCTTCTGTGAAATGATCTGCTATGTTTTCATGCCCTCAGGGAAAGATGAAGTTTCCATTTCAAACTTACTAAACACCTTTCTCTTGGAAAGTTATCTGAGACTTTGCTGAAGTTGCTGATCAGCTTAAGGAGATTTTGGGCTGAGACAATGGGGTTTTCTAAATATACAATCATGTCGTCTGCAAACAGGGACAATTTGACTTCTTCTTTTCCTAACTGAATCCCCTTGATTTCTTTCTCTTGCCTGATTGCCCTAGCCAGAACTTCCAACACTATGTTGAATAGGAGTGGTGAGAGAGGGCATCCCTGTCTTGTGCCAGTTTTCAAAGGGAATTTTTCCAGTTTTTGCCCATTCAGTATGATATTGGCTGTGGGTTTGTCATAAATAGCTCTTATGATTTTGAGGTACGTTCCATCAATACCGAATTTATTGAGCATTTTTAGCATGAAGGGCTGTTGAATTCTGTCAAAAGCCTTTTCTGCATCTATTGAGATAATGATGTGGTTCTTGTCTTTGGTTCTGTTTATATGCTGGATTATGTTTATTGATTTGCGAATGTTGAACCAGCCTTGCATCCCAGGGATGAAGCCCACTTGATCATGGTGGATAAACTTTTTGATGTGCTGCTGAATCCGGTTTGCCAGTATTTTATTGAGGATTTTTGCATCGATGTTCATCAGGGATATTGGTCTAAAATTCTCTTTTTTTGTTGTGTCTCTGCCAGGCTTTGGTATCAGGATGATGTTGGCCTCATAAAATGAGTTAGGGAGGATTCCCTCTTTTTCTATTGATTGGAATAGTTTCAGAAGGAATGGTACCAGCTCCTCCTTGTACCTCTGGTAGAATTCAGCTGTGAATCCATCTGGTCCTGGACTTTTTTTGGTTGGTAGGCTATTAATTATTGCCTCAATTTCAGAGCCTACTATTGGTCTATTCAGGGATTCAACTTCTTCCTGGTTTAGTCTTGGAAGAGTGTAAGTGTCAAAAATCACAAGCATTCTTATACACCAGTGACAGTCAAACAGAGAGCCAAATCAGGAATGAACTTCCATTCACAATTGCTTCAAAGAGAATAAAATACCTAGGAATCCAACTTACAAGGGATGTAAAGGACCTCTTCAAGGAGAACTACAAACCACTGCTCAGTGAAATAAAAGACGACACAAACAAATGGAAGAACATACCATGCTCATGGATAGGAAGAATCAATATCGTGAAAATGGCCATACTGCCCAAGGTAATTTATAGATTCAATGCCATCCCCATCAAGCTACCAATGAGCTTCTTCACAGAATTGGAAAAAACTGCTTTAAAGTTCATATGGAACCAAAAAAGAGCCCGCATCTCCAAGACAATCCTAAGTCAAAAGAACAAAGCTGGAGGCATCACGCTACCTGACTTCAAACTATACTACAAGGCTACAGTAACCAAAACAGCATGGTACTGGTACCAAAACAGAGATATAGACCAATGGAACAGAACAGAGTCCTCAGAAATAATACCACACATCTACAGCCATCTGATCTTTGACAAACCTGAGAGAAACAAGAAATGGGGAAAGGATTCCCTATTTAATAAATGGTGCTGGGAAAACTGGCTAGCCATAAGTAGAAAGCTGAAACTGGATCCTTTCCTTACTCCTTATACGAAAATTAATTCAAGATGGATTAGAGACTTAAATGTTAGACCTAATACCATAAAAATCCTAGAGGAAAACCTAGGTAGTACCATTCAGGACATAGGCATGGGCAAACACTTCACGTCTAAAACACCAAAAGCAATGGCAACAAAAGCCAAAATTGACAAATGGGATCTCATCAAACTAAAGAGCTTCCGCACAGCAAAAGAAACTACCATCAGAGTGAGCAGGCAACCTACAGAATGGGAGAAAATTTTTGCAATCTACTCATCTGACAAAGGGCTAATATCCAGAACCTACAAAGAACTCAAACAAATTTACAAGAAAAAAACAAACAACCCCATCCAAAAGTGGGCAAAGGATATGAACAGACATTTCTCAAAAGAAGACATTCATACAGCCAACAGACACATGAAAAAATGCTCATCATCACTGGCCATCAGAGAAATGCAAATCAAAACCACAATGAGATACCATCTCACACCAGTTAGAATGGCGATCATTCAAAAGTCAGGAAACAACAGGTGCTGGAGAGGATGTGGAGAAATAGGAACACTTTTACACTGTTGGTGGGAGTGTAAACTAGTTCAACCATTATGGAAAACAGTATGGCGATTCCTCAAGGATCTAGAACTAGATGTACCATATGACCCAGCCATCCCATTACTGGGTATATACCCAAAGGATTATAAATTATGCTGCTATAAGGACACATGCACACGTATGTTTATTGCAGCACTATTCACAATAGCAAAGACTTGGAATCAACCCAAATGTCCATCAGTGACAGATTGGATTAAGAAAATGTGGCACATATACACCATGGAATACTATGCAGCCATAAAAAAGGATGAGTTTGTGTCCTTTGTAGGGACATGGATGCAGCTGGAAACCATCATTCTTAGCAAACTATCACAAGAACAGAAAACCAAACACCGCATGTTCTCACTCGTAGGTGGGAACTGAACAATGAGATCACTTGGACTCGGGAAGGGGAACATCACACACCGGGGCCTATCATGGGGAGGGGGGAGGGGGGAGGGATTGCATTGGGAGTTATACCTGATGTAAATGACGAGTTGATGGGTGCAGCACAGCAAGATGGCACAAGTATACATATGTAGCAAACCTGCATGTTGTGCACATGTACCCTACAACTTGAAGTTTAATAATAATAAATAAATAATAAAAAAAAAAAACCTAAAAAAAAAAAAAAAAAAAAAAAAAAGAAAATTAGGAAGTCAGAAGGCCATGGGCGAATATATTCAAAGTACTAAAAGAAGAAAACTGTCAGCCAAAAATCCTTTATCCAGCAAAATGGTCCTTTGTAAGTGAGGGGAAAGTTAAGACATTCCCAGATCAATAAAACCTGAGAGAATTTGTTACCAAAAAAAAAAAAAAAAAAAAAGAAAGTTATCTTTACTCTATTGCAACCCCTCCATTAAGTGAAAAGGAAAACAATTGAAATAAAAATTAATTATAAAGAGATTTTCAATGTTACCCCAACAATATTGGTTCTAGGAGGGAAAACAGATAAGCTGTAGCTGGTCTATCATTCCCACTAAGTCATTTTCTGGTCATTAACAACTTATATAACAGAAGTCTGTGTTTATTTTTAAAAAGCTTATTCTCATGACACGCTTTTCATAGTTTAGTTTGCAAAACTGCAAAATTTGTGGTCCATTAAAAAAGATAATGGTCCAGAGTGATTGAGACAATGATTACAACTATGAAGGCACAGATGGCAGTAAAGTTGGAGAATTAGAATGGGTCAGAGTCCTGAGAAGAGAGGATGGGAGAGAGAACCAAAATTGCTCTTCTTTCTTATGTGGAGTTTTTTTGTTCTTAATCTTCTTTGCTTATACTGTACATTTATTACACAAGACTCTTTTCCTCTCAAAGACGGGAACTGGAACTCTGAGAGTGTTTGAGACTCTGAAAAGTAAGACTGTGTTGTCTGATAGAGAGGTCAATGAGAGTCACAGCATAGGAGTAGGGTAGAAGGCGGCTGGCAGAAGTATAATGGCAAACATCTGCCATTTAAAACATTGCCTGATCTCCATAGAGTGCACCTGACTCCTGTTCCCACGTACCCGTAATTCAGTAACTGAACAGAGTAAGAAACCTGATCTTCTCTTCCTCAAGTCAGCTAACCCCTCTGGACTGTAAATGAAGAATTCAGCTATGACAATTGTCCAACTGGGAGGATTAGTTACGTGGAGCTGGCAAAGCCTCCTTGAACCCTTTGAAATTAACATGCAGATATGAGGTATTTGAAACTGACAGAAGTGCTATATTTTGCCCCCAGGAATTTAAAGTTCTTCCTGAAGCCCGTGATGCAACACATTTCTTGTAGCAATCTGCTTATGACTCAAATTCAGAGGTGTGATTTTTTTCTGATTTCTAATACATAATGTGCAGATGGGGGAGTAGGAAGAGATGCTTAAGGAGTTTTTTCTTCCCTCCACAAAGTAATATTTGTTTACTATGGATGTTTAAATCATGTAATTAGTGTGATATTGTTTTACCGAAGGAGGACAAAAAAATCCTTGTTTGATATTTAACTTTGTTATTTTATATGCAATGTAATTGAGCACAGCTGAACAAGTAACTGGCCATATTGGTCTAAAACTGTAGCTCAAGTCAAAATAAAATAGCTGGTCACAGGCATTTATCCTTAGGCTTGTATTTTGGAAAAGGAAATGCTTCCAAGATTTCACATGCTTCTTTTTCTTCTTGGAGTGTTTAATGGGTGATGTTTCAAAAATCAGTTTATTTCCTTCAGTTCTTTCTTCCATCTGACCTTCCCTAATTTTTTGTTTTGCCTTGGCTTGCTAACTTTTAGGCCACTAATAAAACCATGGTGAGTGTTGAGAAGATGTAGATATATCTTTAAAATGTATGCTATATGTTATGTATGTGGTATTTGCTGGCTGTCGCTGAGTGTGAATAACAACAGCATTTGGCTTTTTGGCATGTGCTTCATTTATTGAAGAAAATAGTAAACCTCCCTACTGTGGTGGCACTTTCATGAAGAGGCATGGAATCAGCTATATATTCATGGTGTCAAACAATTCACTGCTTGCCTTTTATCTTCTTTACTTTGCCCTTTTAAATCTAACATGATTACTTTAGCCTTACATAAAAGAAGGGAGAAGCTTTAGTCCCATTTAGTTTGGTATTTTATTTGATAGTTCCCATTACAGAAATCATAATATATTTGAATCACAGGAGATAAACAATAAAATTCCTCATGGCTAATAACCCAGAATTTTGCCCTATAATTTTTTTTTTTATTTTTGATAAATACAAGGTTTTACACTGAATCTAACTTTAATAATAAACATATTCTTAAAAATCCCTCTACTTATTTCTGGAAGGCTGATTTTCATTGGCAAATTAAATTGAAATTTCTGGCATCACAGAAGTCAATGGCTGTAATAGGTGTCATCCCGATGTTGGTGAATGCCATAGATGATATTTAAGGAAAATTTCTGTTACTGTTGATTTTGGTGGTGGTTCTGGTGGTAGAGGTGAGGAGATTGAATCATTTGCCATATGTAGATTCCACTTCATCATAGGATAAAAAGTTTAATTTTTTTTTTACATTTCAATATAAGATAGACTATTTTGAAATGCCATAGCTATTACCTAATATGATTATTCAGAGCTCAAACATTAGACTCTACATTAAAACTACATATCAGTATTAAAAAACAATTGTCATAATAAACTTTTCATGAAACAATAATTAGAAAACATGTGTATATATGGTATTTGGTGTTGCTTAGTCTGAGACTGTAGATTTGATTTGGTTAAAAAATTATGCCCATGTGGCTACAGTGGCATCAGGATAAGCCCAGTGTAAACTTGAGGGTTTTTATAAATAAGCTATTTTCCTTTAAAAGAAATATAAAGCATTTAAAATGCAGGATTTCTTTGAAGGTAAACGGCCACATTATTTGTTAATGGATCTCTGAAATCTGTGACAGTCAGTGAGGGAAAAAAAGCACCAAGATAGTGGTATCATGTTTCTGTGAAAAGGGCTATAGATGTTGGACATGCTGTATATTCCAGGGCTCTAGGTAAGTTTTAATTCTAATTAACTACACGTTTTTTGACAAAATATTGATTTAATGATCTCAAAACTCCTAACTTGTTATTTTTTTCTAGTTTAAATAAAAGATAATTTTTCTTTTATTTGCCTTAATAATTCTCACAAAGATAAGCTGATCAAAATTTTTAGAATAGTCAAGAAAACAACTTCTTATATGAGGCTTTACTTTCCCTAAGATCATCAGAAATCTGAATTTTTAGTCCCAAATGCTACAAGATAAACCTCAAGCCTGCACATCGTATGATCCTGTTAGTGGCATAAAACATATGAGAAAAAAGCAGGGGCAGTTTTCTACTTGGCATAGAAATGTACTTGTTACCATTCCATCACTAAATACAGTTCTAGTATGCGCTGGTGTGGAACCTAGTGAGGTTCCTGTTTTAGATGTTTATTCAGGCTCTTGGTATTTTCTGCAAGGAAACTCACATCATTAATTATGTTATTTTGGTGGCTTGCAGAGCTATATTTTCTTTCATTTAAATACAAAATTTGTTTCTATTAGAAAATCATTCCTTTTAAAGCCATTATTAACATAAAGTAAATTAGAAATCTAGGTTTATCTAGCTACAAATAGCTGAGTCTCTTTACATATCTCTAGGCTACTGACTTTTACATGACACTGGAAAAAATGGACAGCTTTTTGTTGTTTCTCTGTGGGGTTTTCCTGCACATAAAATAAAGAGAACAGCTGCCATGCGCTCATTCCAAATTGGAGTGATTCATAAGAATCACACGTGTGAAGACCTTGTACAGTGCAGAAAAGTGCTAGCTCAGCCAAAGCTATTATAGGAATGAAGGTTAATGTTCGCGTCTATTTCCATTATAGCCACCTGCTCTGTTTGCATATGTATTTAATTTTCTATGATTTTATATCACCTCCTACCCTTGTTAGAGAAACTACATTTGTTTCCTGAAGATCTTAAAAAGAATATTTTGTAAGATTATTTTACAATGAAAACTAGATAAGACTATTAAACCGGATCTTTAAATAAAGGAAGACTATTCAGAGAAAAATGTTACTCATAGATTTTTTTGGACTAACAATTATGATATCATTAAAGAGTGAGTCTTCTAAATTTCCCAAGAATGAAGTTTTTCCAAGAGACACTATTGGCATGTCTGTTTTTTAGAGCATACTTTGATTTTATTTTCAATAGAAGCAATTTTGAGTCAGAAAGAAATAACTATATTCTGGGAAATGGTTTGGAAATCTATCATTTCTAATGGTCTTTCCTGATGTAGAAACACAGAACATTGCCTTGACCAGTGGACATATTTTGCTTACTGGCTTAAGATCTTTGACAAGTCTAGTGAAACCTGAGGAGCTAGAGACCAAAGAAGAGGCCTACGTGTAATGTTTTCCAGCTAAACTATAAACAAAAGGGAGATATACTTTCCTTGTTCTAGGAGTGTTTCAAAGGCTAAGGGTCCAGTTTGAAGATGCAATCAAAGATGAGATGAAGCAAGGCACTGCATTGGCATATATGGTAATAATGAGACGCTTAATTTTTGCCTCATGATGCCACTCATTTTTATTTTATAAAGGTTATTTGTATAAACAAATATTTTTCAATATGGAAAAATTGGAAAATACACACAAAAAGGGAAAAAAGGATTTCTCATAATCCTACTCAGAGATGATCACTGTTAACATTTTGGTGATTATATTTGTAGTCTTTGATATATTTGTCTGTATTATAGGCATTCACAGATATGAATTAATATAGTGTGTTGGGCTATATTTTCTATTTTTTAAAAACTTGCCTTTCTATGAGCTATCTCTTGCTATTTTAGTATTTGGGTAAAACTCCTTTTGAATGTATGCATCATACTTCATTTTATGGCTCTATAATTCTGAAAAATAGTTGTTGTTTCAACTCCTTAAATGCTCACTTGCAAGCTGACCAAATAAGGTTGCAACCTTGGGGTGCTAAGAAATTCCCTCATCCTGGGTCATAATTAATATAGTATTGTACTGACACTATATTGTATATTTTTGGAAATGATATTCAGAAAACTCTGTTTCAGTTATCTCATTCATAAAATGAGGAACACATTTCCCATTTGGCCTCATAGAAACATTTTGCAGGTAAAATGAAATGTAAAATGTTTTATAAAAGCCTATAAAGGTCCACACAAATGCAAAATGGTTTTGTTTTTGATACTGAGCTCCCTGGATTTAGATTACATGCATCTGCATTCCTGAAATCATCTCTAAGATGTAGTAAACCAACTGAGTGGGTGCGCTGCCATGTTGTAAGTGCTTCATCCAACCAGCACCATGGATAGGTCCTTCAGGAGTCTGGTATTAAATCTTAAGACAATAGGAGTTAAATCTAGAGTGGTTGTAAATTAGATTTCTGTTTAACTTTATGTTAAATCCACTTAGATAAAATATCTAAACATAAACACAAAAATTGCAGATACATAAATATGAAAGTTTACAGACTAGGAACTGCATAATACTAGATTGCACAGACATCAGCTCTGAAAAAAGAAAAAGAGTTATGCCTTTGTTGACACTATTAAGCCTATATGTGGGCTTCTTGTTGTAATAATTAAATGTCATTATTACTAAATTTCTGTTCATCCATTATTTAGCTTCTTGTTGTTGAAGGGATTCTTAAGTTAGGTATAATATAAATATAAATGGAATAATCCTTAATGGGACCTGCATGCTCTTTGTTTATAATTCCCATCACCCAAAATAATGCTTTCCATCTGGCAAGTGCATACACACACACACACACACACACACACACACACGTGTATGTATTATATATATTATAGTTGCATATATTTAAGTGAATAAAATAGATACAAAATACACACAAAGGCATATATTTTTATGTATTCAGGGCATTGCAACATGTGGAGAAATTTGCTTGAACTAGATGATAAACAAAGTGAAAGCAGAGATTCTCTTTATTTTATTTATCAATCTTCTCTGAGCTCCTAGCAAAGTATTTGTCTATGGCAGACTCTCATGAAGTATATTTTAATTAATGAATTAAGTAGCAAAGTAAAACACTAACGCATGTGATTACCACAATAACTCTACAAAGCATATCTCATGAATATTAGTATTCATTATTTACAGGTGAGAAAATTGATGGTCAAAATGACTAAATTATTCACTCAAGGTCATATTACTGGTAAATAGAACTCAGATCTCTTCATCCCCATGACTAACACTATGCACATTGCCTTAGGAGCATCTTGTTCATTTAAAGGGATGATTGAACATATCATAATTGGTTTATAGCCTAGCAGTTTTTAGCCCAAAGTATTTCTATATAATAGGTATGATATGGTTTGGATCTGTGTCCTCATCCAAATCTCACATCGAATTGTCATCCCCAGTGTTGAAGGTGGGTCCTGGTAGGAGGTGATTGGATCATGGGGACAGAGTTCTCATGAATAGTTTAGCAACACCCCCCTTGATACTGTGTAGTAATAGAGTTCTCATGAGATCTGGTTGCTTAAAAGTACATAGCACCTCCTCTCACTTTCTTGTTCCTGCTCCCACCATGTAAGGCACCTGCTCCTGCTTTGTCTTCTGCCATAAGTAAAACCTCCCTGAGGCCGTCTCAGAAACAGATGCCACCAGGCTTCCTCTACAGCCTGAACAACCATGAGCCAATTAAGTCTCTTTTCTTTATAAATTAACCAGTTTTGGTATTTATTTATAGCAGTGGGAGAATGGACTAATACAAAGGTATCAATCAGAATGTTTTGACTTGAGCAGTTTCAGATAGCACTTTTAGGCTTCACAACTACCAGAGAAAGAAATAGAATATCTTTTCGTTTTATTTTTTGGAGTGAGGAGAACCTACCTGGAATTCCCTAGTAGGCTCCCCGTTGAGTCTCAATGGGCAGGTTACCATCACATTCCTGTTTCTAATTTCTGACCATCTTTATCTTTTTTATCTCTTCTGCTCCTGTCCCTCCTGTCACCCTCCCCGCTCAAGTAGACTCCTGTGTCTGTTGTTTCCTTCTTTGAGTTCATAAGTTCCTACCATTTAGCTCCCACCTATAAGTGAGAACATGCAGTATTTTGCTTTTCTGTTCCCGCAGTAGTTTGCTAAGAATGATAGCCTCCAGCTCCATCCGTGTTCCTGAAAAAGACATGGTCTCGTTTTTTATTATGGCTATATAATATTCCATGGTACATATGAACCACATTTTCTTTATCCAATCTGTCATTGATGGGCATGTAGGTTGATTCCATGTCTTTGCTATTGTAAATAGTGCTGCAGTAAACATTCACAACAGTCCACAATATTTTAATCTTACTGTCATTACTGAAATTGTTTCAGTTCTAATGTTTTTGCAAATAACCTCAGGAGGGTCTATGTTTTAGGACCCTAGTACCTTTTTCTAAGGAGTTTTTCAAATGTTTGCACTTGATTTAACAGGCCTATGCAATATATAATGCTTTGTTTGGTAGAAAATGAGGTAAGAAACTCAGAAAGACAAAGAAACAAAAGGAAAAAAAAAAAGTAAATGAGAGAGCAACTATGCTTTAATATGAGAAACCTAGGTACTTTATGACACTCCAAATGAGCAAGTGCCAGAAATGACCCTTTACTACATATAAGATTTGGGATTGCTGGTGATATAAAATACTGACTCTCTAGGCAGAGTCTGTCCTCAATGAACTTATATTTTAATGGAGGAAAAACTAAGTAAACCTATAGTTATTGTATAATACAAGTTTTGATTTCTTGAATCACAAAGTGCTCAGGACTCCATTGGAAGAGCACTTCATCAAGTCCTTAAATTCTCCAGCCATCTCTCTTTTCAGTCTCTTAACACTACTTCACAGTTTTATTCTACTTCACAGTTTAGCACTTAAGCATATTCTCGTGTTTTTCAATGTTGTTTCATAAAAAGAAGGTGAAGAAATTTTATTTACTAGATTTCTCCTGGGAAGAAAACTGTAGTTTTTTTTGAAAAAATATTTTTATAAGTAACTTAGAGAAGAGGTTGAAAATTTGATAGAACCCATGTCTAACTAAATGACTTTGATCAGGAAATGAACTTATATTGTTCCTGAAAAATAAAGAGGGAGAGGGAGAGAAAGAGAGGACAGAGACAATAAGGGGACAGTTTGAGAAAGTGGGAATTTGTTCAATCTGTGATGTGATCCCTCAGTATCACTCTATGAATCATCAGGATTGTAGCCGAATTACTGTAATTTATGATGCAATTACAAGTAGGTTTTGTGTGTGTGTGTGTGTGTGTGTGTGTGTGTGTGAGGTAGAATGAGAGAAAGAGAGATTCTGGTGAAGGAGAGATGCTTTGTCTCTGACATTGGGAAAAAAGAGATAATATTGGTAAATAAAGAAGCCAGTGGCATCTGGAGGCTACAATCATGATCTATATGAAGTAAATTAGTGTTGGTACTCCAAGTAAGACTGTAAGACTATAAGCTTCTTAAGTTAGAGACTGTGACTCACTTTTATATATTTAGTGTAGACCAGAGAAGGCATTTAATTTTTTAAAATGAGTCTCTTAGTTTTTGACAAATTAAAAATTAATATTTGAGTTGGAGTTGGCTGTGATGGAAGGTGACAGAGACAGAAAGGGATGACATTTCTAGAAGTGATTTGAGATACATTAAATAACCAGACAGCTATGAACGTTGCTTCTTGCTGGCAATTTCCATTGAATCAGCAACATAGCATTTCTGCCTTTCTGATATTCTGAACGATGTTCAACTCCAGACCTGCTGAATGTGATTAAACAACATGAGTAACAGCATGCCTCAGGAGATCAGTGTGCGGTCGTCTGTGCTGTGTGGTTGGAGGGATTGGCTCTATGCCGCCTGTCAAAATGCATAACCTTATGGGCCAGAAAGGTCACAGCCATTTCCTGTGTGGATATAGCAAAGCTACTGCATGAATTCTTGACCAGAAAATGTCCTTGGCCAATATATACCAGGGGGAAAACAAACCCTGTGTTATAATGGGATTTACTTCCAATGACTTTGGGCTTTGAGGAGTAAATCATCTACTCTGACAAAAATGTATTGCAAAGGAAGCTGCCATGCCACTCATCATATTAACACTCATTGATAACAGCTTTGTAACTATATTCCAAAGCAATATTTTTTGCTATTTTTTCACAATATGCCACACTGAAATCCTATAAGCAGCCAACTGCCTTATGTTGCCCACTGTTTTTGTTTACCATATGAATTTAATTCAAGCTTCCACTATGGTGGTATTTCACTAGTCTGGTTTCAGGCTCTTTCCAAACTATAGATTTCCTGGTCTTTCTACAAAGTTTAGAATCTGAGTCTCTGGAGCTAGGGCCTGTTATCTGCATTTTAAAATGCATTACAGGTGATTTTTATGATCAAGTAGTTTCTGGATCTTTGTTCCAAGCAGCTGGCACGATCTTCACCACCCTAAGCTATTCAGTTTAAAAGCCTAGGTCAGGACCATAACAGGACTTCCTGGATTCTACAGACCATCCTTAAAATTAACCAGTGAAAGCTGTCAAATATACTAAATTATTCCTTTCTGGTTTACACTATAATAACTAAATAGCTTAACATTTACACTGACATTATTTGTTGTTTTGACATAGTTGTGCAAATTCTGAGTCTTACTATCACATGTTTAGACACAGTGAAAGCCAAATAGATAATAGAGGAGAAGTTAAAATTATTGTAAAACTTGTTATTTTATAAGTTTATCAGGGGTACTAGTTGAATGTTTGCAAACAATAGGAAGAATAAACTGAAAGGAATTAGGAAACTAATGAGGATGTATTTGCCATACATCAATACGAATAAAAAATAATAAAACACGTTGCCCTAAATAAAATTGTTATTAAGGGCCTTCTTTCTTTTTTATAGGTGATAACTGATTCTTCTCAGGAGACAGATTCTTCTAGCTCTCACCTCACTAAAGATTTGAGGAATAGCTTAGAAAGCATCTCTGAAGCTTTGAAATGTACCAATACCTTCTATAGGATCTCATGTTTTGGGAGATGACTATCGAAAAGCTCTGACTCTAAAGAAGGGTTAGGAATGCCACTGATAGAACAGAAAATTCTGTCAAATAATATTAGAAATCACGAGGACTGTACATTCCTAATTTAAGAGAGATTAAAAAATTAAAATTCTTTATAGAACTTGAAATTTTACAACAGGAAAAAACTCAATGATTTCTGTGAAGGATGTATACTGTGAAAAAGTAGAAAGAAAAAAAAATATATATATTCATTTATTTAAATCAACTTCCTGATAGCTAGACCTGAGAATGAGTTTGAGGGACAGCTGATTTTCATGTCTATGACAGTGGTTTTATGGTAACCAAACATATTGGTTTGCCTGAGACTGAGGAGTTTCCCTAGACTAGGGGTTTCCTGGGACATAGAACTATCAGTGCTAAAGCTGTTTAAGCTGTAGGAAAACTGGGAAGAGTTGCTCACCCTAGTTAGTTACCTCCACACATGTACCCCATGGTGTGGACTTCCTGGGTGGACAACAAATTGCCTAGTTCCAATCCCCTCGCCACAGGGATTGATTCCGGCAGGGTATATAATCTAAATACTTTTAATGAGTGTGAAGCCAAGGACTTTTGCTTGATACTCTGAAGTAGAGAGGCCCTCCATTTCAGGGTGGCCTTGTGTTTATATAAATATAAAATAGACCGGGCGCGATGACTCACACCTGTAATCCTAGTACTTTGGGAGGCCGAGGTGGGTGGATCACAAGATCAGGAGATCGAGACCATCCTGGCTAACACGGTGAAACCCCATTTCTACTAAAAATACAAAAAATTAGCTGGGTATGGTGGTGGGCCCTTGTAGTCCCAGCTACTCAGGAGGCTGAGGCAGGAGAATGGCGTGAACCCAGGAGGCCAAGCTTGCAGTGAGCCAAGATAGCACCACTGCACTCCAGCCTGGGTGACACAGTGAGACTCCATCTCAAAATAAATAAATAAATAAATAATAAAAATAAATAAATAAATATAAAATAAAACTGTTACAGCCCATTTTTGCTACAATAGAGAAACCAAATCCCAGGATGAAATTGACACATGGAGGAGGGTACAGTCTATGAACAGTAGGGAGGAACTGGAATCTTGATGACAACGAAGCCCTCCCTATCAAATATTATCTGAAACCTACCTTCACCCCGGACCTATTTAATCATTATCTGGAAAAGCCATGCCTCACGGAAAGTTAGATAATCAGAAGGGTTGACTTTATGATATTGGGTAATCCGTTTAACCTTGCTTTGTCTCTGAAACCTTATCTATAAAATGGACATAATTCCTTTTCTGTTTGCCGTATGGGCTGCCAATCAATCCATTAATTTTTTGTTCACTAAACAACTATTTATTGGAGTATTCACTGTCCTTCAGGCTCTAGGAACACAGCAATAATGAAGCCACATAGTGCTTAAAAAGTAGCTTTGGGACATAGCAAAATTATAGAGGGAACCTCTTGAGGGAGATCAACCATATTTTGGGACATTGGGTATCTGGGAGGTGAGATGGCATATGAAGTTGCTGGAAAATAACCTTAAAGTCTAGGATTATAGACAAGTATATGTTGTGTGGTGCTCATAAAAGATGAGTGACTGGAGGACCTCTGAACATACATTTGCCTGTTCTATATGTGTAGTCCATGGCTGATCTTGACCTTCTCCTCTAAATCAGTAACCTGGTAAAACACAGCAACTGCAATTCAACTTTGTATTATTTGTTACTAGCAAGACTTATAAAACTACTGATGTGTGCAATTGCTGTACCTTCAAGAACTTTAAGGGGTCATAGCTATCATCAAATAGAATATTTCCTGGGAGAGTGGTTATACATCCATTGGAATAGCCTGCCTCTAGCTCTTTGCTTCTGTTGGTCTCTGATTCTGTCTTCCTCTCTCAATCTGTCAAGTCTTTGATGAAGCCTTTTATTATTCCTTGTAAACAAAAGTGGTCTCTTGTTGAGGCTCTTAGAGAATTGCATCTGTGCTTTACTTTGACTCTTATCACAGATATTCTTGTATTATTATTTGTGTAGCATTTAAGTCATTGATGGGGACTGTGTGTGTGTGTGTATGTGTGTGTACTGTAAATAGCAATGCATAAGCATATGGTGAGTAGATAATTAAATTTTTACAAGGGTCGCATAATATGTTTTTGGCCTGTTTCGTAAATAGAGCCTGTAAATTTGATATATAACTTCTGTAAGTTCCTGTTTTAAAATGACTACATGTTAAAAATAAAACTGCTTTTGTCTGAAGAAAATGGGAAACAATAGTAGGTAAATAAAAAGAAGATGGACATGTTTCTTTTTCTAAGAAAATGTTTATTTTATATCAAGCTTTTGGAAGCTCAGATGCTTCTGACACTGAGTATTATTTTCGGCCTTTTGCTGAGCTCCCAAATTATAGATGACCTGAACTGGCATCTCTTCTATGAAAATGAATTCTTCCTAGAGAACAATGGGAGTAAAAGTCCTGAGCTGGATGAATGAAAGGAAAAGACCAATTTTCCTTTTGCAGTGAGCTGGGAAAGAGCCCTTGGAGATAACCATGGAGGAATTTTCAAAACCATAGAAACGATGTTGCGGGGAGGGTTTGCTGAAGAAGAGATGTTATCAAAGAAGTTGTCTTTGGCAAGTGATTCTCTACAAACTGAGCTCATTTTACGTTGCACGTGTTTTTGACAATTACTCAAGTGACTCTATTTTTGTACAGTAAGTACTGGCTTCTAATGTTTCTTTATTTATCCCTTGCCTCTCATAGCACCTTTTCACCTAGAAGTGCCAATATTGTGAAGTAAACAGGAAACACATCATTACATCCAGAAACACTAAATACGGTCCAGTGAATACTCATTATCTCACATATGTGCAAACCAAGCAAGTGATTTGGACTCATCACTATGTCTCAAATAGGAACAACAACAACAAGCTGAAAAGGAGCAGACGACTTGCAGAAAGAAACAGAAATATTACATAAATGAAATTACAGAAACAAAGGAGAAGTAAAGACGAGAACAGAGCTGCAAAGCTAAGAGGGATGCTGGACATTCTTTGGCAAAAGTTGTTATAAGGTCCCTTGTCTCTGAATCTCAGGAATGAAATAAAACTTGCACTCAGGTAGAAGAGAAAATCACATATGAGGGAAAATCAGTCTTCTTCACAATAATCCACAATTCTAGAGGCGTATAAAATAGACTTTAGAATAACGTCTCAAGGATGGCCCAAGAAGATCATGCTCTCCCAGCTGCCCTTCATCTGAAAAGGAAGCAAAATACATTCTTAAATGCATTATAGAAAAAATAATACAGTCATTTTTAAAACTAATAAAACTACCGGATGATAAAATGCAACATAAAAGCAAATCTGAATCTCTGCAAAATATTCAGGACAAGAGGAACTTTGAGGAAAAGAGTGGAGGCTGAGTATTTAACCCATTGAAGTGGAGAACCAGTTTTTTCATGATTCCAATATTTTCATGTTATTAATAAAGTTTTATGACTCTTGACTGATATTTCAGAAAATAGTATATATGAAAGAATATTATCTAGAATTTACCCCAAATATTAGTTTCATTTCTTTTTTTATTTGTTTACAGCAGCTTTGTTTATTTTTTTATTTTTTAATTTAACTTTTATTTTAAGTTCAGGAGTAAACGTGCAGGTTTGTTACATAAGTAAGCTTGTGTGATGGGGGTAGTTTATTTTCTTCATCTAAACATGAGAGAAATAAGTTAATATCTCATAAAAATAATGTCATGGTCTGAATCTGTTTTTCTACCCTTTTTCTTTCTTCTTTCCCTTATTTTTGACTTTGTCTCTAGGTATATGGGCGTGTCTGAGACCATCTACAACAAATGCTAACAGCACTACTTCCAGGGTGATTTGATCAATATTTCAGCAAATAATACGTCTATGGTAAAGAAATATTATCTAAAATTTACCCCAAATTCTAGTTTCTTTTTTGTTTGTTTGTTTACAGCAGCTTTGTGTTTTTATTATTTTATTTTTTAATTTAACTCTTAAGTTCAAGGGTACAAGTGCAGGCTTGTTACATACATAAACTTGTGTCATGGGGGTAGTTTAATTTCTTCATCTAAACATGAGAGAAATAAGTTAATATATGTTATAAAAATGATTTCATAGTCTGTTTTTCAACTCTTTTTCTTTCTTTCTCATATTTTTGGCTTTGTCTTTAGGCATATGGCATGTCTGAGACCATGGACACCAAACGCTAACAGCACTTCCTTCAGGGTGATTTGATTTTGGCTTATTTAAGCTTTCTTCTCTTGACTGTCCTGTCACGCATGATTTCATTTTCTAGTATTAAGCACATATCGTTTTTATAACAGAAGTCTTTCTTTTTTAAAGAAGAAACTATTCATATGTTATTTTCATGTCAAAAGGCTGTAAATGAAGTCTAAAGAAAGAAACTCTTTTTTACAAAAGATATTCGGTAAAACTTTGTCAATTGGGTAGTTTTGAGAAAGAAGCTTGCAAATTTCTTTGGAATTAAAAAAAAATAGATCTCTAGGTAAATCCTCCACCCCACTGGCATCACATATCTATGTAGTAAATGGCTGTCTTGCAAAACCCGCTAAGTGCCTGCTTGGGCTCCATCTTGCTAGGCAAGAGCCTAAACGAAAAGGAACGTGTTGTTCCAAATAGAGCCACAGAAAAGCTCTACTCCTGCCACATTACTGTTTTTAAAAATATCAACTTGACTTTCATATATAAAAAATAGTTAAGCCCTATAATAGGTAAGCCCTATATTTCTATGTATTTTTTTTCCATATAGAAAAATGATTTACTGTCTTTCAGGTTTTAGAAATGACCATTGTAAAACTTTTGCTGTATCATAAACTCTAACTTTTAACTTTTACAAATTAATATTAAAAATAAATTAGGTTCCTTCCTGGCCTTTGCTGATTTATTTAGCATTTTTAGTTCCCCAGGGCTAGAATAAGGACAAAGGCAGGTGGAGTTTCCTAAGGCTTGGAGAGAAGAACTAGAGGAGCACTACATGTCACCATTGCCATATTCCTAGGACACTGGATCAGTCAAGACCTAGTATTGAAAATAGCATCAGAACTGTTGTCAAGATCTTTACAGATAATAACATATCTAATCAGCACAACCATTTTTATAAATTAGTCTATAAAGTCGAAGATATCCAGAGGTTTAGTAACCTACCTAACCGTCATAAGACTAATAAGTTTCAGCATCATGCCCTGAACCCAGAGAGTTTGGCTCCAGACTTTGTTTATATGCCTCATCTGATATTTCAGAAGGTAAATTGCTTAGGTGTTAATAGACATGTTCCTAGTTTCATAATGGGTGAAATGGTTCTATAAATAGCATTACCATAAATAATATACTCACTAAGGCTAATCTTTGAAAACATCTTTGAAAACTGAGATGGTTCTTAAATGGGAAAGTTCTTACTCATCAGTGGCACGTGCACATACTTAGTGTGTTTACTGTTTGGGAGATACTCTTTAAAGATGTATGTGTGTTGGGGGAGATTTGCAATTAAATAAGTATGAGAATAGACAGAGAAGCAGATGTTGCAGCTGGATGCTCCTTTGGGGTCATACTGACAATGTTATTAATGCTCTGATGGTCATGAGGATAGATGTTCTTATGTGCTTGTAAGAGGCAAGAAAGTAGGCAGACAAGGGGAAGAACATAAATCTAACCAATAAAAATATTAGCCTATGCCAGTTTGAGTCAAGAAATAATAGTCTCTGTAAAGAACAGGGCATGGGTGTTTGTTTTTATTGTGCTGCATTTAAGATTATCATGAGGCAGTGCAACTTATGTTTCTGTTGCAACAACATTTGTAAAATTGGCACTTTTACAGGGAAGATTGTGAGCAGCTATAAAAATATTATTTCCCTATAGATAAAAGTTAATTTCTATTTCTATCATGCCATGAAGCATGGTCTAGGGATTGATCAAAAGAGTCAGGAGCAGTGGAATCTGGAATCTCATCTCAACTGTTGAGTCCTTAAGGATATGCAAGTCTCAGGCTGTGTTTTCTTTGATTCCAAGTCTCTCTTGGCAATGAGCTAAGAATCTAGAGATAACTTACTCTTTCAGTTCTTTATAGGACCATATATTTTAGTACTGTAGCCATGAAGGCTTAAATACTAAAATCCTACCAGTTCCAGTGAATAGAACAAAAAATAATATTTTGCAATGGGCATTTTGGAGGTGATTGGAAACACAGAGCACTACAGTTCAGTTTCTGGCAAAACAAACAAACAAAAAACAACAACAACAAAAACTGTCCTAGAGGTCAGCATAACATGTATGCTATGTATCTGTCTCATTGATATGATCATCAATAAATTCTTCACATGCAAGTTCACCTTTCTAGATGGAAAAGTTTTCTGAAAATGTTTGAGGTATGCTGCTATCTGGATACTCTAGCTTATTTGAGAGGATGACAGAAAATAATCCATAAGGTAGCCATAAATAGGAAAATAAAAAGTTTGGGGAGTATTAAAACTTATGTATGTGTTAGATAAGCATACGTTAGTGTTTTCATCTAGAAAATGAGGACATGAAAAATGCAAAAGGCAAACTCAGGACTACAGTTTGTCAAATAGGAGAAGATAATATACAGGAGAAAGAGAAAAGAAAAGGAAACTATGTGTACCACTGCATTATTTTATTTATTTGTTCATTAACTCATTTCAAAAATGTATATTAAGCCCCTTCCATGTCCTAGATGTATCTTAGATGCTTGAAATAAATATATCAATGAGATAAAACACATAAAAGTTACAGTTTTTGTGGACTTTGAATTTTAGCAAGAGGATACAGAAAATAATAATAATGCATTAATAATATAGAACATTAGGAGATGATAACTGGTATGGTAGATCAAGGCAAGAAGTTATGGAAAAATTATGAAATTACATTCCTGGGTGCTGATTCCAAGTTATATGAAGGCATACAATTTAATATTTTTTAACAGAATGATGAGGATGGTTTACAGGCAAAATAGTTCAACGAAAATTGTTGGTATCTTAAGGAGGAAGAGGGATGCATTAATAGAGGCTCTCTACAAGGAACGGACTGCATAAACATTGCTTATTATTTAATAAACATTGCTTATTGTTTAATAAACATTATGTTTACTAAAATGGTATGCTGTTTTCCTGGATGGAGATGTAATAGAGGGTCCATTAAAACTCACCAATCCTCTATAACAGTACCTGCTTTCCCTCCGTTTCATAGTAGTAAAACACAACATAAAAATACCTCATTTATGACTGTGAAGTCCAGGGAAAAAACTAAAGGAGCAGAAGAGTTCCTCTTTTTTGTTTTTCAGTTTAAGATCATGCTTTAAGAAGAGAAAGAAATGTGAAAAGCCAATAGTTGAAGCAGCATTTCATTATTTGCGGTCTTGGTTTATGGTTTTAAGACTCATGAGCAAAGAGTATATCAAGCTTGCAAAATCAAGGAAAAATCTTTTGGGCAGGTCACTGGCAGTGTTTACCTGAAATCTGAGGAGGAAAGAGAGGGAAATAAGTAATATGAAGAATGCTAGGTAGGACATAAGAAAATCTGTTGTTAAAGGGTTTCATGTCACTTTTGGAGAAATTAACAAGGAAACAGGAAATAGTGATGTATGTATGTCTATATATACTTTCTAAAATATATTAAAATGAATTTTAACAATATCACAAGTATGAAAAACTGGTAAATAGGATGTTTGGAATATCAAAATAAAAGCAATCAAATAAAAATAATGACATACGGCAGAAAAATACCTGCATATAAGAAGAAACCAATCTATAGTGCAAGCACAGTAGAGAAATTTAGCTGAAATTCAAAGGAGAAAGGAGTTACAATGCCTATAGGAAAGAACTATGTATTTGCAGATATTCTGTAGTATTGTATATGTAGAGATAAAAAGGCTGTTTAATAAGGTTTCATAAGGTTGTGCTATAAAAAAGCCATTTTTTGTCAACTATAAATTAGCTTGCACTATTAGCCAATAAGACAGATTGAAGGGTAGCTTTTCTAACATCAACCTTGCTGCATGTTCTAGTCAATGTTCTTTGGGAATCAAGAATAAGAGACCCACTCAAACCAGTGCAATAAAAGTGGGGTTTTATTTTAAGGATTCAAAGACTCACAGGGCAGGGATTTCAAACCAGTTAGGTATCACAAGAACTAGAAAAGTGGGATAGCTCACTCAGTCACCAATCCCTGTGTGTATCTTCCTTCACCTTCTCTTTGCAAATTTACTGTATTCTGTTTCCAAACAGTACTATCCAATCACCAAACCAGTCTGACCTTTCAGTGTGCTTCAAATAACTCCTCTATTTCCTTGTCTCTCTGTCTCTGTGTGTATAAATATGTATATATCCTTCACTGTCTTCCTATGCTGTGTTTAGATTAAATTCCTCAATACTGTGTTCATGAATTATCTCTGTGGCTGTACTTAGCATAGAGTTTATCTTACCTTTTGAATTTTTTATATTTTATATTTTAATATTTTTATTTCTCTGATTGCTAAGTAGTTAATTTAAATTTGTGTGGTGTTTCATTTATCCCTACTTTTGTTCCAGAAGTTTTCTCATCTATGAATATTTTTGCTGTGTCTCTCTGTGAGTATTCTAAATTATCTATTTTAAGCAAATAACATCTGACTAAAATTATTCTATAATATTAATTTATCTACAATAAGTTCCTATTCTAATGGCTGTTGTCGAATTCCTTATTTAGCTTGAGATTCCTTCAGGTATTTTTAAATATTGGTTTGTCTGCCCAATTTGAGTGAGAAATTTTGGGTTTGATTTATCTTCTCTCTCTCTCTCTCTCTCTTTCCCCCTCCCTCCCTCTCCCTCTCCCTCTCTCTCTCCTTTGCCCTCTCCTCTCCCTCTCCCTCTCTCTGTGTATGTGTGTGTGTGTGTGTGTGTGTATGTTTTCTTCCACATCCTTGGCAGTTACTGAAAATGAGGCTGTGTGTTTAGCTGTTATAGTATTAGCTGTATAGTTGTTAAACTAAAAATTCAGTGCTGTTACAATCAGATAGAAAGAATATCCACCAGTCTTTAACCATTCCATAGTAATTTCCTGTTTGTTGGAGAACAAGGAATAGACTTCCTAGTGCCTGATCAGTCTGTAGAATGTTGTAACTTATTGTCAAGGTCATACTTCTCTATACATTATGATGCAAACCATAACAATTGCATACATGAGCACAATGGTTATAATTGCCTAGATGCAATGAGATTACATATGCTTTCCATGTTATAGCCTGGGGACAACAGAGTAAGTTAGCATTGCTAGACTCATACATGCATGTTAGATTCAGCTGATGTTGTATGTGAAAGGCAGAACTTGAAACCGTATGACGTAATTATGCTAGTTTTGTGATGACATTGTCAAGCATATAGGAGTCTAATAAGCTCTTAATTAGCGCTCTCCTCATAGCAGGTCCTTGCCCGAACAATTTTACCTCCACAAACCCAAGAGTAAACACCTAAAAGAACAGTGTGATTTTTATCGGGATGGCCTCTATGGGAACAAGCTTTGGCTAACATAATGGGTACAATTTTGACAAATTGAAGTTGAATTTGTTTGTTTGCATTGAGTGACATTTACATAAACCTAGTTGATAAGTAAATGAGTGTATATCTACAGCTCTGAGAAGCCATCTGTACAGTCTCCACTAATTTGGGAATCATGACCAGAATAATTGAAGTCATGGGCATGTGTGAGCAGGAAGTATAGCGTTTCAGGGAAAGAGGACCCGGAGAAAAACCTTGAATTACCTAATAATTAAAGGATCTCAAAAAAGAATAGAGTCTTGAGAAACAAACTGAAGGAGAAACCAGGGACATAGGAAGTCCGCAAGAAGGGTTGTGAGTAAAGTATAGAAATACTTTCAAGAAGACGGTATTTTTCAATGGTGATGTGTACTGTCAAATATCTATTAGATTTAATAAGGTGATGGTTAATGACCATGAAGTGTTATGGCTACAAAACTTTAAATGTAGTTGGTTAAGGTGAAAGAGATAAATAGGTGAGGAGGACTTTACCAGATAGAATAACAGCAATAATTCTAGGTACAGGATGCATTGTGGGGGACTTTATTTAAATAATACAGTAATGACATGAAGCTTTCTGTAATATTTTTCTCTGGGAGACTATGTCTTTTTTTTTTAATTTATTTATTATTATTATACTTTAAGTTGTAGGGTACATGTGCACAACGTGCAGGTTTGTTACATATGTATACTTGTGCCATGTTGGTGTGCTGCACCCATCAACTCGTCATTTACATCAGGTATAACTCCCAATGCAATCCCTCCCCCCTCCCCCCTCCCCATGATAGGCCCCGGTGTGTGATGTTCCCCTTCCCGAGTCCAAGTGATCTCATTGTTCAGTTCCCACCTATGAGTGAGAACATGCGGTGTTTGGTTTTCTGTTCTTGTGATAGTTTGCTAAGAATGATGGTTTCCAGCTGCATCCATGTCCCTACAAAGGACACAAACTCATCCTTTTTTATGGCTGCATAGTATTCCATGGTGTATATGTGCCACATTTTCTTAATCCAATCTGTCACTGATGGACATTTGGGTTGATTCCAAGTCTTTGCTATTGTGAATAGTGCTGCAATAAACATACGTGTGCATGTGTCTTTATAGCAGCATAATTTATAATCCTTAGGGTATATACCCAGTAATGGGATGGCTGGGTCATATGGTACATCTAGTTCTAGATCCTTGAGGAATCGCCATACTGTTTTCCATAATGGTTGAACTAGTTTACATCCCACCAACAGTGTAAAAGTGTTCCTATTTCTCCACATCCTCTCCAGCACCTGTTGTTTCCTGACTTTTGAATGATCGCCATTCTAACTGGTGTGAGATGGTATCTCATTGTGGTTTTGATTTGCATTTCTCTGATGGCCAGTGATGATGAGCATTTTTTCATGTGTCTGTTGGCTGTATGAATGTCTTCTTTTGAGAAATGTCTGTTCATATCCTTTGCCCACTTTTTGATGGGGTTGTTTGTTTTTTTCTTGTAAATTTGTTTGAGTGCTTTGTAGGTTCTGGATATTAGCCCTTTGTCAGATGAGTAGATTGCAAAAATTTTCTCCCATTCTGTAGGTTGCCTGTTCACTCTGATGGTAGTTTCTTTTGCTGTGCAGAAGCTCTTTAGTTTAATGAGATCCCATTTGTCAATTTTGGCTTTTGCTGCCGTTGCTTTTGGTGTTTTAGACATGAAGTCTTTGCCCATGCCTATGTCCTGAATGGTACTACCTAGGTTTTCCTCTAGGATTTTTATGGTATTAGGTCTAACATTTAAGTCTCTAATCCATCTTGAATTAATTTTCGTATAAGGAGTAAGGAAAGGATCCAGTTTCAGCTTTCTACTTATGGCTAGCCAATTTTCCCAGCACCATTTATTAAATAGGGAATCCTTTCCCCATTTCTTGTTTCTCTCAGGTTTGTCAAAGATCAGATGGCTGTAGATGTGTGGTATTATTTCTGAGGACTCTGTTCTGTTCCATTGGTCTATATCTCTGTTTTGGTACCAGTACCATGCTGTTTTGGTGAGAACAAAGATACAACATACCAGAATCTCTGGGACACATTTAAAGCAGTGTGTAGAGGGAAATTTGTAGCACTAAATGCCCACAAGAGAAAGCAGGAAAGATCTAAAGTTGACACTCTAACATCGCAATTAAAAGAACTAGAGAAGCAAGAGCAAACACATTCAAAAGCTAGCAGAAGGCAAGAAATAACTAAGATCAGAGCAGAACTGAAGGAGATAGAGACACAAAAAACCCTCCAAAAAATCAATGAATCCAGGAGTTGGTTTTTTGAAAAGATCAACAAAATTGACAGACCACTAGCAAGACTAATAAAGAAGAAAAGAGAGAAGAATCAAATCGATGGAATTAAAAATGATAAAGGGGATATCACCACCGACCCCACAGAAATACAAACTACCATCAGAGAATACTATAAACACCTCTACGCAAATAAACTGGAAAATCTAGAAGAAATGGATAATTTCCTGGACACTTACACTCTTCCAAGACTAAGCCAGGAAGAAGTTGAATCCCTGAATAGACCAATAGCAGGCTCTGAAATTGAGGCAATAATTAATAGCCTACCAACCAAAAAAAGTCCAGGACCAGATGGATTCACAGCTGAATTCTACCAGAGGTACAAGGAGGAGTTGGTACCATTCCTTCTGAAACTATTCCAATCAATAGAAAAAGAGGGAATCCTCCCTAACTCATTTTATGAGGCCAACATCATCCTGATACCAAAGCCTGGCAGAGACACAACAAAAAAAGAGAATTTTAGACCAATATCCCTGATGAACATCGATGCAAAAATCCTCAATAAAATACTGGCAAACCGGATTCAGCAACACATCAAAAAGCTTATCCACCATGATCAAGTGGGCTTCATCCCTGCGATGCAAGGCTGGTTCAACATTCGCAAATCAATAAACATAATCCAGCATATAAACAGAACCAAAGACAAGAACCACATCATTATCTCAATAGATGCAGAAAAGGCTTTTGACAGAATTCAACAGCCCTTCATGCTAAAAACGCTCAATAAATTCGGTATTGATGGAACGTACCTCAAAATCATAAGAGCTATTTATGACAAACCCACAGCCAATATCATACTGAATGGGCAAAAACTGGAAAAATTCCCTTTGAAAACTGGCCCAAGACAGGGATGCCCTCTCTCACCACTCCTATTCAACATAGTGTTGGAAGTTCTGGCTAGGGCAATCAGGCAAGAGAAAGAAATCAAGGGGATTCAGTTAGGAAAAGAAGAAGTCAAATTGTCCCTGTTTGCAGATGACATGATTGTATATTTAGAAAACCCCATTGTCTCAGCCCAAAATCTCCTTAAGCTGATCAGCAACTTCAGCAAAGTCTCAGGATACAAAATTAATGTGCAAAAATCACAAGCATTCTTATACACCAGTAACAGACAAACAGAGAGTCAAATCAGGAATGAACTTCCATTCACAATTGCTTCAAAGAGAATAAAATACCTAGGAATCCAACTTACAAGGGATGTAAAGGACCTCTTCAAGGAGAACTACAAACCACTGCTCAGTGAAATCAAAGAGGACACAAACAAATGGAAGAACATACCATGCTCATGGATAGGAAGAATCAATATCGTGAAAATGGCCATACTGCCCAAGGTAATTTATAGATTCAATGCCATCCCCATCAAGCTACCAATGAGCTTCTTCACAGAATTGGAAAAAACTGCTTTAAAGTTCATATGGAACCAAAAAAGAGCCCGCATCTCCAAGACAATCCTAAGTCAAAAGAACAAAGCTGGAGGCATCACGCTACCTGACTGGGAGACTATGTCTTATAAAACTATGTCGTTTAAAACTAGTACTGACTTCACTTTGTAGACACTTAATAAAATTTGTAGAATGGTTGAAAAATACATTTCGAAAGAACTTCATGAAGTGGAGGGAGAAGTGTGGGAAGAACTCACTGGCATTTTGAGCACTTATGAGTGTAGCAAATGCCATAATTGGCCCATTCATATCTTCTAGGTGCTCATGATTATAAGCAAAAGGCTGCTTATGTTGACACCTGTGAGTCTCTGCCTAAGGGCTCTTTTCTGTCTATGGAAGATTGCTCAGCCTACACATAGGGCAAGCTAGAAGCACTGCACAGTTAATGCTCCCAGAAGCAGCTCTCAACTAACAGGCAAAGATAAACACTTCAGCTTTGTAAATATCAGAGGGATGTATTCTACACTGTCTTTTAGGGTTTAGCAGAAGGATTAAACTCTTGTTTCCCACAGTGGTAACTTGCCTTATGATGCACCTTAATTGGCTTTCTTCCTTTGCCTCTCTCATTTCTTCTGCTAGTGCTTCCTGATATAATCTCCCAAATATATTCTTGCCCTAAAATCCTTGTATCTAACCCACTCTGGGAGCACCCCAAATAAGACTCTGAGCTAGTCTCTATATGCTTTCACATTTTATGTCACTTAATCCTCATGGTTTATTTAACCCTGTGACTTTAGAACTAGATAGAGTATCCTATTTTATAAGTGATGGGTTGTAGGCTTGGAGGGATTGAGAGTATTGGCCAGGTTTGTACAACTAGCAACTTCTGGAACAAACCAAACTCTTTTAGTCTAAATCTTAGGCTTTTTGTTTTAAAACAAATCGTTGCATCTCTGGTTTCTTGTTAGGTGAAGTCTTTATTCCTCTTCATCAGGACATTTTTTATAACTATGTGTATACATGGAGAGTAAAATAAATGTGAATAAAGTGAAAAAGGAATTCTGTAATACAAATGTTATTTGGCTATTACCAAAAAGTAAAAAAACAACAGATGCTAGCAAGACTGTGGTGAAAAAGGAATGCTTACACATTGTTGGTGGAAATGTAAATTAGTTCAGTCACTGTGGAAAGTAGTTTGGAGATTTCTCATAGAATTTAAAACAGAACTACAACTCAACCCAGCAATCCCATTATGGGGTATATATCCAAAAGAAAATAAATCATTCCACCAAAAAGACATGCGTAGTCATATGTTCATCACAGCACTATTCACAATAGCAAAGACATGAAGTCAACCTTCATGCTCATCAACACGTATACACGATGGAATACTATGCAGGCAAAAAAAGAATGAAATCTTTTTTTTTTTTTTTTCAGTAACATGGATGCAGTTGGAGACCATTATCCTAAGTGAAGTATCACAAAACAGAAAACTAAAAACCACATGTTCTCACTTATAAGTGAGAGCTAAACATTGGGTACTCACGGACATAAAGATGGGAACAATAGACACTGGGGACTACTATGGAGGGGAGGAAGAGAGTAGGGCAGGGAATGAAAAATTAGCTATTTGGTACTACGCTCAGTGCCTGGGTGATAGGATCAATTGTATCCCAAACCTCAGCATCACACAACATGTATAGCTAAGTAACAAACCTGCACATGTACCACTTGAATCAAAAATAAAAGTTGAAATTACTTAAAAAATGAAAAGAACATATTTGGAAGAAATTATTTGACTTTCCTCACTATCAGAGGTACCAATGATAGAAATCCTTCTCATTTCATATAACTTGTTACACTCTAAAGCTGTATTACATTTACTTGCGTATGATTAGCCATAGTGCCAATGATTTAAATGATTTCAAATTATCATAATGGTGGAATTTGGATTTAAAAAATCTTATTCCCAATGTAACACCATTTAAGATTTTTAAAACTCTTAATATTTCATAATTGAAGATTTTAGGTAATTACTTTTATAAAATTTTATTTTTTAGTTCTTTTCCTCCAATTGTGGAGAATTTCTGCTAATATTATATTTCTACTTACTTTAATCAGACATTTTCACCTATGTAAACTAAATAGATATTATTTATATTTGCAAGAAATACAACCAAAATTTGGTTTAATTAAAAGGAGGTTAATATATATGCAGCACACAAATTGAACAGCATCCATAGCTGTCATATGACACTAATTACCCATCTATAGAGGTTCAGCGGTCCCAAGCATCAACTATACATAAGATCTTGTGTGTGAACATATATAATGTAATTTCTTCCTTTCCAATATTAAGCCTTTTATTTCTTTTGCTGGCCTTCTTGCTCTGTCTAGGACTTCCAGTACTATGATGACTATACGTGACAGAAGCAAGCATCCTGGCCTTGTTCCCAGTTTTTCAGTCTTTCACCATTTTTCTGTGGGTTTTTTTACATTTGACTTTTATTACATTGTGGTAGTTTCATTCTAGTGCTAGTACGTTGAGTAAACACTCATGAAAGGTTTTTTTAATTTTTTTATTTATTTTTATTTGTATTTATGTATGTATGTATGTATGTATGTATGTATGTATGTATGTATTTATTACCATGGAAGGGCATTGGATGTTGTTAAATACTTTTTCTGCACCAATGGAGATGACTGTTTATTTTATTTCCATTATTCTGTTAATGTGATGTATTGTACTGATTGCTTTTTGTATGTTGAGCCATCTTTGCATACTAAGAATAGATCCCACTTGGTCATGGTGTATAATTCTTTTAATATGCTGTTGAATTTGTTTTGCTAGTATTTTACTGAGAATTTTTGCATCAATATTGTATCAGTCTGTTCTCACACTGCTATAAAGAACTACCTGAGACTGGGTAATTTATGAAAAAAAGAGGAACTCTCAGTCCCACCAGCCATACAGGGAGTGTGGCTGTGAGGCCTCAGGAAACTTATAATCATGGCGAAAGGCAAAGGGGAAGCAAGCACATCTTACCATAGCGGAGCAGGAGAAAAAGAGAGCAAGCAAGCAGAGAAGTGCCACAATTTTAAACCATCAGATCTTGTGAGGACTCATGATTATGAAAACAGCATAGAGGAAATCCATCCCTATGATCCAATCACTTCCTACCAGGCCCCTCCTTCAACACATGAGGATTACAATTTGACATGAGATTTGGATGGAGACACAGAGTCAAACCATATCAAATATTAATTAGGGATATTGGTTTGTAGTTTTTCCATAAGTTCTTTAGATATTGTTCATTATAATTATATCTTTAAAATTTCTGTTCCTCAGACTTGATAATTTCAATAGTCCTATCTTCAAGTTTGTTGATTCTTCTTTCTATCTGCTCATATCTGCCTTTGAATCCCTCTAGTGATTTTTTTTTCATTTCAGAATCATAAAGGCAAACTGTGGAAGAAGCAAAGAAGAGGTATTATTTTAAATGAGCAACAGACTAGGAGGCTGTCATCTTGAATGTCATCTCATATATTGTTTAGCTACTTCCTATTCCGACAGTGGTCAGTAAGCCAGAGTTTCTGAATCACCTGGGAGCTTGTAAGAAATGAAGAATTCAGGTCTCCTCCCAGACTTAGTGAAACAAGATCTACATTTACACAATCTGCAAGTGAAAGCATAATAGCAGTGCCTAAGGTGATGACTAGAGACCAACATATGATAATACATACTTTTCTATAGTAAATTCTTCTGTGTGGAGTCATATGAATACTACCTATATGTTTAATTAGTCTTATACCATTATATATGAATTCACAGTCAATTTGAATTAATATATTTGCAAAAATAGTTTTCAAAAGTATAGGCTTAAAACAGATATTTAATTGTTAAATCTAATTGACTGGTTTTATAAAATTCCTATTGAATACATGGTTGAAAATATATCAACTTCATACACAGAAATTTTACATCCTAAGTGCAAACCCTGGGATTATTTGCATTTTTTTGGTGATTTTCCATGCTGTTACAAAATATTAAAATGAACACATAGTATTTTTGTGTCCACACAAGATGTTGTTTTAAAAATTGTGCTTTCCTTATCCGCTACAATGAAGTTGGCTTCATCCCCGGTATGCAAGGTTGGTTCAACATATGCAAATCAACAAATGTGATTCGTTACATAAACAGAACTAGAGACAAAAACTACAAGAGTATCTCAATAGATGCAGAAAAGACTTCTGATAAAATTCAACATCCTCTCATACTAAAAATTCTCCATAAATTAGATATTGAAGGCACATACCTCAAAATAAGAGCCATATATGACAAACCCACAACCAATATCATACTAAATGGGAAAAAGCTGGAGGCATTCCCCTTGAAAACAAGAACAAAACAAGGATGCCCTCTCTCACCACTCCTCCTCAACATGGTATTGGAAGTTCTGGCCAGGGAAATCAGGCAGGAGAAAGAAATAAAGGGTATTTGAATAGGAAGGGAGGAATTCAAATTATCTTTGTTTGCAGATGATATGATCTTATATCTAACAAACTTCATTGTCTCAGCCCCAAAGCTTCATAAGCTGATAAGCAACTTCAATAAAGTCTCAGGATACAAAATCAATGTGCAAAAATCACTAGCCTTCCTATATACCAACATCACGCAGGCAGAGACCCAAATCATGAGTTAACTTCCATTCATAATTGCTACAAAAAGAATAAAATACCTAGGAATACAGCTATCAAGGGAAGTGAAGGACCTCTTCAAGGAGAACTACAAAGCACTGCTCAAAGAAATCAGAGATGACACAAACAAATGGAGAAACATTCCATGTTCATGGATAGGAAGAATCAATATTGTGAAAAAGGCCATGCTGCCCAAGGTAATTTACAGATTCAATGCTTTTCCCATAAAACTAACATTGTCATTCTTCACAATATTAGAAAAAACTGTTTTAAATGCATATAGAACAAAAAAGAGCCCGAATAGCCAAGATAATCCTAAGCAAAAAGAACAAAGTGAAGGCATCACACTACCTGACTTCAAATTATACGATAAGGTTACAGTAACCAAAACAGCATGGCACTGGTACAAGAACAGACACACAGACCAATAAAACCACACACCTATAACCATCTGATCTTTGAAAAACTTGACTAAAACAAGCAATGGGGAAAGGATTCCCTATTTAATAAATGGTGCTGGGAAAACTGGCTAGCCATATGCACAAAATTGAAACTGCACCCCTTCCTTACACCATATACAAAAATCAACTCAAGATAAATTAAAGACTTAAATGTAAAACCCGAAACTATAAAAACTCTAGAAGAAAATCTAAGCAATACCATTCAGGACATAGGCACAGGCAAAGATTTCGAGATGAAAATGGCAAAAACAATTGTAGCGAAAGAAAAATTTACAAATGGGATCTAATTAAACCAAAGAGCTTCTGCACAGCAAAAGAAACTGTCATCAGAATGAAGAGACAATCTACACAATGGAAGAAATATTTTGCAATCCATCCATCTGACAAAAGTCTAGTGTCTAGAATCCATAAGGAACTTAAATAAATTTACAAGAAACAAACAAACAAAAAAACATTAAAAAGTGGGCAAAGAGCATTAACAGGTACTTCTCAAAAGAAGACATACATGCAGTCAAGAAGATATAAAAAAAAGCTCAGCACCATTAATCATTAGAGAAATGCAAATAAAAACTACAATAAGATACCATCTCATGGAAGTCAGAATGGCTATTATTAAAAAGTGAAAAAACCAAAGATGCTGGTGAGGTTGTGAAGAAAATGGACCACTTTTATACTGTTGGTGGGAGTGTAAATTAGTTCAACTACTGTGGAAGGCAGTGTGGCAATTTTTCAAAAACCCAGAGGCAGAAATATCATTTGATCCAGCAATTCCATTACTGGGTGTATACAAAGGAATATAAATCATTCTATTATAAATATACAAGCACCTGCATGTTCATTACAGTGCTATTCACAGTAGCAAAGACATGGAATCAACCTAAATGCCCGTCAGTGATAGACTGGTTAAAGAAAATGTGGTACATATACACCATGGAATACTATACAGTCATAAAAAGGAATGAAATCATGTCCTTTGCAGGGACTTGGATGGAGCTGAAAGCCATTATTCTCAGGAACAGAAAACGAAACACAGCATGTTCTCACTTGTAAGTAGGAGCCGAATGATAAGAACATATGGCGGGAGAACAACACACACTGGGGGTTGTGTGGTGGGTGGGGGTAGGGAGACCATCTGGGAGAATAGGTAAGAGATGCTGGGCTTAATTGCTAGGTGATGAGATGATCTTTGCAACACACCACTGTGGCACAGATTTACCTATGTAACAAACCTGCACATTCTGCACATGTACCCTTGAACTTAAAAGTTGAAGGAAAAAAACCACAACAAATAAACAAATGAAAATGTTGCCAAGTAATGATACAGAAGCAGTCAACTGTAGAAGATAAGTAAATGTACCTTATTTTCACCTTTTAATCTCTCAAACTGGAGGAGTTATATGGCTGTTGTGACAGAGTTATGTGAAAGGTTTCATTGACACCTTCTGGTTAGATTTTTAAAAAGTAGTAACCTCAAAACAGTTTAGATACATAGATAATACAGAGATACACTCAGATATACTATAAGAACTCCGAAAAACGTAATTCTTTTACTGTGCTTCGTGGTGCTTTTGGTGGGGCCCTGTGTTTGCTTCATGAAAGGATCTTAAAGGCTGGGCTAGCTTCCCACATCTGTAGAGCTCTGGGGACCTAAGCCTTACTTCAGCATTACTATGCTTATTTAAAAATACGATTTATGCACTAAACTTCTTTGCAACATTTTATTAGAAAAATAGCATTTTATAACCAAAATTGTTTTTTAAAGTTGAAATGCCTGAGCAAACATGTTAGTCTCTAGAGTGACATTCAAAACCTTCTATTAGCATCTTTTCCTGTCTGGCATTAATTCATCATGCTATCTGAATTACACTTGTATGCACTAAAAAACAACTTGTCGTTTCCTAAATTTGATGGCTTAGAGACCTAAATTGTCCACCTTTAGGTTAAGGTAATAGTTCACCTCTCTGCCTCTTCCTTGGTCTATTCCCTGTACTCCTTGAAGATACTGTGTGTTAGACATTCATTTTACAAACATAGTCTTGCCTTCTCCCCCACAAATGTTACAAGTTGTTGCCCTGTAAAACTTAGAACTCATATTCACTTGTTCTGCAAATCTTTGGTGGGCCTAAATATACTAGGTCCTGGGGTACAAGTGAACGTCAATGTGTTCACCATCCAATGAGGGAAAAGACAGAAAAATATATTAAATTAGAAATCCTGACTAGTGAGGTCCATCAATACAAATTCTAAAAGCTTTCCAGTTAATGATCATATGTACAAGACTTAAAAATCATGGGTAGACCATATTTACAGTCAATCAAGAACCCCATGTAATTGTATAAAGTGATTCTTAGAGACATATAGAAGAACTCCTGGCATAGTTTACTGCTTTGTTTCTCACCCTATCCCCACCATCATCTTTTTTTAAGTGAAAGGAGTCTTAGGCAGCTTTTATACTCAAAACCCACATTTTCAGATAAAGGAATGATAAATGGAGAGGTATAGAGGCATGGCCAAGACAGTCACTCTGGTACTACTATGTAGTTCTTTTTCTTTTTCTTTTTTGAGATGGAGTCATGCTTTGTCGTCTAGGCTTGAGTGCAGTGGTGTGATCTTGGTTCACTGCAACCTCCGCCTCCTGGGTTCAAGTGATTCTCCTGCCTCAGCCTCTTGAGTAGCTGGGATTACAGGCACATACCACCATGCCCAGATAATTTTTTTGTATTTTTCGTGGAGATAGGGTTTTGCCTTGTTGACCAGGTTGGTCTCGAACTCCTGACCTCAGGTGATCCACCTGCCTCAGCCTCCCAAAGTGCTAGGATTACAGGCGTGAGCCACCATGCCAGGCCTACTATGTAGTTCTTCTAAGTCCTAGTTCAATGCTCTTGTCTTTCCATGCTGGACAGATTCAGTGCTATTATTATTATTAATACATTGTAGGTAGGAAAAATAACTCCCTTTTATAAAAGTCTTCTATCACACATATATACCCTCATGGAAAACATAAATGTTTTAAATCCTATTTCTTCAGGAACTCTACATGCTTTGCCCTTAGACTTTTATTTTTCACTTACTTTCATGGGCAACGTCTGAATATGCACAATTATCACCCTATCATTGTATTTTTTATCAAATCACTATCAGCATCATAAGTTTCCCTACAACACCAGCTACTAAAATGTATTTTTAGCTACGCAATCATAGTTTGAGTTCAAAATATGTTTGTCAGTTTGAACTGTTCTTTGAGATTGTTGTTAGAATCCTTCTCTGGGTTATAGGTCAAGAGCAAATCACAAGCTGCCATTAGGAATATTTCTATATATCTTCTTATTGTGCCCAGTGATTGCAACACCAGCAACCAAACTCTGTGTTGTGTTTTCTGATTTACATAGTACTTTTTTATACAGTTTCTCATTCAAATGTCTCAACTACTTTTATAAAGGGCAAATATAATCAGAGAAAAAAGTGACTTCCCTCAAGGCACCCTGGTTGTCAGTTCTCAAGCAGGGGATTCGATTCCAGGTTTTCTTTTGGCAAATTTAAAAACGACGCTTTCTATTACAGGACTGTTGAGGAAATCAGAGTGTATTTTCCTAGCGAATGTACTGTCGATTGGTGTTCTGTAGAGAGACCTGCAGCTTTTTTCTCAAATGAAAATGCAAGTGGGTGGTAAAACTTTGTTTTGTAAAATTTGGAGTTCTTCTTAAATTACCAGGGTTACAGGAAAAGTACTCAGTGAGCAGACAAACTAATCATGACCACATGATGGATTTGTTATTATTTTCTCAGGATTCGTTCTGGCATCATATTTGTAAGAATTTCAAATACATTAGTTTTGTGGTCATGTTAAATTATTACTGAATATATATAGATACTGAATCATAGTTCATTGGTTTCCACATTTCCATACAGATAAGAGTATAATTGCATTAATCCTGTTTTTTTTTTTTTTTTTTTTTTTTTTTTTTTTTTTTTTTTTTTGTGTGTGTGTGTGTGTGTGTGTGTTTTGTTTGTTTGTTTGAGATAGAGTCTTATTCTGTTGCCCAGGCTGGAGTGCAGTGGCGCTCACTGCAACCTCGGCCTCCTGGGTTCAAATAATTCTCATGCCTCAGCCACCCAAGTAGTTGGGATTACAGGCGTACGTCACCATGCCCGGTCCCTTTTTTGTATTTTTAGTAGAGACAGGATCTCCCCGTGTTGCCCAGGCTGGTGTTGAACTCCTGAGCTCGAGCAATCTGCCTGCCTTGCCCTCCCAAAGTTCTGGGGTTACAGGCGTGAGCCACCACATCTGGCTAACTGCATTAATTCTCTATGGTTTTGTTTTGCAGATGATGTATCAATTCACTTAGAAACATCCATGAATTTCTAATATCTAGTTATACTATAAAAAAAGATTTTATTGCAGCTGAAGATTCATTTGAATCCCAGCTAAAATAACACAGAAACGAGTATAAAGTGATAGGCCTGGCATGGAGGAAATTATTGTCTTGTGATAGTATATTTATTTATTTATATAACTATATGCACACTTGTGAGTGTGTGTCTATGTGTGTGTATTGGAGATCAGGTAATTTGGTATTTAGACTGGCACACAGATGTATTTCTCCATACAGTAAGCCACGTGTAAATATATACGTTGACCAAAAAGAAAATGGAAGGGAAGCTGAGAAACAGGGTGACTCAAGGCAAGTCATAGCCTCTGATCATTTGCCTTAGGAAAAGAAGTTATATGTTCAAATTCAGATGCTGCTGATTTCTAGCTGAATGTCTATAAGAAAGGAATTTAAGCCTTTGGATCTCTGTTTCTGCAAACAGAAAAATCAGAATGGCATATGAGATCAGAAATGTTTAGTCTATCTATCTATCTATCTATCTATCTATCTATCTATCTATCTATCATCTATCTATCTATCTATCTATCAATCAATCAATCAATCATCTATCTGATTATCTAACTAATCTATCAACTGCATACTGTATACTGGCCTGTCAGTATGGAACCTTTTTCATAATGAAAGCTGACATGCAATCACTAATTGCAAAACAACTGAGTTTTTCTTGTTGAAGCTAGGGGTTCACCTCACAGGCTCAGTTTCTTTCCTTTTTCCTTTCAAAGAGCTATCAGTATCCCTTACCTTCCTTTAGGCTCTTTTTTTCTTCCTAAGTCTTATTTTTACAATATTATTATATTACAAAACAATTTGGAAAAAAAAAAAAACTGGACCAGGTGATTTCTTGGTTTTCCTTATGCTCTTACATTCAGTGATTAAACAAAAGGAATAAACTCTTAAAATAAATATAAATTTAAGATTAGTGTCTCTCTCCTCCTCTCTTTCTGAAATATGTGCATTATAGTGACTAGTTTGAATTAAATTCTAACTTTATTTGCTTATAAGTGGGTAATCAATGCAATTCTTTAAATAAATGTATTATTCTCATATATATGTGAATTATTTCACGAATACCATCCCATTACATGCCTTCATACAAATACCCTTATTGAATTAATTAATTTTACATTTTTTGTACTTTTCTTTCTGAAATATTCTTTGTATGTATATATAATGAATATAATTCAAATTAATTTGTAATCTTTCATATATGTTTTAATATGTTTATGATTTTCTATTATGTATCCATTACACTTCTGATTGCAGTTTTACTGAATTCATAGATTTAATTGAGGACAGCGTACATTTTCAATAACTAGAAATATGTAGCACATTTTACCACAAATTATATCTTCACTAAAGTTTCATGATTTCACTCATATGATACTTACATATTTCTTGTTGAATGCTTTTCTTATTATAATTTACAATATGTGGTTTCATTATTTTTGTAATGGAGTGCTTTCATTATATTTTTATAGTTCATAGATCCTGGTATATAGAAAAGCTACATTTTAAGATGTTGAACTTAAAACTGTAAACTTTTACTGGTTTTAAATAATTTTCTGATTATTTTATTGGCATGGAATCATATCCCTCACCAAAAAGTGTTGATGTTGTTTCTCCTTTCAAATACTTGAAGCTTCTTGGAATATAAATGGTACTTTTGGCAAAAGGGTTGACAATTTCTTATAAAGTTAAAACTCATCTATCATTTGACCCAGTAATACAATTTGTATGAATACTAGAGGGAAAAAAAAAAACATGTTCACAAAAATAATTGTGTCTGGATTTTCATAGCAGCTGTATATATAACAACTAAAAATTTGAAGCAGTTCATGTTCCCATCCACAGGAGAACTGGTAAACTAATTGTGGTTTATTCTTCAGTGGAATTCAGCACAGAAATATAAAAGAAGGAACTACAACCTGAATTGATCTCACAGGCAAGCTGAGTAAAACAAGCCTTTTGTTCTAAGGATAGTGTTGTAGGCTGATTGCTAAAATCATTTATTTTTCGTCTTACTTGTTTTATTGAATATATTTAAGAGTATAATTTCAGTTCTAACTTCTGTGGCTGCATCTGCATTCTAGAAATTTTGACATGTAGTACTTATGTTTATATTCAAGTCTACATATTTTGTTAATTCCAGTCATCCTTTTTTAATGCTTCATTTAAAAGATGATGAAAAGTGGGACACACATAGGAGTCAGATGACCATATGAATTCTGAAATTCAGCTGTGAAGATGCTGCCAGGTCCTTCTACCCCAGGGATAAGCCTTAACTAGCTCTTGTTTTGCTACCTGAGGATGGTACCCAAGTCCATTGCTTTCTCCACCTCTTGACCCCACTTTTGGGATGTACTTCATTTTCCATTATCCTCCTTGGCCACATCTGTAGAGTTAAAATGGAAAAGTGTGACCTTTTTGGCAGCCAAAGAAACTTTCCAGTCTGTTCCCTTCCCTTATAACATTGAGAACCAGATATATTTTTGAATCTCAAATATTTTGGTTTTTTAGACCTGGTTGGCAGTGCTTTTGCCGGTACATCTCTTTTTCAAATATTGATCAATTTCTTTTGCAAAAGCCACCTCCATAAGTCTTTTTTTAGATAAAATTCTCTATATATTTAATTTCAGGTGATTTGAGTGCAAGTTTCTGAGTAACAGGCATATAATCTTTCTGAGTGCATTTACATCTAGGAGAAAGGTCTACTAGACACTAACTAAATATTTCCAAGAGTGTTAACAGATGGAGTTGCAGCCACGCTCTTGATTTGGTCTTTACCTTGAGCCCATTTCTTACTGTTTGTATCCTGGGTTTGGTCTTTTCCCTGTAGCTATGTTCAAATGACATGCCTTTGATTTTGTGAAAAACACTTTCATATTCTGACACTAAACTTTATAAGCTCTTTATTTTCCTTCTAAATTATCTTGTCAGTCAATATTATTCTGAGCTTCAACACTTTTTTGGATCACTTTAACAAATGCAACAAGCTACAGTCTCTCAAACCTTGCACTTTCAACATACTTTCAAACCCTCATCATCCAATTTTACAGAAGTATTGGGTACTTTTCCTGTTTTCAGATTATTTTAGGCAGCACTTTTACCAAATACTTTACCACCATTTAACATGAATTACTATTTTTTAGCCTTCTATGTTTCTTCACCTCTCTATGGTCTCAAGTCAATACCATATGTTTTAGATTTTTGTTATAGCAGCACTATACTTCTTAGTAGCAATTTTTATGCAGTTAGCTATTGATATAATAATGTTTCATAATATATAAAAACAGAAGAATGGTGGCATTCAACCGTAAACATCTGTTTACTATCCAACCATTGGTGGGTTAGCTTCGATTCAGGTGATCTAGGCTGTGCTCTGTTAGGTTTAGGTCCAGTTCTGTCTATTAGTCTCAGACTTCTTACCCAGTGACTGCCCAAGGCATGTTCCTTTCATGGTGAAAGGCAGGAGTCAAAAGGCCTGGCTAAATTGTGCAAGCATATTTCAAGCCTCTGTTCATGTTACCTGTACTAACATTCCATTGACTAAAGCAAGCCACATGACTAAGCTCTAAGTAAATGTGACAGGAGGTGTAGTCATCCCACGTAATCGTGGTCATGAAGAGTGAAAATTTTCTGAATGCGAATCCTAACCTACTCAACTAGTATTTATTTTTAATTTATGGCAAAATATAGAAATAATCTCCTTTAGTTAAAAAAACATCTACTGGGATTTTTTTTTTTTTTTAATCTAAAGATAATTTAAATGTTTTTGTTTTCTTGTTTTGTTTGCTTTTTATGAATCAAGATTACAGGGGTTTGATGGACTTGGGGGCTAGCCAAGGTGAAAATATGGCAATGACAGGCTGTAGCACACCAAGCTCTATTGGGCAATGCCTTGGCGGGTTGACAAGTAGGGGAAGTTGCTTTCAGAAGGAATTTGTCCAGAAGCTGAGGTGTAGGGGTCTGCTACTCAGAAATGGAGGTGGCTCAGACAGGTAAGATAAGTCCTATAGGAGAGAGGAATCTCAGTATGGGCTTAAATGTCCTGGTGATATTTAAGGAAGCAGGAAGTCTGTGGGTCAGAGGACTCTGAAAGGTAGCAGTGATCCAGGGCCTTTCCACTGAAAAGACCTATTTTATCAACAGGTAACAGTTGTTGGGTAAGGTTACTGGGGTATACAAAACAGTCTCTGTAAGGCAAAACATTTGCTTATTTAGGCTATTTTTAAAATGTTAAATGTGCACATATTTGAATCTCATGCCAGTAGGCTTTTGAGCTAACAGCTCTCAGCCTGCAGTGAAGGAATAAACGACATAGGGGGCCAATACACAAAGGCAATTTTTGGCTCTTTTATGTAATAATGATGTAAGAGAAAAAAAAATAGGTGATTATACATGGAAGGTTGGCTGCAACTTGAGCTCTGATACTGTTTTTAGGGATTTTGGTTAAATAAGTCACTTAATTCCTCTGAACCTGATTTTCTTCTTCTAAAATAGAGTAGATTAGACTAAGAGTCCACAGACTGTAGCTCACAGGCCAAATCTGATCTACCACTTGTTTTTGTAAATACACTTTTATTAGAACACAGCCACATTCATTCATTGATAAATTGTTTATGGCTGTTTTTCCTCTACAAAGGCCAAGTTGAGGAGTTGTGACAGAGACCATATGGCCTACAAGACCAACATTTTTATTATCTAGCCCTTAACAAAAAAGGTTAGCTGACTGCTGGACTAGATGTAACACAGGCTTTCTTCAGATTCAAACTTTTTTGATTAAAATATTTTTTAAAGCCCAGCTCTTATCATCTTGCTCAGAGTTCCTGATTCCATTTTTTATTTATGTTTTGAACAATCAATTAATATTTCAGTTTCGCTGTCTATTTGTAAGTTTCATACCAAACACGGTAGACATTGTTTCTCCTACTGCTACAATGATGCCACTCTTACTGCATAAATCAGTAGCTATTTAATTTTCATGTCAAACCTAAAATGGAAATGGAAACAGAAGGCAAAAATAGTGCAGGAAAATGAAAATGACAAATATAATGTTTAATTGAAGTAACATGAATATTTTATGTTAAAATGTAATTACATAATAGATTTCAGCCTGTGGAATGCAGCTTATCTCTGTCTTGGTGTGAGTGCCGATGATGATTTTATCTCAACAGGCATTCGGGTCTACAAATTCACATCTTAACTGACAGTGGACAAAAATTAATCAGAAGAAACTCAATTCATTTCAGTCACTTAAGTTTTCATTTGGCAAACATTATCCTTAAGCATTAATTCAATGTTTCAACTAGTAATTGTTCATTACTACAGGGATCTTCAGAACTGTCAGAAGTCAAACTAAAACCTCTCAGAAATCATTATTCCTTCCTTCTCCAATGAAATTGTTTTGCCATATGATGAATAAAATTTTATACAGATCTTCATTATATTACCAGCTCAAGAATAGCAAAACACATTATATAACTGTGTATCATATATATTTTAAAAATAATTTAAAGCATAATGAGAATTCTCACCTAAAAAGAGATATGTGTTCTTCTTAGAATGTTTTTGTCATACATATTCAAAATGATTCCTTCGTGAAAGTCCTTTTGAATGTGATTGAAATCAGAATTCATTTAAATTCAACTCTACTATGTACATTATGGTGAAGGTCCAGAGAATATAGTAAAAGGATAATGGCCACTCAGTTTCAAATAGAAAATTGATTTTCAAACAAAATGCAAGATGGGAATTAAAAAATTTACAATATATTTTTGGCTTACATGAGAAGTACAGTTTGATGGAGTTTTCTAATTTCAATACATATTATGATTGCTATTTTTGCAGATTCCATAATGAACTGCACCTAGATCTAGCTGATGTATGCTGTGACTCATTACACTGTTTCAAATATTACCATTGGTGCCTTCAGAAGTATTTCCTCCTTTAATACTGACAACAGCCTTGTATACTAACTTCTTATTTTATTTTGTTTGTTTCCATTAAGTAGTTGAGGAAACTGAAACTCAGAAAGACAAAGCATACACTAAAAATAAAATTAAAAGGCAGCAGAGCCAGGTTTCAAACCCTTCTCCTGGCTTTAGATATCTAAATAGAATAAGGACAAAAATCTTACCAAGCTAAGTCCATGCTGATTCTGACCTAGTTTGCTGACATCTATATTGATAATAAGACTGGTGAAATCCTGGTTTAAAAAAAATAACGATTAAGACAAAATCCTTTATATTGCTTTCTGAGAACTTTTCATGAAAAATATCAATCATCGAAAAGAGAATAGTAGAATGTTGGCAGTAGAAGAAAAGATAAAAGCTTACAAGCAAACATTAATTAATAGCAAAGTCAAACTGTAGTTGTAATGATGGTGGCTTAAATCACAAATCTCTCAAATGTGCTTTTTCCTTTGTTTTCTTGCTTCTGTCCATGCTATAGCACTGTTTTTTGTTTGTTTTTTTTTATTTTGTACTCCGCTTCCTGCAGTATTTAGAAACTACCCCAGCAGAGTGCCTACTTGGACCTCCTTTGATAAGTGATATGGAGGGGATCAGCACGCTGTGCCAGTATATCCAGTGATTAGCAGGGGATGATGGGTCTTTATGGCATCTCTCAGGTCAGATGGATCGGGCTTTCTTAAGCACAATAGATCAGCTGCCCTCATGCTGTGGCTTTTGTTGATACTGTGGAAGTCATTCAGCCTGTCTCCAAAACAGCATGATTTTGACAAGGATTTTAGTTCCCGCTGCTGAATAGAGTATATTCAATGCCTAGTCAATTTGCAGCAGCAATTAAAAGAACCCTTAGCCTTGCTTCCTTTATGTAAAACTGTTGACAGGTAGTAAAGAGCTGTGTGGCACACTTGGATACGTGTTGAAAATGACTTGTGTTTTCAGACACACCTCAAATTCCCGAATACATGAACTATAAAGCAAATGCCAATCAGGTTAATGATTTCTTCCCACAGAATTCCATTACAGAAGTGAAATCAAGTTTTCTGATATATAGCCTAAAGTTTCAGCTGAATGCATTTCACTAAGAAGAGGTTAAGGCATTATGACCAAACAATATGCTTGATATTTCTGTGGCAGGGAAAAAAAATAGTTTTGACAAAGTATTCTGTACTGGTCCTACTTTCTCTTGGCTCCTACTTCCTTTCCTGAAGAATTATTTTTTTCTTAGATGGTATTATTTTCTTCCTTGATTAAAAATTCTCTCTCATCACTAATTGCTTTTTATGTGTTTGCTAGGTGACAGGTTTGTGATATTATTTAGTAACAATATTGGTATTAAATTAGTTTTTATTTTATTTTTATTTTTTATTTTAGTGGAAGTGAGATCTCACTGTGTTGCCCAGTCTGGTCTTGAACTCCTAGCCTCAAGTGATCCTCCCATCTCAGTGTCCCAAAGCGTTGGGATTACAGGTACGAACCACTGTGCCTGGCCAATAAGTTCTTTAAGCATGCTCTTGAAAGTGTGTTTTGGGATCTTCAGTGGCTATTTAAATATCTGTGCTTGGCTTGACATCTTTTGAACACTCATCCTGCATTAGAGGAATTTAGTACATTAGACATCCTGCCTACACAAGCTAGAAGCCCTTCTTTTCATAATGTCCTTCAAAACAGATTTTAGAAAAAGGTCCAAAGCTCTTTCAATTAGGCAAATGCACATAAGAGTCTGATTCAGGAGACAGTGATGTGAGAAAAAGGATGCTGTGTAGAATTTATTTGGGAAGATACAAGTTATGATGAAGAGATGTCTGGCTGTCAGAGCATCCTATGGCTGGAACTGGCTTTGGGAGTCCCAGGGTTTGAACTTGGAGGTGGCTGCTGGAAGGTCTCCACTGGAGTAGCCTGCAGTCTAATCTAGGAACTGGTATCTCTAGTCTTAAAAAGTCTTGAGTCCTTGCAGAGGCTCAGTGAGCTGCCCCTGTCCATATATATATATATGACATTATATATAGCTAAAGTGGATATTCTTGTAAAACCAGCACTAGGAGATAACCAAACTCAAATAATGGCTTTCAATTCTTATTTTGACATTTTATGTAGCTCTTAATAGAAAGAGGCATAGCAGATGTTTTCCCTTATACGCCAACCATTGCTTTAATCTACTTTCTATTCTCCTTGTTTAATTATCCACCATTACCTTTCATATGGGGGATACTCAATAAATACTGAATATATAAACTCTCTTATTCAAAACTTATGATATAAAATTCAAATTCTCTGTATCAAGTGCTTGAGGGCAAAGCAGCATTAAATTGATCATAAGTAGAAAATATTGCCCTAGAACTTAGTGGATTGAAAGTGCCTTGATGGAGGAAGTAGAACAATCAGATGAAAAGAGAGAAGGTGGGTAATAGGAAAAAGGAAAAATAAGAAAAACTTGTTTATGAGCCACAAATTCTCCTTTAGTTATGAACAAAAGGAAAAAAATGCTTTTTCATAAGCAATCAAAAAATAAATGTTGCCATTTAAATCATTTCTGTGAAAACAAAGATGTCATTTAAAATTTAATGACACTTGTCCAGAATGTTGTTTTATTATTTTTATAATAAAGTATGGAAAATGCAATAACAAAGGATAAAGTAATAAATCAAGTTGCCAGTGTGATAAAAAATTATTAGAGCAATATCAAATTTAACTGTGCTCTCATTTAATGGGGTGCTAGAAAGCTAATAAAAATAGTTTTGAGGCAACAGACAATAAGTGACTCCAACTCATACAACTTTAATAGTGAGGAAGAAGGGATCTGGTTACACAAAATAATAATACGTGTCATTTTCTTTCTTTTCTTTTTTTTTTCACCTGTTTTGAAATAAACCTTTTATTTTAGAATAGTTTTACATTTATAGAAAATTTGCAAAGATGGTATGTAAAGTTCCCCAGTTACCAGTTATCCCCACTGTTACCCAGTTTTCCTCGCTGTTAACATCTTGTTACCCAGTTTTCCCCACTGTTAACATCTTACATTACTATGTTACATTTATCACAATTAATGAACTGATATCAATATTATTATTATTAAAGGCTTTAAGAGTTATTATTGAAGATTTATAAGTTTATACATGAAATAATATTTAGAACACACCAAGCTTTGAATTAGAAATATTTTAAAGTTTGAATTCTTTGATTTTAAGAATTAAAACTTTTGAATTCTCACATGTAGTCATAGTTGGGAATATATCCACAAAGCAAATAGACCAATTCTTGTGAGAATGATTCTAAAACAGGTTTTTCAGGTGTCATTCACCTTCTGGAAACTTGAAAGGGGGAAGATTACTTTCAAAGGCTAACATTCATTTAATCTATCTGTAGTATTCCATATGAATGGCAGTCACTACTTATCGACGTCTCAGGTTTTATTAGATATGATATTTGTTTTGATTATTTCTTTATTTATTTTTATTATACTTTAAGTTCTAGGGTACACGTGCACAATGTGCAGGTTTGTTACATATGTATATATGTGCCATGTTGGTGTTCTGCACCCATCAACTCGTCATTTACATTAAGTATATCTCCTAATTCTATCCCTCCCCCTTCCCCCTTCCCCACAATAAGCCCCAATGTGTGATGATCCCCTTCCTGTGTCCAAGTGATCTCATTGTTCAATTCCCACCTGTGAGTGAGAACATGCAGTGTTTGGTTTTCTGTTCTTGCCATTGCTGAGAATGATGGTTTCCAGCTGCATCCATGTCCCTACAAAGGATACGAACTCATCCTTTTTTATGGCTGCATAGTATACGTGTCATTTTCATAGTATACGTGTAAAATTTCATTGTCTGAAACTTGTTTGGGAAAGTGCTCTAATTTAGTAACCCCTATTTTAATTGTATTTTTACAATGAAGTAGACTTCACTTTCTGTCAAGTGTCATCAATTCAGTTTTCAAAGCCTGTATGTCTCCACACACATCTACCTATACTACTACTACTAATAATAAAATATGAGAATAATTGGGTCAGAAAGCTATTCTGTTAAAACTGCATCATTTTCCTACATAAGTGAAAATCAGCAAGGTATTGTGACATACAAGTGCCAATATATTGAAGGTATAGATTCAAATACTTTTAGAGGTTAAATGGACTTTAAAGGTCATCCCCAATTTTCTACTCCCTTAGGAATCTTTTCAATAACATCTCTGGCAGATGACCACATAACTGTAGTGGTAGGGACTCTGTTTCACATTAAGTATCTATTTGTTTACTTAACAAGATAATTATTGGTCTTTTTGCATGCTACAGGCATCATGCTAGGAGGGTATTTGCTAGATATCATGTACCACATGTTGTGGAGGCCTACCTTTAGAATGTTCTTCCTGCTCTACAGTGGGCTCAAATTCAAACTTTATGACCCGTCAATAGTCATGCATTTATTTAAAATTAATCAATAGTTAAAATTTCTAGGTATCTTGAGCTTCATGATCCAAATAACTAAATTTAATTGTTAGGTAGAGAAATTGGTATAGTTCCATTTAATTATACTTTTTCTTATCAGAATGGTAATGTTTATTAAAATATCAAGGCTTATCAACTTAAAGAACACCAGGTCAGGCATGGTGGCTCATGCCTGTAATGCCAGTACTTTGGGAAGCCAAGGCAGGAGGATCAGTTGAGCCAAGGGGCACTCAAAGTTGCAGTGAGCTATGATCTTGACACTGCACTCCAGACTGGGCAAAATAAAGAAATAAATAAATAATTTTTAAAAAATTAGAAAACCCATTTAAGAGAGGATGTATGTTGAGTGAAATAAATATCTAGGTACACTTTATCTTCTTATGCAAAACTGTTTTTTTAACAATGTGCTGTAATTCCCAATCATGTTTCATGAAAAGGTTTCTCCCTTCTATAGGTAAATCAAAATATAATGTATTTTCTTAACTGTGAATTACAAGTCTTTCTTGCATTTAAATATGATGCAGGGCTGATGGGTCTCCTTTGCCTTCTGCCATCATTATGATGCCTACCCAGCCATGCTGAATTGTTAGTCCATTAAACCTCTTTCCTATATAAATTACCCAGTCTTGAGTATGTCTTTATTTGCAGTGTGACTGCAGGCTAGTACAATATATGCAAAGTTTCTGACACATATAAAATTAAAAGTATCAATGCATAGAACACGGTGGATAGTATATAAATGTGTTTTTAAAAACCCTTATTTTTAAATGGACCTAAATTTTCTGAAAGAATACTAGGCTGAAGGGAAGATTACACACATAGACACACACACACTATGAAATTTTTAAAAAATATCTTTAAATTTATCTTTAAAGAAAAAAAGGAACAATATTGTATTGTATCATTAAAAACATATTTAGAAGATATATAAGAAGAGCACAAAGGACAGGAAAAAGTTAAATGGGATTATGCTGTTGCAAATTTTATACGTTGATTGACTGTAGATAATAATCTACAGTCAATCAACGTATAAAATATAGTAATCTCTAGGGCAGTCAAAGAGAGAAATACTATAAAGAAGCTCTCAAGAATTTGTAGGAGAAATACAAATCAAATGATAGAAAAACATATTACTCAACAAAAAGTGCACATAAAGATCTGCGTAACAAAATGTATATTAGTATTTGGAACAAATATCAATACCTAGAATAAATGGAAAGAAAAGAAACACTCCAATTAAAAGACTTTGATTATAAGACTGAATTAAAAAAACAAGATCTGCCTATATGCTATCTAAAAGGAATATTAAATAAAAAAGACACAGACTGCATTAAAATAAAAGTTTGAGGAAACTTCACTTTGAGAGCCCTAAGCATAAGAAAGCAGAGGTAAGTACACTAACATCAAAGTTTAGTGTACTTCATGACCAAAAATATTATCAAAAATAAATCTGTATGCTCACAATAATAGACTTTCAAAATACAAAAGCAAAATTAATAAATGTAGAAGAAAAATTAAAATGCACAAACAATTGGAAATATTAACACTACCCTCTCAAAAGTGGATAAGACTCATAAAAATCAATGCAGACATGATATGTTTGAACAACTATAAATCTTAATTGACATCGATAGAACACTACATCTAACAGTTGAAGAGTACATACTATTTTCAACTGAGCATTAAACATTCACCAAGATAGACAAAATGCCTTCTCATAAAACATAAGATCAAAGAATCAAAATAATACAGAGTATATTCTCTGAACACAACATTAATTTAGAAATCAGTAGAAAAGACATATACTCCAAGTATCTGTAATAATCCATGGCTCAATGAAGAAATCTAAAGTAAAATTAGAAGATCTTTTTAGTATTCTGCTAAAATGGTGTTTAGAGTAAAATTTTTAGATTTAAGTGCCTGTAGTAGAAAGGAAAATGCCTGGGTAGAAAATCAGTGATTTAAATAACCACCATAAGAAAGTAGAAATGAGTGAATATTTTTAAGTAGGTAGAAAAATAATAATAAACCATAAGATCTCATCATACTGTACCCCACAACATGCCTAATTAGTATATATGTCAATGAAAAACAAACATAAAGAAAGAAAATCAATGCTACAGGTCAATGATGAAGAAAAATAATGAACAAAATTAATGCTAAAGCCAACAATGAAGAAACATTTTTTAAATGGAATATTGGTTCCTGAAAAAGATTGATAAACCACTAGAGAAACTGATCAAAGTTAAAGAGAAAGAGAAAAAAAAACTATCAAGAAAATTCAAAATGACAATATCTAGAATTTAAAAAATGGATATCATTAGAAAGCTTTCTTATATGAAAAGAGTTATAAAGAGTATAAAAGACTTAGTGCCAAAAATTAGAAAATTTGGATAAAATAGAGTATTTGAAAACAAATCTCTGGACCAAGGCTTTACCTCTATTGCTTCTGAAACATTAATGAGCTTGGAAATCACTCTGAGGTTCTTGTTAAATTGCAGATTTTTATTCAGAGTTCTAGAGTAAGACTCAAGATGGTGCATTTGTAACAAACACTCATTTGATACTGATGCTGATAAAAGAACTCTACTCTATGAGAAGAGATATCCACTATGCTCTTACAATCCTTTTGTGTACTGAATGGATTTGTAAGCATAAAGGATAGGTTGCTTTCATCTGGAATCCAGGGAAGGAGAGCCAAAGACATGGGATATTGACTTTATAAGAATTTGAATGGTCACCAGGTTGTAACAGGCACCTGGGTACAAGGAGAAGAATCTATGTATTACTTGGAGAGAAATGAAAATAAAATTCTAAAAACACAAAAACAAAAAATCCACAAAATACACTTCACAAGCTTCATGCATCCTTCTTGAATTGGATCCTACTGATTCCGAGCTGAAGGGGTGAAGATACCTAAGCTAGAAGAGAAGCTATAATATAACTTTGATAACGGGTATAGTGGAAATCCGTACCTCTTTTTTTCCTGTTTTAATAATGGAGGTAAATTTTCAAAAAAATATTAACAATAGCAAAAAAAAGTACAATTAAGTAAAGATCACATTTAATAGGGCCCTTGATTTGGAGAAAAAAATCAAGTGTATACATTTTTGTTGATATAATAATCTTTTAGGCTATGTCGCTTTAGTGAAAAAATGTAATTTGACTACTTTAAGAGTCACTAGTCTTCAAAAATAGTTAACCTTCAAAAGTAAAACTAAGATACTTTTCTCATTTAAAAGTTAGCTGCACAGTCAATGCAAAGTGTGTTTTGCCTCATATTAACACTGTGTGTCTTTAAAGCTCAGCATAAATAAAACAGGTACAGACCAAATTATTGTCTCTTTGATTTATATTTTTATTTCAGTAATACTTTACTTTCTAGTCTGATTAATTCTAAATAAGAACCAACATCTAAGTTAGGATAATGTTGCTTGAAAAACCTTAGAAGTTTACTAAGATAAAATGCCAGACAAAAAGTAACCAATTATATCATAGAGCATCATGAAATAGCTACTTGGCTTTTGCAGCACGCTAATTTCTTGGAGAGTGGATTTAATTCAGAGTCTGGCCTGAGGACTGAAGTTCCAGAAAATCACCTTTGTTAAGAAGACTCCAAATTAATCAGGCCCTCAATTTTACAGGATATGTTTGCACAAAGCAGGATATTAAAACATAGAGATGGCAGATGTTTTTTCCGCCTGATTGTATTTCACTCTCTGATGTGGCACATGCCTTTCCTGGAATCATGATTTCTAATAATCTGAATTCAGAGCATTAAGATGATTCACTATATGAACTCAGAGCACAGGAAACTGGGCTAAAGGGTATGTTAGGCCATGGAAAATCCTGGTGATCTCTGTCATCACAGGATGTGCCTGTGTAGTGATTAGAGGGCTGTACAGTAAAGCTTGCATTACCCTAATCTGGTGTCTCTACCTATAGACTTTGTTAGATAAACACTGATGATTCCTCCACTGCCTTTGCTTCACGTTTCTGGACTCCACTGAAACCTAGCACCTTCCTTCTATTCACTCATTTTTTTCTTCAGGCACTGTGGTAGGCAGAAAAAAAATGGCCCCTAAAGATGCCCACATCCTCACTCCTGGAACCTGAAAATATGCTATGCTCGGTGGCAAAGGGAAATTAAAGTCACAGAAGGAATTAAGGTTGTTAATTAACCAATTTTAAGATAAGGACTATTCTAGATTATCCAGGTAGGATGAATGTCATCACAACGGTTCTTAAATGGGGAAAGGGGAGGCAGAAGAGTTAGTCTCCGAGTGAGGCAGTATGAGGTGACTAGATTGGCCATTGCTGGCTTTGGAGATGGCAGGGGACCACGAGCCTAGAAATGCTAGCAGCTTCAAGAAGCTGAAAAAGGCGAGTAAATGAAAACATCCTTCGAGCATCCAGAAAGAAATCAACCCTACTAACACCTCAGTTTTAGTCCAGTGAGACCCATTTCAGACTTTTGACACCAAGAACTGTGACATAACAAATTTGTGTTGTTTCAAGCTGCCCAACTTGTTGTCACTTGTTACAGCAGCCAATAAGCACAGGCACATTATTCTGTCCTGTTGCTTTACTTTTGTCTTAGGAAATATCTTGTGCTTTAAAGGGATTTTTACCCCTGAGAATTTCATCCAGTGTGAGTTGACTATAATGAAGACCAACTTATTGATGACTTACCTTACTGTAGTTTTCTATATATTGACAACAAAAGCATGGGATATGGAGTAAAATAGTCGGAGTTCCAACTCTGGTTTTTCACTTGATGGCTCTGAGTCCTCTAATCAATTTGTTTTAAAGACTATCAATTTCTTAAACTACTATGCTTACTCGGCTATACCTAACTGACCTGACACATAGGATGTTTTGAAGTTCAGATTGGAGGATGATACATAATTAAGATAATCAGCTTGTTTTCTTAATTTACAATGATAGACATTAAGATTGAAAGGGTATGCTATTTAGAAGCTGACTAACTTAGCAGGAGATATTTGCCCTATACCACTGTTTTTAAAACTCTGCCACTGGGCCGGGTGCGGTAGCTCAGGCCTGTAATCCCAGCACTTTGGGAGGCCAAGGTGGTCACATTAAGAACTCAGGTGATCAAGACCATCCTGGCTAACACAGTGACCCCGTCTCTACTAAAAATACAAACAATTAGCTGGGCGTGGTGGTGGGCACCTGTAGTCCCAGCTACTCAGGAGGCTGAGTCAGGAGAATCGCTTGAACCCAGGAGGCAGAGCTTGCAGTGAGCCAAGATCACACCACTTTACTCCAGCCTGGGCAACAGAGCGAGACTCCATGTCAAAACAAACAAACAAACAAACAAACACTCTGCCATTGATTTTGCTGGGAAACTTTGTTGAGAGATGGGGAAATGTTGAAGGAAGGGAGAGGTTGGGTGGTGAATTAATTTCCTCCTTACCCACACTCGATTTAAACCAAAGCAATACCTATCTGTGAAAATAGAATATGAAGTAAAGGGAGAGGGTTCCAAGAAATTGAGAACCCTTGCACTGTAGTATGTGCAAATGCAGGTCCATGTAGCCTTGAATAGTTCCTCTGGACTGTCTATGTCAGCATTTGGAGATGCACAGTTCCTATAAACATGTGCATAGAAACAGAAGAATACATATTTGCATATAGGATTAAAAGAAATGACTGCTGTAAAATATCTAGCACAGAGCTACAGAGTGTATTTTTAATACATTACGGTTGTTGAGTAAAGATGAGTATTTGATAACACTAAGTGATATGAAGCCAAGAAATGTAGTAGTGTTCGAATCCTCTCCACCTTCCTTACTCTTGGGTTCTGACTTTAGACACTAAATAATTCCAGGACGTAAGTGAAAACACATTTCAATTGACCTCTATTCTACTTACTTGGTACATTAGCCTGCGCATTATTTTTTAAATGAATTTTTTTCTGTTTCTAAAATGCCTTTTCTAGAAAGTTTCTGTCTGTTGAATTCATTATTTAAAATTGAATCTTACTGCTTTGGGTAAATACCAGTATGATGTTTACTATATATTTGCATTGTGCTGGCATTAGGTAAGGATTTATACAGTGTTCCTTCTTATGATGAGTGATATATTTTATAAGAGGGAAAAACCATGGAAATGAATTCTCATAGTTTAAAAATAAAATATATCCAATGTCTGTCTTGCAAAAATATTATAATACCACATAGTTAATAATATAACAATTAATATTCTTAAACATTTCCAAAAGACCAAGTATACTATGAAAATATATTTTTTTAAAAAAGCTACATTAAAACCCTTTGTTGGAATGCTTTCCACTTTCCACAGGACAGAACTAAAATAACATGTTATACAATTAGTCACAAATACAGTCTTCAAGTTTTTTGCCCATACACATGAGTATTTTTCTAAAACATGTCTTCTTTGTAGCAGCTAGGCCCTGCCACCACTGTGCTTGGCTGAGTTTACAAATCTGTTATAACCTGTAGCTTCCCTATGACTTCTCTGGCTCGCCTCTCTTACTAAGCTTTGTTTCCTAATTAAAATCTTCTGCCACTGCCATAGCTACTGCTTCTACTGGAACCACCATAACCACCTTTGTTTTGTGTTTGGCAAAGTATTGGCCTTCACCACCATAAGGGCCAGAGCTTCTGCCTCCAAAGTTTCCTCCCTTTGTGGGTCTAAAATTTGAAGAGTGATTGTTGTAATTGCCAAAATCACTGTAACTTCCACCACCTCCAAAATTGCTTCCATCATTACCAAATCCATTATAGCCATCCCCACTGCCACCATCCCCAACACCACCATGGCTGCCACCAAAGTCACCACAACCACTGAAGTTTCTTCTATGATCAAAGTTGTCATTCCCACTGAAACCACCTCTACGACCACCATCAAAGTTTCCAGAACCACTTCGACTTCTTTGGCTGGATGAACACTAGCCATCTCTCGCTTTGACAGGGCTTTCCCAACTTCACAGTTGTGGCCATTCACAGTATGGTATTTCTGAATGACAGTCTTATCCCTGGAGTCATGGTCATCAAAATGTTACAAAGTCAAAGCCCCTTTTCTTGTCACTGCGTGGTCAGTCATTATTTCAGTCATTTCAATTTTTCCAAACTGTTCAAAATAATCTCTTAAGTGATGTTCTTCAGTGTCTTCATTAATGTCACCGACAAATATCTTCTTCACAGTTAAGTGGACACCTGATCTTTCATAATCTTCTCTTGAGACAGGTCTCTTTGGTTCCACAACTCTTCCATCCACCTTGTGTGGCCTTGCATTTATGGCTGCATCCACCTCCTCCACAGTGGCAAAGCTCCTGAAGCACTTAGTATTTGGATCTCTCATGACTACACAGTCCATGAGCGTTCCCCACTGCTCAAAATGGCTCCTCAGGCTCTCATCAGTTGTTCCAAAGCTTAACCCTCTAATGAAGAGCTTCCTCAGCTGTTCTGGCTCTTTAGGAGACTCTGACTTAGACATATGGCAGGGAGAAGAGAGACTTTAACCATGCTTCTTCAGCGGCATCCACGGGCAGAAAGGCTATGAAAGTATTTTAAGCAAATAAATGTGTGATAAATATTTACAGAACACAAGAATTCTTAGTATTATCAGTGGATGTAAAAAATAAATAGACACATGATAATTTCATTTGAATAAAGAAAGCACAATAAATTATTCCATGAAAAAGTTGAAGAAACAAAAATATTAACTGTCAGAACTTACTAAGATTGAGTGATAAAACTGATGTTTTTTCTTGATAACTTTGCGATAGTTTATTCTGGGTATTTTCTATCGAGATACACTATACAAGTTTGATTTTATTTATAATTTTTATGATACCCTCTTCCGCCGCACACTTTCTGGATGAAAACAGCCTGAACTTCTATCATGTTTTCTTTCAAGGAAATATTTAGTATAGACATACACAAAATAAATAAAATTTAAACCTACTTTAATAAGCTTCTGTAATGCACTGATTCCATATACACACATACATGCGCATGTGTATAATTCTACATTGTGTGTGTGTGTGTGTGTGTATATATATTTGTGCTAACTTACATACAAACATATCAACTGTGATTACCAATACTGAGATTATGTGAGATCGTGTATGAACATGACCATCTAATGACTGAAGACCTCGGTCTAGGAAAACATCTCTTTACTAAAAATTATTATATTTAATTCAATAATGAAAAAAATAATAATTATTTTTTACTATGTGTAACAGCTTTTGTCCTTTTTGAAACTGTAAGATGTTTTCAAATATTTGAAAAGTTCTCAAAATCTTTCACAAACAGCAGTTTTTTTTTACCCATTACAATTCTAAAGAAAGAAATATATGCAGATTGTACATTCTAATTACTATTGGTCTCAAATGGATGCCAATCCATACTGTGAAAATATAATGGAAATTTGCCTTAACTTTGCATATTAGGGTGATGATAATAGACAATCACTACATACCAAATACGCTACTCCTCTAGATTCTGAAATTCTTTTTTCAACCCATTGTACTGTGAAAGTTCCAATACTGATACACTGGGAGGAGAAATTTTCTAGAGTGAGGAACAGTTCTTAGAAGTTTTATTGTTATATATGATATGTGCAAAAAATGTATAATATACATTAGCTATAATCGGTCTACATACATTTACTGAACAATTATTGATGCCTAATAGATGTGTCAAACCGAATATATTCTAACTGAATTCCTGGTCTTCCCCTAAAAACTTGCTCTACCACACTGCAAATAGTAGTAATTCTATCCTTTCAGTTAGTCGTAAAATCTTGGAGTTACCCTTGATTTCTCTGTTTCTCTCAAAAAATCCTGTTATCTTCAAATATTTCCAAAATCCTACCACTTCCTACCACCTCTGCTGCTTGTCGAAGCCATCATCATCTCTAACTCGTATCCTTGTTCCCCTTACAGTCTAATCTCAACCTAGCAGCCAGTGTTATCTCCCTAAGTATAGATCATGCCATCTCTTAGTTCACATGTCCAAGAACGCCCCATCTTACAAAGAGTCAAGGCCAGCCTTTTCACAATGCCTGTGAGGCCTATCACACTAGCTCCCTGCTATTTCTTTGACCTATTCTTCAGCTCCAGCCATTCTGGCTCCTTCTTGGTTAATGACAACATCAGGAATTGCATTGGCTCTTCCTGATTCCAGGAATATTCCTTCTCCATATGTCTGGTGGCTTGTCCCTCCTGTCTTTCCAATCTTTACTCACGTATAACCTTCACAGAGAGGCCTGCACTGACCGCCATACTGAAGCTTGCAAACCAAACCCTGGCATTATTGTTCCCCTTCCCTGCTTGATTTTTGTCTGTAACACTAATAAACTTCTAACCTATAATACAGTTTACCTATTTCCCCTCACTAGAAAATCCATGAGGGAAGGAATTTGTTTATTTCTTTAGCCCAAGTCCCTTGAGGTGTGGCTTACATACAATGAAAATTTGTTGAGTGAATGAAAGAATATGTGCTATTCACTATAATAAGTACCCAGGAAGCCGATAGTGAACAGGACACATGCCTCCTGCTTAATGGAGTTTACAGGCTATTGCACTAGTTGTAGCACTTAAAATTGAAGATATATTTAAATTGCATATATTCCAACTTCAACATTTTATAGATCAAGTAACTGAGGCCCAGTTAGGTTATGGAACTTTTTAATAACCCTAGAGGTTTGGGAATTCAATTAGCTGATTCATAATTCAGCAGTGTTTTTACTACATACTGCGCTTAGCAATTACCTTTTATCATAGTTTGTAATCAAAGTACAACAGGTGTTATAAAAATTAAATATAAGACATATGGGGAAAAGCCAATGCACAATATTATAAATTATATTATTTATGCTGCTGAATAAGTGGTATAAACAAATAATGCAGCCAGGTGCGGTGATGCATACCTGTAGTCCCAACTACTCTGGACATGAAATGGGAAGATCTCTTGAGTATGAGTTCAAATTCGATCTAAGTAACATAGCAAGACTTCATTTCTTTAGAGCAAAAACGACAACAACAATAAACAACAAATGATGCTGGAGTAGTTCGGAAATCTCTGTGCTCTAGAATTATTATGGCATAATTCAGTGAACTGAAAGATGAGTGAACCAAAAATAATGAAATGAGGTATAATATAACCAAAGGTGTGGAAGTAGAGTAGATATAGTTTGGGAAGAGGACAGAGGAGAGTGAGAAGCTCCCTTGAATTAATTTAAGTCTTTAGGCTTTAGTGAATTGAAATCCTTCCAGAGATTACACATTGAAGATGTGATCAAAGATGAACTCAAGATGTCATCATGGAAATCAGGTGAGAAAATGTTCTTTCAATTTTCAAAAAGATAAAAATTGTGGATGACAGAAATAAAAATATTGAATAAACTAGCTAAACAAATCTTCCATGAGCAATTAGTGGCAGAATTGGCAGTTATAAGGAGTTAGCATAGGTTTAATGATAATAAGACTTGTTATAATGGTTTGACATTGCATCATTTTTTTTTACCTTCCACCTTTTTTTTGTTTTTATTTTTATTTTATTATTATTATTATTATTATTATTATTATTATACTTTAAGTTCTAGGGTACATGTGCATAACGTGCAGGTTTGTTACATATGTATACTTGTGCCATGTTGGTGTGCTGCACCCATCAACTTGTCAGCACCCATCAACTCGTCATTTACATCAGGCATTGCATCTTAAAGTTAGTATGGCCAAGGTAGGTGGATCACCTGAGGTCAGAAGTTTGAGACCAGCCTGGCCAAGATGGTGAAACCCCAGCTCTACTAAAAACACAAAAATTAGCAAGGCATGGTGGCAGACACCTGTAATCCCAGATACTCAGGAGGCTGAGGCAGGAAAATCACTTGAACCCAGGAGGCAGAGGTTGCAGTGAGTTGAGATCACACCATTGCACTCCAGCCTGGGTGACAAGAGTGAAACTCTGTCTCGAGGAAAAAAAAAAAAGTTAATATGACAGTGCCCATGTTTGTTATGTGTGTATTTGTTTGTGTATGGTATGTGCATGCACATTTGTATGAATTTGAGAAAGATATTTGATGAAGCTTCATTTGTTGTAGGCCATTTGGAGTAAAATAATCACCACATTTTGCTGGTTCATAGCTGGCTGAACATTTATACCCCAATTATTGATTAATGAATAGGTTTCAACTTAGAATAGTCTTTATTGCAGCAAGTTTTCTACTTCATCTCATTTACATTTTCCTTTTTAACGTTTGTGTCAATGACCTGAGCGTAGATCAAAATAAAGCACAGTTATGAAGTTTGAGGCTGAGTCTATATAATATGGCTATTTAAATATAAGATGACAGAATCAAGGTTTCAATGGCATTGAACAGAAATGATAATCATAATTTTAATTACCACATTTTGGAGTGCCTATTATGTGCTGAATAGGCACCTTTATACACTGCATCTCACTTGATTATTACAACTACCCAGCAAAGTAGATGTTATCCTCATTTATACATAAGAAATATAAAAATTAAATCACATACTCAGTGGTTGAGAAACAATTTTTATCTCAGCTCTGTCTTACTCAAGAGCTCATGCTATACCATTCCTATGCTGAAGTTTATAAAATTTATGAGTAGGAAATTTAATAGAGATAAATGCACACCCCTACACTGAGATACCGAGTCATTTTCCTGAGTGTGGAAAGGGGCAACTTGAATTTAAAATACCTATTTTCTAATAGAAGATTTTTTTATATAAGTGAAGAATTTTATTCAGCTGCTAATGAAGCTAATATAATCTTAAATTTTAGGTTGTATTAAAAGTTTCAGACCAAAAGGATATTTGTCCCATTCTGTTCCTCTTTGGTCAGATCATATCTAGACTACTATGTTTAGTATGTCCTGTGGCTCATAAAGAAGTATATGGACAAACTAATGAGACTCTTATGGAGCATGAGTAATTACGACCACAGGACCTTTATCACATTCTTTATTTATTTATTGTTATTTTTAAAGTGAGTTTTTACAGAAAATGTCCTAAATTTCTGTTTGGAAGATGCTTATAACAACAGATGACCTAATCTTACAAATGAATATTTCTAAATCCAGACAGTTAGCAGATATACAAGATTTGAACTCATGCACGCTTACTGGATAGACTGGATCTCCGAATGGCTCTACAAAGCAACTTTAAGTACTTCTGGATAAAGCGAAATAACAATACAATAAACCACTTAGGACTACCACACTGAGAAAATGTAGCTCCAATAATAGCTTTAACAGAGGAAAATATAATTAAGGTTTCTACCTATTTATAAACATTATAGGATATATTTATAAGCACATGTATTTGTGCAAATAAAGGGTGTACTTTTTCTGTAAGTTCCTCCATCACTAAAGGTGCCATAACACATTTTATAGTCACCAGGTGAGAGTGGGAGGATAGTACAAAGCACTCCAGTCATTGCAGCGTATCATGCAGAGGTAACTAGACTGACTTACATGGAAAATGACACTGCTGATCATCACATTCTGTTAGACTTTCAGACAGTTCATTTAGCCTTTGACGTTTTGGGTATATTAACTTCAATTTGGGCTTTCAAACCAGTTCCAACTGATATGACAGGAGCAGAAGAGACTTCTGCTTTCCATTTAAAGACTGTGATCAAAGAAATCGTGACTGAGATTTTTTTTTTTTTTTTTTTTTTTTTTTTTTTTTTTTTGCAACACTGGCTTTCTTGAGTGCCTTCAGCTATGATCTGGTGCATTTATTGTTCTTTGAGGAAGAGTAAGGTAAGACTAATTTAACACAAATACCTGCAGCTGGAATACAAAGAGGGTTCACTGTGTCATCTCAGGAATTTTCCTCAATTCAGAGGGAGGGAAGCAATGAAAATTGGTGTTCCCATAAGTATACTGGTTTTCTTTCCATCAAATAAATTTGGAAACTCTGCCAATTGGAAAAAAGATTTTAATCGATGTCAGTTTTGTTACTCAGTTATTCTAGCAAAGGTCATAAAGGGAAAAGTCATAACTATTTCCACAAATACAGCAAAGACCATCAAGATTACTTTATTTAGGTCACATTAATGCTTTGTGCTAATGACCATAAAGTATTTTTCATTTAGCTGCTAGTCAACACTGCTAACGAACATATTTCAGATCTCCTTCAGGTAAGATTGCCGTGAGAGACACTTTAGAATCTATGAATTAAGAACATGCTCACTGAGGAGAAATGCTCCCTTAAAAAAAAAATTACCTCTCTTCAATATCCTTCCTCCACATAAATACCAAGGTCATTAATAATATTATTGTCAATGCAAGAAAGAGATTAAGCTATATTTATCAGTTTAGCATTCTTAGGTCACTTATATTTCTGGAACTTGAATATCAAGCATCTATACTCTAGGATAAGTTTAGTGCAAAGTTTTCAAGCAGGTTAATTGATGTACTGATTGACAAATCTTTACATTGCTCAATTTACTGGCTCAGGAATTTAGTGCTAACTACAACAGAATAATTAGAATGTCATTTTAAAGTTTATTATTGGTCAGGCGTGGTGGCTCATGCTTGTAATCCTAGTACTTTGGGAGGCCACGGCAGGCAGATCGCTTGAGGTTAAGAGCTCAAGACTAGCCTGGCCAACATGATGAAAACCCATCTCTACTAAAAATACAAAAATTAGCCAGGTGTAGTGGCACACATTTATAGTCCTACCTACTCAGCAGGCTGAAGCAGGAGAATCGCTTGACGCTGGGAGGCTGAGGTTGCAGTGAGCCAAGAGAGAGCCATTGCACCCCAGCCTGTGTGACAGAGGCTCCTCCTCAAAAAAAAAAAAAAAAAAAAAAAAAAAAAAAAAAAAAAAAAGTTTTTTATTGATAACTGTGTCCTCTCTTTGGGCACTCTAGAGGGTATGAAGACCAATTATATCACTAAACAAAAAATAACAAAAATGAGAAAAAGAATGCAAATTTCAACTTTGAAGAGAAATCTAGCCTGAACAGATTAACTACATTATTCAAACTTGATTGTGGCCGAAAGTCCAATTTAATCAAAAGCACTGGATCTTTTGCTTATGTCAGTGCTTAATTTCAACAATTTGCTGTGTAAAGCAGAGAAAATCAAAATAGTGACAACTGTTTCATGTGGATATAGCGTGGGTCAGTAGCCCCTCAACGAAGACTTGCATGAAATGGTTTCCTAAGTGAGGAAACAAATTATTGTCTAGGAATATGCATTCAGATGTATACACTCAACTTAAAATAAATGCCAAATTTTAATATCTTTTCTACCAACAGGAGAAGTCATGATAAGATTTTCATGAGGAAGGAGAAAATAGAACATTAATTTGAAGCCTCTTGTAAGCATCCTGGCAAGAGATGATGAGAATCTAAAGTAAATTAAGCAGGAGTTTGGGGAAAAGGTAGAAGGGATAATTTTGAGTTATGTGTAACTCAAAACACTAGCTACAACAGAATAATGAGAATGTCAGTTTTAAGTTTATTATCGATAACTTTATCCTAAAATCCATAGATTTTAGTGGCTGAATATAGAAAATGAGAGAAATAAAAGCCACAGATACCACTAGGCTTCTAGATTGGAGGCATTGTTTTGAAGAACAAGGCTAAATGACAGCAGAAACGATCAGAAATCAGAATTTATTATACATCTGTATTAATATGACAGTATAGAATTTTATTAGCACAAAGAAAGACAAATCGAATATTATAACTAAATAGAGACTTAAAAAATAAGCCCATATTTACACAATCACCTGATTTACAATTTATAACCAAAGTTCCATCATAAAACATTGAGGAAATAATGTCTTCTCAGTAAATAGTGAGGAGTTTACTCAGTATCAGTATAGAAAAAAAAAATAAACTTTCAACCCTATCTTTCACTCACACAAAAATCAGTTTAGTTGGATGGTAGAAAAAGGATGAAAAATTAAAAAGATAAACACGGTTTCTATAAGGTAACAAGTATAATTCTTCATGTCTTTGTGGTAGGTAAAGATTTTGAAAAAACAAGAGACAGCAGTAGCAATAAGGGAAGAAATTGATGAATTGTACTCAATAAAATTATGAACTTTCCTTCATCAAAAGACAGCATTAAGATAGAAAAAATATATAGAATGGAAGAGATATTTGCTATAAAAATTTTTGAAAAAGTGCTCATATTAAATACATAGAGAGAACTCATAAAATCAATTTTAAAAAGATAACAATATTTTAAAATGTACAAAGCTATTGAATACACACATTATTTTTCTTAAAAAGATATGTGGAAGTTCAGCTGGCTACATTTCTTTTTTTAAATTATATTTCAGATTATTTTAAACAGGTGCAGCCTGAAATGTTCAATAATATGTGTTTTCTGCAAAATGTTAGTGATTCAAAGCTTGCTCTTTAACACAACTAAAAAAAGCGGCACCATCTTTATTATAGCAATGGTAATATGAGTTCTAGAATGATTCGTTTTCTGCTTGTTTATTAATAAAACTAGTGGCAAACTCCATAAATGTTAGTCGAAAATAATAGGTACATTTTATTGAATACTTATTAAATACAGAAAACTCTAATAAGAATTCTAGATCATTATCTGATTTCATGCAATTAATAAGCATGTAAGATTGGAATTACTATTATTTCTCCTCTTTTACAGAAAAGGACATTGGAACTAAAGATGTTAAATAATTTTTCCAAAACCTCAGCACTAATGGGAGATGGAGTTAAATTCAAATTGCCAGCATGCCCCTGGACAACGTGCTCTTAAGCACTGTGCAATGCAGTAATGAGTTATGGTAAATTCCCTTTCACATTTTAGCAGATTTACCACTGCTTTTCCTAATCAGTGAATTCTAATGCAAACGTTCATTTGGCAATTTTTCTCATGTTAGAGATCCCCTGAAAGACAGGTCATTGAATAAAAGTATTTAGGATCAGTTATAAGATTTCTACTGACTGCAAGTGTTTGACAAGGAAAAATGCAATCAATACTTACAGATGCTTTTAACTGTAACCAAAGTACACTTACTGATGATATGTTTTTCAAGCAGAAACTGATAACAGGAGTGTAAGCTGAGGACACAATTTATTATTCCATTCCAAAGTGCTTATAAGTCAATGACTTTCAACTCAGAAATTAAAGGGAAAAGTAGGATTTAACCAAATGAGGCTTTTATTCTCTTTGATTAAGAAAGCAATGCTTACTAAAGAATATTTGGAAATACTGATAAATGTGAAGAAAAAAAAGGTAAAATTGCCCAAATTTATATATTAAAAATTCAGACAATTGGCACAATATAGAAAATTGGATCAGGTTAAACTTAATTTTGAGCTATTTGCAACTAGTTGCTATTAAATGAATGCTATAAAGAATCAAAAACCTTCTATTTCAGTCTTGTGTAACTGATTTTATAGTATAGAGACTGACTTTAATGTGGCTTAATACTAAAATTTATAGGCAAAAAGTAAAAGCAACTTGTCCCAGCTCTGGTTTAAATCAATTCTGTATTTCCTTAGAAAGTTATTTAACTTCTCATACTTATTTGTATTTGTGATGGGGTAATACAAAACTTATTCTGTCAGCTTCTCAAATTGATAATAAAAATCAATGAAATTTTAGGTGTCAAATTTTGCGTAAGAGAATACTATCTAAGTTCTTTATGTTTCACTTTTGCTCCTTTTTAGTATTACTATTACTGATACTCCCAAATAAAACACTCATTGCATTTTGTGTGAACTATTTAGGTAGTTTCTAACTTGTCCACTACCCTTCAGCTTAACTATTTAGTGCACAGCCCATCATCCTGAGTGACACTCTTGCAAAAGAACAGTTCTAAGTCTGCCACTTCTATTAGTACTCAGTGATTACAGAAGTGCAGAATACTGTAGCCTGCCTTTTTCATCTATTCCACGGGGTTGCTGTAAAACTTCATTATATTTTGATGGCTTGCTTTCTTCCTTTAAACCTCTCATTCTCAAACACTTGGGGAAGGGCCTTTATAGTTATCTTCACACAAAAGAAAATGGATGTAATGAATGAGGCCTTGCAACTTGCTCATCCTCTCCCCTCCTCTAAATGTCCATGGATTACATTCTTACTTCAGAGGAAGCCATGTGTCTTCTCTCCGAAGTGTGAACTCCATGTAGGCACTCCAGCTCATCCCTCTTAATTTCCTGAAGTCCATGATTCACAAGTTCCATTTCATATTTTGTCTTCATACTTTCCCTTTCTATGATCCCCTTCCTTCTCTCTCTAAAATTGTTCAAGTTGCCTTCATCTTTTGAAAAGCTTACTTCAACCTTACCTTGCATTCAAACCACCGTTATTTCTTTCCTTTGCTGACACGTTACTTAAAGCCTCTAATTATTTTCCACTTATTCAGCTCCTTTTACTTTTCAACTAATTTCAATTTAGTTTTTTTATTAATGTGAAAATTGACTTTGATAAGATCACCAGTGAGCTAAAAATTATTAATCCAATGCCTCACTTCACTGCTCACTAGATAGACCCCTCTCTAGGATTTAACATTACTGATGTCATTCTTCAGACTTTTTCTTCCTTGGATTGATAGGAAACTCATTTTTTCTGGTTTCCCTTCTATCTTTTGACCTGATTACTTATGCCTGTTTCATCATCATTCCTTAAAATGTTGATATTTTTCATGGAGCTCTAACTACCCATTTGCTCTTCATTTATATATGCTTCTCCTTTTGGTAACATATGCTACATATGTTGTCTATACTCTTATGATTTTCCCTTACGCCTAAGCATTCATAGCTCTAACCACTACTTTCTCATGAAAGTTCTTCTCCCCTGCCTTTCCATACCATAATATGCCAGATTTGATGCTATCTATCTTTCAGAGTCTCACTCAAAATCCTCCAGTATAGATGTTCCTTGTTTCTTTCCCTCCCTCCTGATTTGTGTATCCTATATTGTGTTTGTTGTGTCCTTCTTGTGATACATTACTTTCTACCTTGCTTTATCTACAGCGATGTGGAAATGTATGCTACCTGAGTACAATGTTCTTGTTTCTTTAGCTGCATATCAGTGCTTTTCACAGTCTTCTGTATAGTAATTTCTCAATAAGCATTTGTCGAATGTGTGAAAAATAAATATCAAAATTGCAAAATATCTTACAGATGATCAGATTTTGTTTTGATAGCAAAATGGTCAGACTCAGGGTGAGGCATCTTATAACTGAATCTTACCCTGTGCTCAAAAGAGCCTCATTAGTTCCTGAAATATTTTTTATTGTAGCATATAGATCCAACAGCTTTCATAAAATTTCCCTGCTTAAGCAAAGTTTGGTGCCAGTGTTCCTCCTTCTCACCAAATTAAAAACTTCCCTTCTTTCTTCTACAGAAATAATGAACAAGATAGATAGTACATGAGATCAGTATTATTTGACTTTCCTCGTGTATGGTTTTCTGATACGTATACATCAGAACAAAAGGAACACAGGTATGGATCACGTGTGACTGGGAAATGTTCTTTAATTTCAAGAGCAGAAGAAAGACGAGCCAGTATGAGTGAAGGAAGAGAAATGGGATCCCCTTTTGGGTTACTCAGTAATCCTGAGATAATATCAGTTCCTGTACACAAATATTTTAAAAATACATAGAGCAAGTGAGAGCTGTTTTTCTAATTTCATAGGCTTTTTGAAAAATTAGGGATGTTTGATTTTATAGAAATTAATTGCAGAATAATAATAGTAAGCTGAGCTAATTGAGCACCAGCGATTGCTGACTCTGCAGTTAGTTTTAGCAATACAAGTACAGAAGAAAGACTCTGAGGAGTGAAGCATGAAACACAATGAAAAAGTAAGATATAAGAAAGATGGTCAGGAGCACATGCCCTAATCTAAAACAGGTAAGTTAAAATTCAAAGGCTGTAGAAAGACAGTAATTTACTATTTCTGTAGAATCAATAAAAAGAATTGAGATTATATAAAGTTCTTAGTAGAAGAACAGAAAATATTTTTCCAGAAACTATGACTGGGCAGAGGTTAGTTGATTCATTCATTCAACAGGTATGTATTTACTGTTCTGTGTGCTAGACATTGTTTTATGTGCTCAGGATAGACCAGTGAATACAATAAACAAAGATCTCTGACCTCCTAGAGCTTATATTGTAATGGGAGAAAACAATAAGCAATGAGTATGATAATAAATAAGTAAATGATATGGTGTATTAGAAAGTGAAAGTGTTATGGGAAAATAAAGTAGTACAGTTTAAGAAGAATCAGGAGTTCTGTGCTGTATTAATGCAGTGGTCCGGGTAGATTCATCGGGGAAGTGAAGTTTGAGCAAAGACTTCAACTAAGTGAGATGGACAGCCAAGCTGTCATTGGATTGCCAGTCAGAATACATTTCCAAATCCCTGAGAAACGCAGGCATTAAATATGGTAGGAGATTTGGCCCAGGAAATGAGAAGACAGGATTCCTCTACTTACATACATAGTTATGCTGCTGAAATCATTAAAATTCTATTAATTCTCCATTTCCTCATTTGTAAAAGAAGTATAGTATTATTAATCTCACAGTACAGAAAAAATAAACAAGTTTTATATTTAATACACTTTTAAAATTTAGAATTGATTTAGATTTACAGATAACTTAGGAAGATAATACAGAAAATTCCCATATATCCTACACCCAGTTTCCCCTATTATTTACATCTTACAATAATATATTTGCCACAATTAGCCGACCAATATTGATTCATTAATGTTAACCAAAGTCAATATTTTATTCAAATATCCTTAGTTATTACCTAATCTTCTGTACAGGTTATTCCATCCAGGATACCATATTACATTCAGTTCACGTCCTCTGGGACTCTTCTTGGCTGTGAAATTTTTTCAGACGTTCGTTGTTTTTCTTGACCTTGACAGTTCTGAGGAGTAATGGTCAGGTATTTTGTAGAATATCCCTCCACTGGCAATCATTTGATCTTTTCCTCATGATCCAACCAAACTTACAGGTTTTGGGGAAGAAGGTTACTGAGGTAAAGTGCCAGGCTCATCACATTGTGTCCAGGACACGTACTGTCAACGTGACTTATAAGCTGTTGATGTTAATCTTGATCAGCTGACTGAGGTAGTGTTTGTCAGGTTTCTCCAAAAGCTTCACACTTAACCTTGAGTTTTACAGAGACCTAAAACTAAAATCTAGCCCCATGTTACTTGATGATATCTGTTGAATCCACCTCCTGGGCAAGGAAATCTACATCCATTAAATGTATATTCCTGGAATCTGTTTGTACTCTGTGCTGAAATGCATCAATTTCATAAAGCAACACAGCTCTCTCATAAAAGGAAGTAATTTATGAATTCTTTTCTCTCAGATAAATGTTGTGGGAAGAACAGGAGTTTTCAAATGTACTTCCTTGTAGCTATATACAAGTCTTTGGTCATATTTTCCTTCCATTATATTTTAACACAAAAAGGGTAAACTCCGTATCTCTTTCAACTTGTAACATGTCAAATTTGTATGTTGCTTTGGAATGTAATTGTACTACTGTCCAGCAGTTCTGTGTGGGAATAGAAAATACATTTTCTAGTGACAAGAGCATATTTCAACTGAAGCAGCAAGTTGGTTATAAGGGCCCAGGTTATATTTCAGAAAATGAAAAGCAAGCAAATCAAATAGAAGGACAGGCAGGCCTTGCAGGCTATCCAAAGCCTTCACGTCTTTCTAATTTCACTTTCATGATTCCCACCAAGTAAATTATGTTGCGCAAAGTGAAATGGGGCCTTCTTTGTTCATACACTCATTCCTTTGTATATGTTTCAAAAGATGCCAGACCCAGATCAAGCCCAAATTTTAGTACCACCCTGTCAACACCAGTGACAAAAATGTTTGCATTGTACATTACCATTTTTCTTTAAATGCAACTCATTTTCATCAAAAGCAGCCCTCAGAGGGCACAGAGTGCTAGCTTGGAGTGGTTCGTTACAGAATGTTTGGTTAATGATTTTAATCTGTAAAAGTGCAGCAAACAGCTCCTGTAGCTGCCCCTTTGTTGTGGACAGATCGGCTCTCCCTCCAGGGAGAGTCTGATCCTTGCCCAAACAGAGAAGCACATTTGTCCTTGCATTGTCCTTTACTGCCTCTGGTGCCCAGGGTCTCTTCTGTCCTACAGTCTCCTCATTAATCCAGGACTGTGATTTGGTGAGATGTTAACCCTGAGGCCTGGTGTGATTTTACATAACTTTGAAAAAATAAAACACATTCTAGACCAAAAGAGATACATTTCTAATTATGGAATATTAGAGGATCTTTTTGCTCAGGGGACATTGCCTCACATGTATCATACTATTAAACATAGTATGGCTCTGAGTAGCTGTAAACTATTTTATTACTGGAGACATTGTGACGTTTAGCTTCATCTCTTATACCTGCTTTAATATTTTAGTATTATATTTAACCATCCCTCCCCTTTCCTCATAACTCAGTCAGAGACATCTTCACTGTAAACTTTATGGGATACTGGCTAGAAAAGGGAGAAAATGAGTAATAAATATATACAGAAAAATATTTTTCTTTAATATTCCTTTTTAAATAGTGCATGGGATGCCTTTCTATATAATTAAAGTTTGCTATAAATGTTCACATAAGCCCTACCCCCCCATTTCTAATCTGCCCAAATCTATGTTATTTATACCTATATTTAGTTAGCATTAATTCCTACATCTTTCTTCCTAGAATACTGCATTTATCTTCCTTATTTATTTAACCCCTCTGGAATATCCTTTCTTAAACAAGTAATAAAACTCTTTGTATGGATCATGAAAGAGTCCCTACGAGTAAGTAGTTGAATTAGTTTGTCAGCAAACAACCGTGCTTACATGGGGAATAAAACACTAAATGCATGTTATTCAGGAGTATGGGTGGTAATCACATGAGTCTCACGGCAAAGTCAATCTGATGCATGTTTAACAATGTGTATATTATTGTGTTGCATGATAAGCATATATGAAAAAGTTAATCTAATGTCTATATTTAGTATTTCTTATGCTGAACCAAAGCATGGTTTTCTCACCTTTTTACATATTTTCCTGTTTTTGTAAATAACCCTCACTAAAATCTGAGCTCCCTGAAGACACACATCCACTTCACTGTGTGTCCTCTGGTCTTAGCACAATGTCTGCTCTATGATAGTTTCACGATCAATGTTGAACGAATAAATCCATATATCTACCCAAACATTAAAGTTGACACTTGTCCGTGAAAAAAATATATATATACATATATATAAAGGATATATATATGTGTATATATATATATATCCTTTCAGACTGTACTGGCATAATGACCAACTGAGATGACCACATACACTCAAACAATTCCAGAATTATTTTGTGTCCTCCCCTATTTGTGTTTGACATTGGTCTATATCCAGCCCTATAGTCATGAAAAGCCGCAGTTCATGCCATCCAGGCGTTAACAGTCTAGTGGAAAAAGTGGATCAGATATGAAACAATGTGGAATGACTGCATCATATATTGCCTAGGAGAGAATGAAAAGACTGGAAAATTGTGCTTAGATTTTTGATTATCTTGAAAGCATTGGGTGTATCTTAGATCACTTTTAAACAGACAGTGACAGGAAACACTTATAAAAAGATAAGCAATCTAATACTTCAAAAGTCATAATTACATGTGCCTATGATTCTAGCCCAGGGCTGAGACTCTGGCCTGTTTTAACTCCATTTCTAACTTCTATTCCAGTGGTTTTCAACCTTATCTACTTATGAAAATCAACTGCAGAGCACATAAAAAATACTGAAGTCTAGGCCATGTATTTCTTCTGATTTTTTTGGTATGTATTGGAGGCTAATGCATCATTTTTTAAAAAAGAAGTACCTTCCAGTTGATTCTAACATCCAGTCATGTTTGCAAATCATGATTCTGTTTTCTTCCTTTCATGACTTAGAAGAACTAGGCATCAGAAATTCAGATATGAGTCTACAAATGGATAGCTAATTTGGGGAGCTATAGTTTTACTGTGATATAGGAAGAAATAATCTAAGTTTGTAACTCATTCGGGTGCTGATTGGAGGCACGTCAGTGATCTTCTACCCTTCATTAACTTAGAAGGTCTCTTTTTTTTTTTTTTTTTTTGAGGCAGTATCACCCAGGCTGGATTGCAGTGGCACAATCATGGCTCACTCAGTCTTGAACTCCTAGGCTCAAGTGATCCTCTCATCTCAGCTTTCTGAGTCTCTGGGATTATGGACATGTGCCACCATGGCTGGCTAATTAATTAATTTTTTTTTTTTTTGTAGAGACGTGGTCTTGCTGTGTTTCCCAGGCTCCTCTCTAACTCCCGGCCTCAAGCAATCTTCTCACTTCTTGATAAAGACTCTTTAGAAGTACCAGGCAAGCCAGATCGAAATATTCCATTGATCTTTGATGTGATTTTGGAGAAAGGAGAGGGAAGGGAAAAGTGAGAGAAAAAATATAAGTACTCTAGGGCTTGAAAGTGAAGGTGAGGAGTGGAATGAAAAGAGATGAAAGTTAAAGAAACTTGAAATTATAAATCTTTCTCTTAATTTTATCATATTATTAATAATATAGATCCTAGAGGAGAGGTATCAAAATGCCCTCTCCCGAACTCTGGAGAAACAATGATATTGAAGTGATAGATCTTTCTGTGAAAAGGAAGTACTACTATTACTTATTTGTAATTTTATAATACAGATGTAATTATAAATCACAGGTTTATGGCTATACTTTCTATAATTCTATTCATAATTTTTATGTTTGTAATTCTATAATTTTGCTTATGACTTTTGCTTATAATTTTTACTTTGATTAAGTACTTGTGTTGTTTATACAGTCACAGAAAAACAAATTACCCAATGTCTATTTCAGTTTGCAGTTACATTTCACACCCATACACAAACATGCCCACAAGTCTCTGAACTTTATGCTGTGATCTTGAGGGGATTTAGCATATCAGTTCACACATGCCTTCTCGGTCCTCCTCAATGCTTGGGTTCTGACTGACTTTGTTGTTAACTTCATAATCATTTTGTTTCCTGAGGTGGGGCCTTTTTTTTTTTTTGACAAGTATACATATTAAGAATTTCTGATGTCTCAATTGGGCAAGAACAATAGATAAAGCAAATTTGACTTCGAAATCAGAACAAGGATGATGGTAGAAGTTACTCTTTAAATCTTTGCAATAATTCTTTAAATATATTGGGGACAGACACACATTTTTGTGTAATTTAAACATATATTCATATTTAGAAAGAAAACATGTTTAACTTGATAGCTTAACTTGATGGCTTCAATGGATAGAGGCTTATTTTCTTAAGTAATAAGATATTTGGAGCTGGATTCCAAGATGGCCACAACTACCCAAGGATCTCGTGTCATCTAGTTTTCTGTTCTATCCTTTTTTAAAGCATGTAGCCTTTGTTCTCATCATCACAAGATGGCTGCTGCTCCTGCAGGCATTGCGTCTACTTCCCTGGAACAAGTAGGTAAAGTAAATGCGAAGGAGAAAAAATCAAAGTTATGTGACAGCTGAGTTCATCCCATTTATAAAGCTTTCCCTGGAGGCCCACTCAGAAATTTTCTTTTGTATTTCATTGCCATACCTTGATTATATGGCCACCTCTTCCTGTAAGAAATTCCAGTATGGATTAAGCTGGCCATCTTAATCCACCACCCAGTTTCTCTTCCCTACTAACCTTATCTAAATTTTCTTTGTTTTTAAACTTTAATCTCTTTAATTTCTGGAATGAAATTTAAAAAATCAACTGAAGAGGTAAAGCTGAAGCTCACTGATAAGAGTTGTTGATGTATATATCAGAAACCACAGGCTTATAGCAAGGTTCAGTAAGTATGAAGGGATCACTTAGGATTTAGAACGAAACAAATTAAGTTATCCTCTTAAAAGTACTGAAAGAATACTTCAAAACTGCAGACTTCTTAATAATTGAGTAACCATTTGATTTTGCCCTGCTCAGTTCTTTTTAAGAACTGTGCCATTAAATACTTTTTCTGGGGCGGGGGGGAACTCAGAGGAAAAAAATGATGATTTTTCTCTTCAAACTGCCTTAGAAACTAGGCAGCAATTAATGTTGCCAGATTAACGTGGGGAGACATTTTGGTGTCACTGTTGCTATTCTTGAGTTATTAACTACCAGTATCACTACATAATGGAAAAGCATTGATATTAAAATTAATGAAGTTGTTACTTAATCCAAAAAAAAATCAAGCAGAGGTGTTCTTTTCTGTGGATGTTCACTGGATTCATTTGTTAATCCTGATTAGAAGTATTTAAGTTATTAAGTGTGCCCATGTTATGCCTAAGTGATATGTACTCGCTTTGAGTCTGATTAAGTTTTCTTCATAAATATTTAAATTTATATTAGGAATATCAATTTAGTTACTTGTTAGTGAGCCTTTCTTGGCACATGAATACATAAATACAAACAAAGACAAACTGAAACTGTTCTCTATTCTCCATAGTAAAATGGAAGAATCATGTTCTGAAGGCAAAATTAAATATCTGTACCTTTGGTGTATGTCTTTTTATAGTAGCTGAATTGAACTGTATTTGTGTATGTGTTTGGACCATATAGGAATGAGTTTGCCTTACTAATTAGGATGCATACTGAGTGGAGAGTATAAATCAGTCCTTTTTTTTTTTTTTTTTTTTTGAGACGGAGTTTCACTCTTGTTGCCCAGGCTGGGGTACAATGATGCCATCTCAGCTCACTCCAACCTCTGCCTCCTGACTTCAAGTGATTCTCTTGCCTCAGCCTCCCAAGTAGCTGGGATTAGAGGCACACACCACCACACCTGTCTAATTGTGTATTTTTAGTAGAGATGAGGTTTCACCATGTTGATCAGGCTGGACTCAAACTCCTGACCTCAGGTGAACCACCTGCACCGGCCTCCCAAAGTGCTGGGATTATAGACATTAGCCACCATGCCTGGCCTAAATCAGTCTTGATTATTCACCAGTGATGATAACAAACACACATTCACTCACAAGCGATAATTATCCCAGAGAGGACTTAAATTTACTTTCTAGTTTCTCTGATTAAGATTAGAAAGTCCATTTCATTTTGATGTTAACTACAGCTGAAAAATTTAAATTGTTAAAAAGAAAAATACATACTACTTAATTCACACAAATTAAATTGTATTCATATGAATGGTTCAAGGTATTCTTTTTAGAAAATACATTTAAATTTTGATGGTTGGTTCTAATATGAATGTAGCAATATTTTGATGAGCATTCATATCTTGGTGAGGTACTGTGAGGAATGTTTATAAAAAGAGTTTTAGTTAATTTTTCACATTGTATTTTGTGTTGTGACCTTCACGTTTGAAGAAACCATGACAATTGCTGACAAAAATCTGCATAGTATTGTAATTTTATTGTCAGTAGAAATTACACATGAATTGTTTATGTATTTTGAGGCAAGATATTCTTTGCTTGAGGGTCAAAGCTTTGATTATGACGTATTCCTGTTAGTTTGCAGATGTACTTTCTGGTTCAGAAAAGTAATTTTTTTTGTCAGGATTGAAAAACTGTATTTTGTTCATACTGAATTGTTTACTACTCTTATGGAATGAACTCCTCCTGGAATGAGTCATCAAATTAAATCGATAAGAACTGTTTTCTCTGAAAGTAGTTTTGCCACTGATTCTTCTGTGGGGAACAGTCCATGTTTAATTGACACACAATGTATCCATTAGGATTTTGATCTTGAAGCTATTTTTTTTTTAAATACAAATAACAATCTGCCTTTGAAACGCCTATCCCCTCCTTTTTAAAAATTATTTTATTTTATTTTGAGACAGGGTCTTTCTCTGTCACCTAGCCTGGAGTGCAGTAGTATTACATGGTTCACTTCAACCTCGAACTCCTGGGCTCAAGCAATCCTCCCTTTTTAGCCTCCCAAGTAAGTGAGACTGAAGGCACATGTCACCATGCCTGGCATTTTTTTTTAAGTAGAGATGAGGTCTCGCTATATTGTTCAGGCTGGTCTCAAGCCCCTGGGACTCAAGCAATCCTCTGGCCTTGGCCTCACAAAGTGCTGGGATTATAGGCGTGAGTCACTGTGCCCGGGCTCCTCCTCTTATGAGTGCCCTACTTTAATTATTTTGAATGTGCTTTCTTGGGTTTAAATGTTATTGTTAGACAGTGGGCTTCTCTGTTTATATCAAAATTAGAATTCTTTTCAAAGCAAATGTTTTACTTCAGGATCTAAAATAGACCACTAAAATAGTTTTAGTTTCATAATTGCTATATTTTTTGTTTTCATAATTGCTATAGAAATTTTATGTAAGAAAGTATAGAGGCTAGATGAGATCAGATTAGCAGTTCAATCAAAAGACTAGTCATTTTGACAAGGCTAACTATGAGAAAAAATAAGATGAATGACGTAAGGTGAACAAATCCCTTTAATAAAATAGATTTAGTTATCTGAGATTAGGAAAATAACCACATGTGAATAATGCCTTCATAACTGAGAGCAAATACAATATACTAACCAACTTACCTATTAGTCATTTTTTATTTGATCCAAACCTAAGAAACATAATGTAGGGATAAGATAAAACCATCACCAGGATGGATCAAACATCCTGAGAATTCAAATTAGAATTAAAAGATGTCTAAAGATTCAGAAATATATTTATTTTCCAATTGTAATACTGCATTTATGAAGATGACATTTGGGGATCCTATCATGAAGTATATAGATATTGGCATGTGAATGAGAATTTTTGAAATTTTATAACATTAACATTGCGAAAGGCACTTAATGACAAACAAACTTTAAGGCCCAGCTTTGAGGAGTGTTGCTTTCTAAAACATTAATTGAATGAGGGCCATTCTTCAAAAGTGAAAGTCCGAATTGAACAAAGACTGCTCACAGGAACAGTAGTTGGTTAATACAGTATCAAAGCATGTAAAGATCTGGGAGATGAGGTGTTGAGTCCAGTGGTGAAAACCTGGGAGCCCCGACAGTATAGAGTCTAGATAAAGACAGATACATGTAGATAAATAGATCTAAAAAAAGTATAATAAACACTCTCTCTTGCTTTTCAAGAGTTATTGAACTTGATTTAGATATCTCTCAGCAAGGATCATGGACAGAAAAATAGCTAGAAAAAGTGGGAAGCTATACAAACTGAGAGCAGGCAGAATCACATGTCTCTCAGACGCATGATAATGCACAACCTCATTTGATTTACTTTCAAAAGATTTTTAACATTCATCAGAATTCCTCAATGGTTGCCCGTTACCACTTTGTCAATGCCAGATGCTTTTCAGGGTCAGAAAGATATTGCTGAAATTCAGAATTTGATTTTTAGGGTGTATGTTGTTTCCAGGTGGATTTTTCTGTCTGTGTTTCTTGCTGAGAGTTATCTAAATCAGCTTCAATAACTCTTGATAAGCAAGAGAGACTGTCTGTTATACTTTTTTTAGATCTGTTTATCTACATGTATCTATCTTTATATAGACTCTATACCCTATAGCCTAGGAATGTAGTAGAATATACCATTCAGATACAAGTAAATATACCCTGTGATATTTGCACAATGATGAAATTGCCTAATGATGCATTTATCAGAATGTATCCCCCAGATTAAGCAATGCATGATGGTACATATACATTGTGAAATGTTTACCACTATGAAGCTAATAAACATATTCCTCATGTCACACAGTTACCATTTTTTCTGCATGCGGTAGGAACATTTAAGATCTATTCTTTTAGCACATTTTAAGTATGGAATAGAGTATTATTAATTATAGTCATCATGCTATATATTAGATCTCCAGAATTCATTCATTCTGTATAACTGAAATTTATACTCTTGGGCCAACATTTACCCATTTTCCCCACCTTTTCTGTATCATAACAGAACTAAGCAGGAAGGGATCAGCCTTGGAATTCAGAGCCACAGCTGTCAGGGCTATAAAACATGCAGTCTTAACTAAGGTTCAAAGATAGTCTGCTGGCCCATCAGATACAAACAAGCCTACCAGGCAAAAGGAGGAGAGGAACTAATCGGAAGCTAGAAGGATAAAATAGGGTGATGAGCAGTTTTAGACAATCAGTCAGTGGTAGAATATAAGGGTGTAGGTACCAATGGATGTATTTTTCAAGATTTTTATATGTTTGCAATTTTCTTCCTAAGGTGACCATTGCTGCTTTCCTAATACGTTTAAGAACTTTTGGCTAAAACTATAGATGGGTCTATCTCCCCCAGGGCTTGATACCACTTCTCTGGTAGATTTTGACAGTACACCAGGGATAAATATTGAAATTCTGGCATGTGATTATAAGGCATTTTCCCAGAGAAAGGTCCACCATTTAGAACCTGAACTCCTACTCTACCAGGACCAGGTAAGTCAGTTAGCTATGTGACTGAAAATCAGAGGCTAAAAACTATCCCTAGAGAACATTCTCTGATTCGTCAACATAGCACACAAATGCAAGGATGAAATGAACAAACTTTAGGAATTAACATGATGCAATTTACTGTATCCTGAAAAATAGCTGATATTTTGATGTGAATCTGGATCCAGACACAGAGGATACATGCAACATTTTCTACAGGTACATAGATATTTTTCAGCATTTTGTACTCTGTGGTACAATGGAAGATTCTGGAGTTCTTTGACAGAACAGTTTTAAATTGCAAAAACTATCCAGCTAACCATTTGGATCCTTCAAAAGGGAGCATGCAATTGTTGGAACAAATATTTCAGTGGTATCCACAGAAAACTAATAGTTCAGCTTAAAAGTGTCCAGGTGCAATTAAACAGAACTTCTTCTTTCCAACAGCAAGACTGAGATGGAGTTTAGTTTCTGTTAAGCACTAACTGATTCTAATTATTTTCTCTTCTTTTTGAGTTAAGAAAAAGAGAAAAGTTATTTGGACATGAAACTATCTCTCCTACAAGAGGTAAATAACTTTTTTCTTAAGTTCTCTAAATGTAAAAGTCAGAGTATAGTGTAGCATAGTACTATCATTTCACAGTTTCTACTTCAACAAAAATATATGTGCTCCCTCAAATATAAAATATATTATCATATAATTTATACACACACAAACCTTATACTTACCTATCTTGATTCATACTAATAACAAGGATTTTCATTTGAATATATGCTATACTGTTCTCCATCATATTTTCATTTCTCAACCTTAGATGTTTAATCTAGATGTTTTAAGTGAAAAGTACTACAAAAATTATTAGTCTATCAGTACACTTTCTGTATGACACAAAGAATAAATTGATCTACTGCATGGTTACTGGATGACTAAGTACTTCTCCATGTAGAGTAGGTAATTTTATGATATGATTACTATATTTTATGATATGTCATTTTATGTCATTTAACATTAATATAAATATCTACATTATATTAAATATAAGCCTAAGGAGAGAAGTTTCCATAGGACAATGTCTTATTTCAGAAAGACTATGTCTGTTAAAAAATATCTGAGATTAGATTTATTTTTTTCACTCTTCAGGTATATTTTAAGATGTTTCCTTACTTTCATTTCAATTCCTGCTTTTCCCCTACCACCTCAACCCTACTTCCATATGTTTTTCACTACCTATCACATATGAAAAATTACACTAGGCGCTAGGAACAAAGACAATCAAAACAAAATTTCGGATCCCAAAAACTTTCAGTCTGGTGACGTAGACAGAAAAGGAAATTAATAGTTCATTAAAGAATAAGTTATAAGAGATAGGCACAGAGAGAGCTACGAAAACCAAAGCTTTCTGAAACACCTGACTCAGAGTATCAAGTGATGCTTGGCTGAGATTATACCATAGTTACAGTAAGTATAAGTAGAAGATAACAAAGCAGAAAATGAAGGAGTATATCCCCAAAAGAAAGGGAGTATTTTCAGTTTAATAAATGCGAGTCATTTGGTATGGCTGTAGTTCCACGAAAATATGTATTTTAATTAACAAGTCTCATTTTGGCCATCTGAGAATAGAGGCATTTCCAATGTGAATATCACTGCCAAGACAATCTCTTTGTATGGATTGAATCTACGCATTCTTCTAATTTAAAGCAAGTTATTAAAAAGCTTCTTAGTCTACCCAAATATGGAATCATTATCTAGTTTCACATTAGCAATTTTTAGGCATCCAAAAACTTTGTGATTGTTTTCATGACTCATACCTCCCCTCAGTCTTCTCAAGCACTATTCAAACTATTCTGAAAGAATAGTTTCTATTCTCTCAGAGAAGAGAAACTGAAGTGAAATGGTTTGTCCAAATCTATGTGGTAATTTAAGAAAGAAAATGGAATTAAATATGCTATGGTCTCTTTATTTGGAGACTAATATATATCCCACTGAGTTTTATTTCCTGTTAGCTATTTTCTTTTTACCAATTATGCCTTGGTATACCTCATTAGTGATGAAGCAACCTGATCTGAAAAACATTTAAAACTTCAACAAAATTGTATATGTGGGTTTTCTCTTTCTACAAGTTTCATTTAAACATCTATTTGTCTTTTCAATGCTAGTATCTGATTAAATCAACCAAGGCTCTCTGGGGTCTCCTGAATTTGAGATTAGAAGACTATATCAACATATTTCACTATTGTTTCTTGATGTCACTAAGATATCATTTACAAAGAAATATTGCAACATACTACTGACAACTAGGAATAGAATAATAAAAAATCAGAAGAAATTCCATTGGTTCTTCAAAATCCACTCATGTGCTTCAACCTTAGAAGATACTCCATGGATCTGAGGACTTTCAGAAATAGAGCTAATTCTGTAGTCAAATTAATTTATCTCTGACATGTATTGCTGCTGACATCTGCACCAAAATGCACATTTATATTTTCTCTCCAGAATAGACACTGATCTGCTCAGGGATACTTTAATATAGAGAAATTGAATAGAAAAAATCTTTAATCATATTGCTTACTGCCCCAGCTGCCTTCTTCTCTCTCCCAGGATTGGAGAAATACCCCGTGAAAGAGGTTCAGCATGACGACCACCAGATTGAACCACACTGCATTGTGCTTTAAATGCCAGAGCTAATCTGAAACAATAAATTCACACAAAGACATTTATGTGGCCATAGAGAGTTGATAACAAGATTCCATTTGTATTTGCTTGAGAGTTGAAAGACTAGGAGCTACTTGAATACATTTAGAAAGTCCTTTGAAGTAGCTGTGTATAAGGTTAGTGAATTCTGCCACAGTTTCTCTTTTATTTCCATAATGGTGTACATATTCTGATGACACACCCAGTGTCACATTTAATCTAGCTGTTAAGAAATTTAAAAACTAGTCTTAAAGATAGCAATTTAAAATCGGAACTCCGATTTATTTCTGTAGGCTTATCATACAGTACTCAATTTAAGAATGACTTGAGACAGAAAGGTATAGCGTTCTGGTTAACACAACGTGTTTTGGAAACATACCTGATCTAATCTGATCAGGATTAGAAATGACCTGCTACATACTGGCTGTATGATGCTAGGCAAGTTTCTTTGTTCACCAGAGGCTCTATTTCCTCATCTATAAAATAGAAATATTAATAGGATACATGCTGTATATATAATAAATGAGTTAACTATATAAAGTATTTAATAAAACAATTGGCAAAAATCAAATGCCAAGGAAATAAATGGTAGCATTTTTTATCAGGCACAAATTTAATATAGATGGTAATAGTTACATTGTAGCATTTCGGGATAGACTTTTTGTTTCTCCTACACAAATTATTTTGGCTTAATAAATTAGATACATAAACGTTTTTAGTCACTAAGATACCATTTTCAAAGAAGTGCTGCAACATACTACTAACAACACAATGGGTTGGAAGGAGAAATGGGCCTTTAAATGTATCTTCTGGATCAGTGTAGTTGATTATATAAGATGAATCTACTAACAGTTTTCTCACTTTTAGCCACAATCAGAGAGCCTCCTATGATCTTCCTTGTTTTTAACACTTTAATTTTTCAATCTCTTAGAGAGGATCATAAAGGCATTCCAGTTCCAGTCAATCTACTGAGTTTGGTTAATATGTACATAAATCATCAGCCATCAGTAAGGAAGGTGACTATTTGCTGGTAGAGCGAATCCATCATCAGGACTATGAAACAGCTGCTCCTTTTATAGAGGAAATAAAAGCAAATAGAGAAAACCTTAAGACTTGAAGATTTCTGTATTATCAAGTCCATGTGCTTTTACCTGTGTGATATTTGCAACTTTTGTTTTCTGATTCTTAGAATTATAGTAATATATGTATTAATCCTGCTACTTTGGCCTTTTGATTTTGGCATGATTTCATTCTTGTAGAAAAAATAATCAATGTATCTCCACCTAGTTTGTTTCCTTAGAGTTTTGCTGTTTAACAGGGAATATACTTTTACTGCTCACCATGATTGCAATCATTATATTAGTATTGAAAATACCAAAACAGTTAGTGACATACCTTTAGAAGAAATGAATAACTATGTAGGGGGAAGAATGGATTGCCATGCCATATACTCAAGTTCAGAGTCTTTATTTGTTACTGTTTAATTTGGGGAGAACTTTCAAAGAGATAAGCTTTAAAATCTGCACTGGAATTCAGAAAGTGACATGAGCCTGTCTCTGGGAAACAGAAATGAGACTGATGATATAATTTAGAAGTACAGCAGTGACATAAGCCATGTGCAAAACAAGGTAGGTGCTTACTTCATTCATGACCTTTGAAAATTTCTCAGTGATAGTGTGGGAGGCTTTTTAGGAATGGAATTGGAACAATATGTGCCTCTTCCTACGAGTAAACTGTGAAATGAGTGTTTAAAATGATTTTTAATTACAATTTCTGAGCCCAGTACTTGAAGGTGCCAGTTGAGATGAAAAGCATGTAGTTTGTTTATTTCACTGTCAGGCTAAGAGTATGATATAAAAGAGTTCCTAACTCACATTAGAATTCATTTAAACATTCTGAGGAAAAAACCGAAAAACAAAAACCTTTGCCTAGTGGGATTTAGGTAAAATATATTTGAGTAAAATTTGAGTTCAAGAAAAATTTAGACCCTCTCTAAGGAATTTCTCTCACTAACAGAGCTATTTATATTTAACATATTTAATGATAAGCCAAGTAGGAAAGTTGTACTACAGGCCACTTTTTTAAGAATCAAAGAAGTTATTTTTTGCTTAATGAGTATAAAAATATTAAAACATAATAATTTCCTCTTCTTTACATATTTTTCATACCTATATTTTGTGTATTTATTTAAAAATTAGGCCAGTGACAAAACAAAAACATAACTCAAGTTAAAAATGAAACATATGTTAACCAATTGACATAAAGATGTTTTGACCATAAGGTTTTGAGTCTTACATGATTGTGGTGCTTTAAAGTGACAACAGAATTTCTTATTCATATATAATTTGATATTAAAAATATACCAAAGGCAGGAAAAACAATAAATAGAAGAAGTAGGCAAGTAGATAATATTTTGTAGTGAAAGTTTTGTTAAAGAGTGGGTAGATTATAGACCAAGTCATAATGGTCTGTAAGAATTATTCAGACTCAACAAGATACGTGGAATTCTTTCACAAATGACATTTAATAATATCTGGGCTCCTTCTTAGTTAGGTCTGCCTTATTTTCCCTCATATTTGGGTCTTTTTTTTTTTCTGAGACATAGTCTTACTCTGTTACCCAGGCTGTAGAGCAGTGGCGCAATCACAGCTCACTGCAGCCTCAACCACCCTGGGCTTAGATGATCCTCCCACCTCAACCTCCTGAGTAGCTGGGACTACAGGTGCACACCTCCACTCCCAGCTAATTTTTTAGATTTGTTGTAGAGACACCAGGTTTCACCATGTTCCCCAGGCTGGTCTTAAACTCCTGAGGCTCAAGCTATCCACCTGCGTTGGCCTCCCAAAGTGTGGGTTCTTATGAGTAATCTTTAACATGAACTAGAGAAGTATACTAATAAATGAATCCATTTATTATTTTCATAAAATAATCTACTAGCAATATAATCCAATGTTCTCCAAACATTTTTATTCTGCAAATCCATTTGTTAATAAAAATTTAACATACAACCTTAACATACATTATACCAGTTCTAAAATGCACATTTTTTCACATTTTAATATTTCTTAAATAAGGATACATTTCACAATTATAGTCACACAGCTACAGATAGTGTAATGATTTCAAGTTATTTACCTCAATCGTTCTGCACATTTTGAGTTTGTCATTTAAAAGTCTTCTAAATGATTACTTTGAATAATTGGACACTGAAAGAAATTGACCTTGTATAACCAGCCTGGCATAAAAGCAGGGTGGCAGAGCATAAATTTAATCTATGTGCATCAAACATTTGTCTTTGAAAGAATGGCTTCCATTTTGTAGTTTTTTGCGAAGGAACAAAATACATCACATATCCTAAAAAAAGAAGATATCCACAAGTAAGTAAAAGTCTGTTACCATTTTTAAATTATCAAACACCAAGTAATGCAACTGATGACAAACAATGTGAATACCATAGAGGAAATGAAGAGAATTCTAAAACAAGAATCTCTTGTGATCAATATGTGTGTCATTCTGGACTCTTTTTTACAAAGCATGTTGTCATACGATTTTTTCCAATAGCATTTTTTCTTTCATAATTATATACAAAATAGTAAATGTTATAATTGATTTCATCTTAGAGTCTACAGGAAATAAAGACTACATGAAATATGGGATATTATGGAAAATACAATAGTTATAAGTGATACACATTTACTACTTCCCTATTTTATGTTAAATGTCTTATGGTTTTACAAATTATGTATATATAAAAGTATCCTATATATACAATGCACTTATATTTTCTGACATTGGTCTGGATATATACCCAGTAGTGGGTGGAATTGGTGGGTCATCTGGTAATTCTGTTTTTAATTTTTGGGGGAACCTCCTGGTATGGTTAGGCTCTGTGTCCCCACAAATCTCACCTTGAGTTGTAATTCCCATAATCTCCATGTATCAAGGGCAGGACCAGCTGGAGGTAATTTGATCATGGGGATGGTCTCCCCTATGCTGTTCTCATGGTAGTGGGTGAGTCTCATGAGACCTGATAGTTTCATAAATGTCTGGCATTTCCCCTGCTGGCACTCACTCTGTCCTGCCACCCTGTGAAGAAGAAGCCTGCTTCTCTTTTACCTTTTGCCATGATTGTAAGTTTCCTGAGGCATCCCCAGCAATGTGGAATTGTGAGTCAAATAAACCTCTTTCCTTTATAAATTACCCAGTTTTGAGTACTTCCTCATAGCAGTGTGAGAATGGACTAATACAGTAAATACAGTAAATTGGTACCATGGTAGTGAGGCACTGCTATAAGGATACCTGAAAATGTGGAAACAAATTTGGAACTGGGTAACAGGCAGAGGTTGGAACAGTTTGAAGGGCTCAGAAGAAGACAGGAATATGTGGGAAAATTTCTAACTTCCTAGAGACTTGTTGAATGGCTTTGACCAAAATGCTGATAGTGATATGGACAATGAAGTCCAGGCTGAGGCGGTCTCAGATGGAGATGAGGAACTTGTTGTGAACTAGAACAAAGGTGATTCTTGCTATGCTTTAACAAAAACCTGGTGGCATTTCGCTCCCACCCTAAAGATCTGTGGAATTTTGAACTTGAGAAAGATAATTTAGGGTATCTGTCAGAAGAAATTTCTAAGTAGCAAAGTGTTCAAGAGGAAGCAGAGCATAAAATTTGGAAAGTTTGTAGGCTGATGATGTGATACAGAAGAAAAACCCACTTGGTGGGGAGAAATTCAAGCCCATGCCTGCTGCAGAAATTTGCATAAGTAACGAGGGGCTGAATGTTAATCACCAGAACAATGGGGAAAATGTCTCCAGGGCATGTCAGAGATATTCATGGAAGCCCCTCCCATCACAGGCCCAGAGGCCTAGGAAGGATAAATGGTTTTGTCCCAACCCAAATCTCATGTTGAATTGTAATCCCCAATGTTGAAAGAGGGGCCGAGTGGGAGGTGATTGGATCATGGGGTAGACTTCTCCCTTGCTGTTCTTTTGATGGTGAGTTCTCATGAGATCTGGTTGTTTAAAAGTGTGTGGCACCTCTGCTTTCTCTCTCTCTTCCTCCTCTGCCAGCCATGTGATATGTGCCGTCTTCCACTTTGCCTTCTGCCATGATTGTAAATTTCCTGAGGCCTCCCCAGCCCTGCTTCCTGTATAGCCTGTGGAACTGTGAGTCAACTAACCATCTTTTCTTTATAAATTACCCAGTCTCAGAAATTTCTTTATAGCAATGTGAGAGCTGATGAATATACCTTCCAGTAGTAGAAGGTATATCATCTTAAATTTTCTTGCAGGATGTAATAGAACACTGATTTAGTAATTATAATTATTATAGGCTTTGTAATAGTAAAAGCAGAAGGTTTTCAGTAGCACAATGTAGTTATCTAACTCAGCATCCAGTGCATGACTTCCTGGGAGAAATATTGTCCAAACTGGGATGTGAAGTTTGGGTAACAGCCAGGGAAAATGAGAAGTGAAGAGAAAGCTCGAGACAGAGAAATAACTATGTATGGAAGCCCAGAAGCAAAAGATGTCTAGAATATTTGAGGGAGTGATGTTCAGTATGGTTGTACTGAGTGAAGAAGAAAGAGAGATAAGACAGAGACTAGAAAGGAAAAGAAGGGGAAGATCCCAAAGGCCTTGTGTTATTTATCATTGAGAGAAGAAAATTCTCCTCCACTTCATGTCTGAATCAGGCTAACAGTGAACTTCTTCTCTATGTGGTTACAAATCTTTCAGAAAATAAGTAACATTACAGTTCACCAGGAGGTATACATTCCTGGTTCAGTCAATGGCAAATATGAATTGAGAGTAGTAGCATTTTCAGAGGCTGGAAAACTATACCCCATCCCTATGATATCTCAACTCAGCCATCTTTGGCGAATGTGCTGCCACAGTTCTGCTGCATCCTCATAATAACTCACATTGATATAGTCGTTTGAAATTTAGAAATGTCTTCGTTCCTTTTCCTAGGACTAGCCCATATTTTTACTGTGAGCTTCTAATAAGCAGTCCTTGTTAACTCAAATGGCATCTCCTATTAGTTGTGTCAGATAGATAATGTTATCACAATCATTAGGAGAAGGGCAAGTGAGACTAAGCACCTTTAAATGACTTCTGTATATTAATAGACCACGGACAAATTGGAGGTTGGATACTAACCATGTCTGTAAAATTCCATGTCAAATGATCATTTCCCACATCATATCATTCATGTGCCTCAGTCCCTCTCCCATGGTTTTGGGTCTTCTCATAGAAGATCATAAAATTTCATTTAAAAATCATTAACCTTTGTAAACTGAGGTATGGTATATTATGTAGGCCTATATCCTGTTAGAGGAGGATAGTTAATAAAAACATGGTCTTTTCTTGACAAAAAAAGGAGAGGCTGTCATAATAGTGAAAGTTTAATTTTGGAATTTTCAAGTTTTCAGTCATTGGCAGTATAGCATACAAATTGCACTAAGAAATACAAATCACTAAGTGGGATAATTTTAAATATAAATATTGCTTCAAACAGAAAACTAATGATATTTATTTGTCATGTGTGTTCAATGGAAATGATGACCGGGTATCTATATTACCAAAACTAAATTATCAAGTAAAACATTACAAAGGCATTGGGGGTGGGTAGATAACAATTCAATTAAATTCTGCATGTCTTGCTGCCTATCAGACATACTGTTTTCTAGTAGACAACAGAGCTTTTGTCTTGACTATCTTTCTAGCTTGGTGTTAGCACTTTTGTTCCACATACAATAAAAAGAACAGAGAGAAGTGACCAAACATGTGATCACTGGACGTTCTTCCAGTAACCCAAAGAGGACACATATTCTGAAGACAAATATGAAATGAGAAAACTTCCTTGGAGGTCCTCCTTCATCTGTTGCTGACACCTATTTTTATACCTTGCAATCCCTTTCCTTTACTGCAATTCTCCAATTCATCATTCCCATGTCTGTTCTGTCAAATTTAGCCCTTCAGTTTCTAGTCACTATTTTTTGAGTTGTTGTCTCTCCCATAGAGTTTGATGTTTAGATCAAAGAGTACCTCTATTTTTACTTTCTACTTTTTGTAGTATGTGGAAATTTTGTGAGTATAATTAGTTTTATAATGAGAAAAATGAAAACGTATTTCCATTTTGTGAAAATGAGGTATTTGTGAGTGAACATTTAAAGACTGAATTGTAGAAAAGATCAATGGGAAAATTCATGGGGGGAGACTGCTTCATTATTTTGCTCCACCCTAATCCATTTGTGCCCTGAAAGTGACTGAAAACACTCTGGGTATTTTTAAGTGAGGGAATTTAATGCTGATGATTGGTTACATGGGATTGAAGAGCTAAGAAGCCAAATATGGGCTAGAAAGATAAATGGCAATTAATATTGTCATGAAGTCACTAGCACCCTAATGCTGGGGGCAAAAGGGAAGAGTTGATGGTTTCTGAGACTAGCGACTAGGATAGTCCAGCAGAGGCTGGATCTTTCAGACCCAGTCTGTTTCTTGCTACAAAGTGTCAGAAATATGGCTTTGGAAAAACTAAAAATCTCCCCAGCTTTTGGCAAGCATAGAACCAGTCACCCAACAAATGACATGGCCTATGACAGTAAAATATAAGGTACAAGGAAGAGACAGCCTGGAGATAAGAATGTTTATTATTGGAGCTGCAGAGCCCAAAGGAGGTGATGTAGCTGCTGCAGGAGGTTCTTCCAAAGATAGAGAAAGGAGACTAGACACAGTGACCCCTCCTCCTTCCCACTCTTTCAACTCCTATAATTTTTCCCATATCAAACTCACCTATAATCCAGATGACAGAGGGGCTTGAGAAATTCAGCTTGGAGAGTCAGACAAATTGTGTTATGGAAAAGAACAGAGGAATAATGAGTATCTTGTGTCTGGTACTTTAGAAATGAGGCCTGGCATGGGAATTCTTGTCCAGATGACTTATGTGAAGACTGCTTTTAAAAGAAGATTGATAAAAATAGGATCGAGCAAAGGGTGGTGTTACCTAAGCAACACTATGGTCACAGCTGGATCCTGGCTTTCCTCTGAGTCCATAGAAAAGTGCTAGAAGTGTAGTTAGGCCCATCTCAACGCCAGGGGTACACCTTTTGTCCCTACCAGTCCGTCACTCCCTGAAGTTTGTGTGGGTGTTGGGGTAGCTTACACTTGACTGAGGGGAGTTTCCAGAAAGGGGGTAAGTAGTGGGTCATCACCCACACTCACAGTAAGTGGGGCATGGGTGCACTGTACATTCAAGAGGGTCTGGACGAGGCACTCCAGTCACTGCCGACAGAACTGTGAGCAAAAAGCCAGATAACTGGTACCATCATGGTTGGAATTACAACAGAATAAAATCAAGGAAGAATTAAAAGCATTTGGAATCTTTGAGGGATGAGGTGATGGGAGTCTGTATTGAATTAAAGTAGTGGGAATGAAATGCATTCGACAGGAAAGATTTTTCATTAGAAAGGAAATATTGAAAAGTCATTACAAAGTAACAGTAAAGAACACATAGTGACTGATTTTAAATGAAGTTTGTAGAAGATGATTTTAAGATTGTATTATGTTTCTGAAACATTTCTGGGAAAGTGATTCTGGCTTTCACAGAAACTAGGAGCAAAGAGGAAAACCTGACTTAGAAGAAAATGTGGTCTAATGATTTCAGATGACCACAGAAAATCCAAGCAGACATTTTTGATGTTATTATCAGTATTTTGCATGTGGAATATACTGGGTAACTGTGCTTTGTTGTTTTATTATATGAGAAATGCAATATTTAAAATATGCTGGTTAAATCATTTGTACAGAATTAATATTTTTCAATAGTCAATGGGATCACAGAGATTATATAAAGAAAATAGATAAAAAGCCAAAGATCAGTCTTAAGAAATACCCCAAAACAAGAGCTAGAGTTAAAAAAAAAAAAGAGGTAAATACTCTATATTTTGTATCTTAGATGAACCACATACAATGTGAAATATTTTATGAATGATGAAAACAGTAGTATAAGCTTCCTCCCAGAGAAACAGAAATATAAAATCAGAAAAAAGTCTCATTTTAAAAAGAAATCATATTTAGTTAAAATGAAGCAATGAGTCAAATCGCGTGAACCTAAAAATACTTTTTTAAATGTTCACATACTAACCAATAAATTAAAAATCATTTCTCTTGACCAAAAAGAAAAGTTAAATTATACAGAATGTTTATGAACCATGAAAACAAATAAATCTAGTTTGAGATCTCTATCTCAAGAATAATTTTGTTCATATTTCTAGCTCTTTCAAAGTAATAGGTTTCATCTCATTTTTTTTTCAAAGAGATATGTTTTCTGCTGCCAAATTGTTTTGCTTCTGAGCTTTCTATCCAGCCAAAAATTTAAATATTGTATCATCATAGACATCAATGTTCATCAAACTAACTGTAAGTAATTTCGGAAAGTCATAAATAATGGTATATTTGCTTTCCATACTGTTGATATAACAAATCACCACAAACTTTGTGGTAATTTGTGGATTAAAAACAATACAAACTTGGCCAAGCACTGTGACTCACACCTGTAATCCCAGCACTTTGGGAAGCTGAGGCAGGTGGATCACCTAAGGATTAGGAGTTTGAGACTAACCTGGCCAACATGGTGAAACCGTGTCTCTAATAAAAATACAAAAATTAGCTACGCATGATGGTGCACGCTTGTAATTCCAGCTACTTGGGAGGCTGTAGTGGGAGGATTGCTTGAATCTGGGAGGCAGAGGTTACAGTGAGCCAAGATCATGCCACTGTTCTCCAGCCTGGGCAACAGAGGCAGGCTCCATTTCAAAAGAAAAAAAAAAACCCAAAGCAAACAGAAAACCCCCCACAAACTTACTGTCTTACAATTTTATAAAGTAAGAAGGCTGACACAGGTCTCACTGTGATGATGTCAGCAAGGCTGGTTCCTCTGGAGGCTACAGAGGAAATTTCCTTCCTTTTTCCAGCTTCTAGAGGCCACATGACTTCCTTGGATAGTGGCTCCATTTCTTCATCAACTAGCAACTATTATTTTCTGATCCTTTCTGTACTGTCAGTATCTCAGGACACAGCTGGGAAAGGTTCTTGCTCTTAAGGATCCCTGTGATTATATTGCGTCTGCCTGGATAATCTGCAATAATTGCCCTATCTCAATGTCAGCTGATTAGCAAACTTAATTGCATCTTTAAATCATTCTCTTTTGCCATGTTCACAGGTTCTAGTGACATCTTTGGTTTGAAGGTGGGGAGGGAGCTTAATTTGCATACTTCCTACGAGGAATATATTATCACTTCAGATTTAAGTAAATTTATAATGAGCGTACTAATTTTTTTCAGATTTTTTTTCCGAACTGGAAATATATTTGACATTCTAGAAACCTCAATGAAGCATCTAGTATTTGAAATTACTGACTTTTAAATTACTTTCTCTCTGCTGCTGCTGTGTACCAAAAGTTTGAATCAAATAAACGTGCTTCTGAAAATTCCTGAACACAAAATACAAGGTGAATATTGTATTCTTTCCCATTATTTTATTTCTTATAATGCATGAAGTAGATATTATTTTAATCTTAACCTGCAGATTGAAAAAAAACTGTCTTTGTATCTTTAGTTAATTTGCCTAGTTAATTACATTTGGGGATTCTAATTCTTACTGTTAATTTTTGGCCTTGTTTCATTCTCCGACACTCTTTGATTTCATATATAAGAGTATTTATTTTTGTCTGGCATCTATTTTTGTCCCACTAGTAAATAAAGCCCATGAGGCAGATACTTCATTGTTGCAGTCAGTGTTCACTGCTGTTCCTCAGAGCACTTAGAACAACATCACCTGACTTTTTCTCTGCTCCACACTGACATGAAAGAAGGCAAAGCGATGAAAAGACTGAAGATGGTGTAGAGTTGTAGAAGCCAAGTGACGTGAGAGTGTCTTCTCTGCATTGAGGGTGATCCAATGATCCTGCTTTATGGCACTGTTACTTATGAAACGGGAGGAAGAAACGATGATGGAACAGTCAATCTGACAAGTGGATATCTATTTTAAAATCTACATCAGAACCTAGGTGGACGTATAAGCATAAGTACAGGTTTATACGTACATTGAGGTAAATAGTGAAAGGTTTGTGGGCCTAGAAACACTTTTACTATGTGTTTTTTAAAACTATAAATAATACTGACCTAGCTCTACCTATTTCACCAGAGTAAACTATTTCCTAGTCATTATTTCCTTTAATAATGATAACAATTACTAATAGGCACCTAATTTAAAACTTCTTGGGACCTATTAGCCATTAGTCCACAAATACTTAACAATGGCTTTCTATGAACCAGACATCATGTTAAGTGGAATACAAAGGGCAGTGAGGGGAGGGAGAGAATCAGTACAAATTCACTTTAATATGACCTCTAAAGATTTCTTAAGAATGCCCCACCGTATTAGTCAGAATTTTCGAAGGAGTCAGAACCAATAGGAGATAATATAGACATATAAAGATATGAGGTGGCATTTATTAGAGGACTTGGCTCACGTAATTATGGAGGCTGAGTAGTCCCATGGTGGGCTGTCTGCAAGCTGGAGAAACAGAGAAGCTGGTAGAGTGGCTCAGTCCAAATCTCAAAGCCTCAGGATCAGGGAAGCCAATGGCATAACAGTCCAAGGCTAAAGATCTAAAACCTTGAGGCACTGCTGGTGAAAGTCCTGGAATTCAAAGGCCAGAGAACCTGAAATTCTAATGTCCAATGTTAGGAGAAAAAAGGTGTCTTAGCTCTAGGAGAAAAAAAGGCAATTTGTCTTTCCCGTGCCTTTTTGTTCTATCCCGGCCCTCAGCCAATTGGCTCATGCCCACCCACGTTGGGTGAGGGTGGATCTTCCTTAGTCAGCCCACTGATTCAAATGCCAACCTCTTCTGGAAACAGCTTCACAGACATACCCAGAAATAATGCTCTACCAACTATTTGAGTATCCCTTAATGTAGTCAAGTTGACACCTAAAATTAACCATCACACTCCCCCGCTGAATTTTATCATACTTTTTTCCACATTCAGAGAAAACAAGAGAACTAGCCAATTCGTCCCACTGGTTTAAAAATTCCTTTGAGTGGGAGAATCATAACAAGTAATTTGTAAACAATATTTCCACCAAGTTGATAAGAATATTTGCCAAATTGATTTTTGATGACAATGATCTATTCAATCAGAAAATTTTTCTGTAAACATCATTTTTTTTTCTGGTCATAAGCCAAGGTACATGTGTCTCAGTCCGCTTATTTGAGGACACAAGGGAAAAAAAGAAAATGCTAAGAAATGCCATTTATAATATGGTACATCTTTCCAAGAGAAGACTTGAAAGTAACAATTTGGAAATCATATTCTAATGGTGTGGAGCTCCTATTTCCTTTCTGACTTCATCTGCTACTACGGCTGCCTTCCCATTTCATTCCAACCAGAGTGGCTTCCTTGCTGTCTTTTAAACACAACAGCCATCCACTCATCTTGGCATATTTTCACTTCCTCTTCCGTTTTTCTGTAGTTCTTTCTACCTGTGTACTCCCCAGCTCTTTCACAACCTTAATATGTGCTACCTCCCCAAGGTCTATTCTGGCCACACTTCATGAGATTTCAAACTACTCTCTACCTCACATTCTGTCTCCTTTTCCTTTTTAATCCTTTTTCTCTGTAATATTATTTATTATCTTTTTCATCTGTCTTATGTGCCAGAACTTAAGCCCTTGAGGCAGCCCTTTTGTCCAGGGCTGTACCCCCGGTTGTAGAACATTCTTAAGCACTTAATAAATATTTGTCAAAGGAATGGATTCGAGGTTACCTAATCTGATTCCAGAGCTCCAATGGGTAGCTTGAATACGTTACTAGACAGTGAGTTCTTAAGGCTAGGATCTCTTGTGTAGGATCTCTCTCTCTCTCTCTTGCTTTTTTTGTTTGTTTTGTTATTGCTTTGTGGTTCCACAGTAGCTGAAAAAAAGTGTCCACTTAAATGTTTGCTGAATTTAAATTAGTTATATTTTATAGCACATCTAAAAGGAGTGGTGAAAATTGTAGCTAACTTTAAAGAAATCTATTGTCATAGAACGGCTTCTGGGTCTGAGGACTCTGATTTTATGTAACAGTTTATAAAATGGGATGCATTTACCATGGTGAGTATTTTCAGAGAAGAGATAATTAGGAAGAGAGTTAAGTCCTTTCCTAATAAGACATAATTACCTATACTTACTTTCAAGTATTTTAACTGTATTCGGGACAGGAAGGTTTAAGCCTAAGAGGAACCATAAATATCAAGAAAATACTGTTTCCTTCTGAGAAGAAACACGGTGTGTGGGTGGAAATTCTGGCTAAATGGTCACTGAATAAATACAGCCAAAATCTTGATGGTTTAAGCAGAAAATATAGGTGTTTTTTAAAAATCATACTCCAAAATAGAATACTTAAAGTTGCTTTGGTTTAATTATAGGCAGTTCAGTGACCTTTGGGAGCCAAGCTCTTGCCTGCTGGTAGCCTTTCACATAAAAACATCTCTAATATTGCAATACTTTACATTACCTCTCAGGTAGTACTGCTGTTTAAAGGCTTCTCTAGTATTGAACTGTCTTGCTCAATTCTAATCTTATTTTCTATATTTTTATCTTTCCCACATACCAACATCAACTTATATATTTTTTAAAAGCAAAAGAAATCTAGAAACTTCCTTTTACTGACTTGCTTTATTATTTTTTTAATCGACACAAAATAACTGTACATATTTATGGGATACAGTGTGATATTTTGAATAGTTTGATACATGTATACAATGTGCGATGATCAAGTCAGGGTAATTAGCATACCAATCATTTCAAACGCTTATTTCTTTGTTTTGAGAATATTAAAAACCTGCTGTTTTAGCTATTCGGTACAATAAATTGTTGTTAATTATAGTCATCCTATAGTGCTGTAGAACAGTCATACTTATTCCTGCTATCTAGCTGTAATTTTGTATCCGTTAATGAACCTCTGGCTATCTTCTGCTTCCTAATCTTTAGACTATTATATATACTGAGGTGATAATATGAGGGGGCAATTGGTGGATTTTTTTTTCTGATTTTTATTCTAGGTCTACCTCTTTTGTTCCTGGTACTGAAAGCATACACATAAACCATATTTTTTAAAAAACTGTCATCCATTAACAAGGAGGGGGAGGAGTTTTTAAGTTTCCTAAATTTGGGAGTCATTATGGGACAGATAAATAATATTTCTTAGATATTTTCATCAGACACCACAATGTATATATCCTGGTGTTCCTCTAAGATTGTTTTTCTTCTCCTTCTCCTTCTTCTTTCTCTCTGTGTTGCCTAGACTGGAGTGCAGTGGCATGATCTCAGCTCACTGCAATCTCTGCCCCCTTCAAGTGATTCTCCTGCCTTAGCCTCCCAAGTAGCTGGGATTACAGGCATGTGCCGTCATGCCCGGCTAATTTTGTATTTTTAGTAGAGATGGGGTTTCACTGTGTTGGTCAGGCTGGTCTCAAGCTCCTGACCTCAGTTGATCCGCCCACCTTGGCCTACCAAAGTGCTGGGATGACAGGCGTGAGCCACCACACCAGGCCAGAGATCCTTTTAAAGGTGCTAAATAATTGTACTTCTTTTATCTTTTGTGGGTTTCTTGCTTGTCTCAAAATCATCTCATTTGCTCAGTTAAAACACTAAGCACTTAGAGTGGCAAATCTGTGGATATAAGAGAGTAAGTTTTTTATAGCCCGCATAGTGGGGGGCTTGCTAAGTTTTCTTTCCCTCCAGAAAAAATAATATAACACAAATAGTCATTAAACATTATTTAATGAAAATTATTTGATAGAAGTAATATCAAGGCTTTCCTGTTTTAACTGAATTTTCAGACTCAATGACCAAGTTTATTGCCTACATTTTCTCTGAGAACTTGTGACATGATCAATAAAATCAGTAAATTTACGATTCAGTAGAATTCAGCTATAGATATTAGATCATACCAATATATACAGGAGCACTTCCATTTTCACTGACAAAAGAATTTGTCTGTAGAGATGGACTGGTTATGTAATCTTTTTGGATGAAGAATAGATCTCTATAATATTACAGTGTGCAAATCAGACAAGCATCTCAACCATGCAATCAAAGTTGATACCAACATGTCATGTTGGTAAGTCATGTGGATAGAACGCATCCTTGATATGATGTGTTAAGAATTGTAATTTACCTTTACACTCTTCCTTCCAAATATGTATAACCCCTGTCTACCACAAATTGTAGAATGTTCTATAAAATTCCTGACCAGCGTGACTCACAACTGTTAAGTTTGTTAAGTTAGAAACAAGGAAAAACTGAGAAACTCTGACAGCCAAGAAGAGCCTGAGGAGACTTGCTGACTAAATGTCATGTGGTATACTAGACAATATCCTTAAATAGAAAAAAAGAACTCTAGGGGAAAACTAAGGAATCTGAATAGAATATGGACTTAAGAATGTATCAATATTGATCAACAGTTGTGACAAATATACTATCATAAGATGTTAATGATAGGAGAAATAGTGTAGAGTATGTAGGAATTCTCTGCACTATTTTTGTAGCTTTTGGTAAATTAAAAAAACTTATAAAATGAAAAGTTGGTTAAAAATAAAGAAGTTTGTCAAGCATATTGTTTAAAAAATTGTCATATTATATTTATAAACGTTAAATGAATTTTAAAAAAGAAAGAATAATTTTCTCAGTCCAACTGAACACATTGCAGGTGCACAATAGTTGCATGTGGCTAGAGTCACAAGGTTAGGTTGACTAACCCTACTGGACAGCACAGATATTAAACAGAAACTATTACCACACAAAGTTGTGTTACACATTGTGAAACTCCAGAGACAGCTTTCTTTCAATTTCTGATACTGGTTTTGAAGAACTGATATTCTATTTGTTGATTTTCTATTGTAGGTCTGCATTTAATTTCATCCATTTATATTCTTATCTATATATTGTATATCGTTTTTCTTTCTACTTCCCTTGGCTTTACTTTGTCATTCTATCTTTTAGCTTCTTGTAAAGGCATAAATCAATGTTCCAAAGTGTTCTTTAAAAATATATATATATGTAAATATATATATTTCACTATAAATTTAAAACCTTCCATTTAGCTATATCTCACAATTTGTGATATTTTTATTTCACTCAGCTCAGAAATATTCCAATTTATGTTTTCTCTCACCCGCCTTGGTTTAATATTATCAAATATTTTACTACTTTATATGTTACATATATTATACAACATAGTTGTTACTGTTATTTTAAAGGATTAATACTATTCATTTTCTTACATATTTTTATTTTTTGTTTCTGCACAATTCCATTCTTACATCTGCAGTCATTTCTGTTAGTGCCTCTTATTTTAGTAATGATTTCTCTCAGCTTTTTCTTGTCTAAACCGTGTTGCCTTTATTTTCATATTTGAAAGATATTTTTATTGCATATAGAATTTTAGTTTAACACTCTTTTCCTTTTTACTTTTTTCTTTCTATTCCTTTTAGCAGCACATTAAATGTGTCATTCCATTGTCTTCATCGTTTCACAATTTTAGTTAAAAATATCAGAGGTTGATTTTATGATTATTTTTCCTGTGAAAGTAAAGTATCTTTTTTGCAGGGCTGCTTTTAAAATTTCCTATTTAGCTTTGGCTTATGGAATTGTTACTATTCTGATCATTGTCTGTGAGTGTATGTGTGTGTGTGTGTTTGTTTGTTATTCTACTTAGGGTGTGCGGATCAGAGTAAATTAATGTGTTTAAATCTGTCTTCAGTTTTGGAAAGACATTTTCTCTTATCTCTTAAAATATTGCTTTGGCAAAATTATATTTCTAGTTTTTTTGAGGGGAGGCTTTAATTTCATGCATTTTTTACCATTTGATCTGCATCTTTCTTCTGCTCTGCTATTTTCATTCTTTATTCACCAGTCTGTGCTTTAATTTGGTAATTTTCTATTGTCCTGTATTTGAGTTCACTATTTTTCTTTTTCTGTGCCTGGTATGTTAAACCTATGAACTAAGTTATTAATTTTAGAAATTTTAATTTGCAAGTCTAGAATGCACTGTAGATTATTCTTATAGATTTCAATTTTCTGTTGACACTGGCCATCTTTTTCATACTTTTGTCATATTTTCCTCATATACAATAATCAAGGTTATTTTAAAGTCCTTATTTACCAACTCCAATACCTTAGGCACATGTTTGTATCCTTTTCCTCTTTATTATTCAGTTACATTTTTCTGTCTCTTCATATGTGTGGTATATTTTTTCCTTTGTATTATTTTATTCTGTACATTTTATATAATGTAACCATATAGAATAAAGTTGTTCTAGTGCTTCTTTCCAGAAATTTTACCAAAGTGAAACAAATGGTATATCAGGCATGAACTACCTAAAGAAATGAGGTAATATCTATAAAACAAAGAGAATGCTCTGTGATATGAAAGGGAATGGTTTCCAGGATGTATTGTTAAGTATAAAAGTATGTAAAGATGCATATGTATAGTGTGCTTCTATTTTTTTAAAGTATAAGCATACAAGAATTCTAGAAACACAATCAAATAATGTTTATTTCAGCTTTTTATTATTTAAAAAACGTGTAAAGGTTCTGAAAATACCTCTTTTTAATTCTTCTTCTATGTGAAAAATGTTATACCTCCTTCTCAACAAGAAGAAAAGAGAGAATAAAAGCAAGAAGCAAGACAAAAAGGCAAAAACAAAAATAAAAACAAACAAAAAACAATGGGGGGGATGAAAGAGGAAAGGAGGAAAAAAATGTCTGAAAATCATAACTTTAGAGATTATTATCCATCATTGTGAAATATGCCTTATGAAAGGTAAAAATATTACTTAGAGAATCATTAAAACATTAACTTTTAAATATGTATTCTTTAATAATAAACTTTTGTGTTTAATTGCCAGATTGTCTCTACTTTTACAGTATACAGCTAAGTAAATATTAGGGTGAATTTTGCTATGAGCTCAATATCATTACAGAAATGCAAATTAAAACCACAACAAGATACTATCTCACACCAGTCAGAATGGCTATTACTAAAAGCCAAAAATTAACAGATGCTGGTGAGGAGATGATGATGGTGTGGAGAAAAGGGAGTACACTGTTGCTGAGAGTGTAAATTAGCTCAACCATTTTGGAAGGCAGTGTAGCAATTCCTCAAAGCGCTAAAAACAGAACTACTATTTGACCCAGCAATCCCATTACTGAGTGTATACCCAAAGGAACGTAAATCATTCTACCGTAAAGACACATGCAAACATGTGTTCACTGCAGCACTAGTCACAATAGCAAAGACATGGGTTCATGCCTGTGAATGACAGATTGGATAAAGAAAATGTGGTACATAGACACCACAGAATACTATGGTGACATAAAAAAATAGTGAGATCATGTCCTTTGTGGGAATATAGATGGAGCTGGAGGCCATTATCCTCAGCAAACTAATGCAAGAACAGAAAACCAAATACCGCCTGTTCTTACTTGTAAGGGCTAAATGATGAGAACACATGGACACAAAGAGAGGAACAATAGACACTGGGGCCTACTTAAGGGTAGAAGGTGGGAGGTGGGAGAGAATCAGCAAAAAATAACCCTTGGGTACTAGGCTTAGTTCCTGGGTGACAAAGTAATCTATACAACAAATCCTTGTGACACAAGCTTACCTATGTAACAAACCTGCATATGTACCCCTGAACCTGAAATAAAAGTAGAAAGAAAATTTGTTATGAGTATGAATTAAAGGCATATCTTGACTTAATTTTGTCCTGGAATTCAATTTCATCATGCAATATGAATTGAATACTTAATGCAAATATTAATGCTCTAAAAACAACTTCTGCTTTATGATGAAAATTATCTTTTCAGATATAAAGTATACTCAGTTCCCTTGGTAGCCAACATAATTTATACCTAAACTTTTATTTATATAAAATAATAAATGTACATATCCATAGAGAAATACAATGTAGTAGAACTTAGAGTAACATATATGAACAGCAAAAACTATAAGCCATAAAATTTTAGCATTAACCGTGAGTTCACATAGTGATTTAATATCTGACCTGATATTTCCTAAAATAAATATGTCAAATGACTGTTACTACGTCAACCAACTGAAAGTTCAGTACCTCTCAAGGCAATTAATGTCAGTATCTGAGAGTTCTGATTGTTAGAAATGTGATTCTTATATAGAATAAAATTAATTTACTTTCTCCATAGGTCACTTTATGTATTAATTGGTAAGCATACAATTCCCATATCTAAATAACTAGCCTTGCCTTCTTTAGAACTTCCAGGCTTGAATTTCAAATCATTTTTTATTCTCACTACCTGTATAGAGTAAACCCCTCTAAATCAACATGACCACAATTTCATCTAAGTGTTTGTATCCTTCTCACACCTGCATTGTCTATTTTATCCTCCTAATTACAATAGAAAATATCTTTAATTGTGACCCTCCCTACTATATAACATATACCCAGTTCTTTAATAATTCATTTTTACTTTTAAAATGTAACTCATTTATTTCCTTCTCATTTCCATTTTAATAGTCTCTGCAATCATTATTTCTCCTTTTTCCTTTTCCTTCTATGAAGTCTTGGGTGCACAGAATTGTTCCAATCATAATCCCGCGTTTATGATGTACTGTTTTAATTACTCAATGGAAAATTCTTTTACTTTATTTATTCTAATGGCATAGTGAACATTGTGAACATATTATCAAACCTGAGAACCAGAAAATTAACAATAACTATGTGCTTCTCTCTGATCCTAAAACCCTCCTAAATTTATTTTAACATTCTCTTTCTCTTCCATAATAGTTTCATCACATATTTTTATGACCAAACTATATTTTGGTTACTTTTAGATGACTTTGAGTTTTGTGTAAAGGGAATATATTTTAGATACTCCTCTGAAACTTGCTTTTATTAACTCAACATTAATGTATTGATACTCATTTTTACTTGTGCATAACATTTTATTTATCTAACATAAATTGTTCATTATCTATTTGTTTCCAGCTTGGGTCTTTTAGAAATAATTTTTATGGACAGCCATGTTTCTGCACTTATGCAAGAGTATCTCCTGGGTATATGCAAAAGTAAAATTGCTATATGAGTATGTAAATATTCAATTTTTAAAATAGTAGAAAATTGCTTTCAAAGCGGTTGTAGAAATTACATTCCTATCAAATGTGCCTATTGATCCATACATATGTTTGCTAAATTTGGTTTGATTAAACATTAAAATGTAGGAATTAAATGGGGACAATGATGTCTTCTTTTTCTGACTTGCAATTTTTGACTAGTAATGAGATTTTTTTCATATTTATCAGAATCGCCCATTTTGCCTTTTGAGAAATGCCTGCTTATGTCTTTTGCACAATTTTCAAATGCATAGTTTTTCCATGTCCCTTCATTTTTAGGAGTTATTTATACATTCTGGGTATCAATTGTGCTGGTTTTATATATTGCAAAATATCTTCTTTTATATATTCAAAATATCTTTATAGCTTGTCTTCATACTTCTTCTTTTTTTTTTTTATTGAGACTGAGTCTGGCCTTGTCACCAGGCTGGAGTTCAGTGGCGCCATCTGGGCTCACTGCAACCTCGCCTCCCAGATTCAAGCAATTCTCCTGCCTCAGCCTCCCGAATAGCTGGGATTGCAGGCACAAGCCACCACACCGAGCTAATTTTTATATTTTTAGTAGAGAGGGGTTTCACCATGTTGGCCAGGATGGTCTGGATCTCCTGACCTTGTGATCTGCCTCCCTCAGCCTCCCAAAGTGCTGGGATTACAGGCATGAGCCACCGCGCCCAGGGGTCTTTGTACTTTCGCTGTGATGGAATTTGATGAACAAGAGTCCTTAAATTTAAATGGTTAATGATTTGTTTCTTGTTTAATAAATAATTCCCTTGACCACGTGGTAGGTAGTTGTTTGTATTTCCTTCTAAAAGTTTTGTTTTATATATGAAAGTTTTAAATCCATCTGAAGTTAATTTCTATGCCTGATAAACAGAGTGAGATGTAATTTCATTTTTCTTCCATATGGGTAATCCATCTTTCTTTATGATCTTCAATGACAAATATATGAAAATTCCATAAATTTTTAGACTTTGTTTGTTTTTTGAGATAGGGTCTTACTCTGTTACACAGACTGGAGTGCTTTGGTGCAATCTCGGTTCACCACAACCTCTACCTCCCAGGCTCAAGTGATTCTCCTTCCTCAGCCTCTCAAGTTGCTGGGATTACAGGCGCATGCCATTACTGCCTGGCTCATTTTTGTATTTTTAGTTGAGATGGGGTTTCACTATGTTGGCCAGGATGGTCTGAACTCCTGACCTCAAATGATCCACCCACCTCGGCCTCCCAAAGTGCTGGAATTACAAAAGTGAACCACTGTACCCAGCCGTAAACACGTTTTTAAGTTGCCTATTCATTATGTTAATAAATATATTCACCAAATAAATGTACTAAATATCCTTCACATCTAGAATTTTTATAATGAGTGCTAATATCTGGTATGGCAATACTCTTCCACCTTTTTATTCTTTCTTTCAGAAGTATCTTAAAGTAAACTGTGTTACAGTTTATTAAAAAATGGTAATAAATTTTTATTAGAGTTCCATAGAATCTATAGCATTTAGAGGAGTATTGCTATATCCAGAACTATTTACTTATTAATGAACATAGAACATATTCTCTAATCAGGAAGGCAAGAACCATTGCCTTCTTTATAGTTCTATAGATTTTAGTAAAGCTTTTATATTTTTATGTAGGTTTTCCACAGCATTTTGGTGAAATTTTCCCAGGTGCTTTTTAGTTTTTGCTTTTTATGATTGAAAATGGTGCCCATTTTTTTAAGAAACTTGTATTTGAAATATATATACACAAACTGTGCTTATTGGAAGGGTAAAGCTTACCACAGTTTAAGTGAACATGATTCCGTAACCAGCATCAAATCAAGAAAGAGGATATTAATTTATGCATATATTTTTAAAATTATATTTTCTAGTGTTTTTGTTACTGCATAAAAGTACAACTGATTTTTACTTTGATACTATTTTTAGCCATATTACTAACTTATCTTGTTTCTAATAATTTGAAGATATTTTAGTGTAAATCATCAGAAAATATGCCAGTAATGAGATTCATTTTTCTTCTTTCTATTTCTTATGCTTTCAGAATTGTATACTCTAATTGCAACATTTCGGGCATCCACTGCAATGCTGCATTTGAGTGGTGGTAGTAAGACTACTTTTCTTGTGCCTGGTTTAAAGGCTTTCGACATGTTCTCATTTGATTCTTATGATAACTTTTCAGATTAAGAATGTTCTCTTCAAACCCAGTTTAATAGAAGTTTGGTCAAGGACAGATGCTGACATTTATGGAATGCCTTTTCTATATATGTTGAGGATATAAAATGTTTTTCTTCTTTAATATATTAATGCAGTGACTCACACACACATTGTACATGTATACACATATTAGATCATTTGCTTTTCTTAGGATAAACCCAACTTTGTCATATTATATTATAATTTTAATATCCTCTTGGATTTTTTTCTAATATATTATTTAGAATCATTGTAGTCCTATAATACTGTTTTTCCTTATTATCTTTATTTGTTTGGGTATGGTATTTTAACCACAAAGAATGAATTATGGAATCTATTTTTCTTTTCTGTTCTCTTTCATGTTTCCATGTTCAAGTTTGACATGGAGTTCTAACTTTTTAAAATATCTTTTATGTTAACTTCTTTGGCCCATGAGTTAATTAGAAATAAATTCTTAATTTGTAAATATATTGAGATTTTAGGAGTTTTTATTTTTTGCTAACTTCTAATTTGATAATTCCATGGTCAAAGCTTCTGACCTACATAACTAATCTTTACATTTTTAAAAAAATTGTTAATATCTCAGAAATTAATCAATCAACTTTATAAATGTATCATGTCTGCGAATAATGTGTACTTTCAAACTGTTTTATTTAGAACTCTAAATATGTGAGTTAGATGAACTTTATTAATTATTTTGCTCAAATATTATTTATTGATTGAATTTTAGCCTGTTTGATTTATCAATAATAGATGGATACTGAAGTACTACACTGTGATGTTGTATGGATTAACACTATTTCTTTCAAATATTTATTAAATGCTTAAGTGATTAGTGTTTTATCTTCCTGAAGAATTCAATACTTTATCTGCATGTGGTTACTCTCTATATTCTTAATAATATTTTGCCTTAACATCTGTTTTTAAAATATTAATATAGCTACAGGAATTTTTTTCTGCTTAGTGTTTATTATTTTAAATTTTTCTGTAACTTTTACGTTGATGTAATTTTACATTAACTTAAAAGGTGCAATAATAATATAAGGAATATTAATAAACACTTTTTCTAAATTCACTATTTTTTTTTTTTTTTTGAGACGGAGTCTCTCTGTCACCCAGGCTGGAGTGCAGTGGCCTGATCTTGGCTCACTGTAAGCTCCGCTTCCTGGGTTCATGTCATTCTCCTGCCTCAGCCTCCCCAGTAGCTGGGACTACAGGCACCCGCCACCATGCCCGGCTAATTCTTTTTTTTTTTTTTTTTTTTTTTTTTTGTATTTTTAGTAGAGACAGGGTTTCACCATGTTAGCCAGGATGGTCGCGATCTCCTGACCTCGTGATCCGCCCACCTCGGCCTCCCAAAGTGCTGGGATTACAGGTGTGAGCCACTGCACCCGACCTCTAGATTCACTATTTATTTGTTGTCTCATTTGCTTTATATTGTGTCATTTTTAATATTATTGCTTGATCGTTCCCTAAATTTTCCTTCTCCCTTATCATATGTATACATATTACTATACACTCATGTTGATTTTGTATATTCATATATAATTTTCTGAGCTGATGAGAGTAAGTTGGAGATGAACAGTCTAGTGTTATTTCCTAAGAACAAGGACAGTCTATTACAAGAGTATAGTACAATCAAAATTAAGAAATTGATATTCATGTAGTAAATTGTGTTTCCTTAGTCTTTTTTAGTCATTCTAGTGTTGAGTAGTGGTATCTCACTGTAGTTTAATTTACATTTTTCTGAAACATATTGTTGAAGACTTTATCGGGTGCCTTTTGAACATTGCATTTCTTGCTTTGTAAAATGTCCATTCAAGACAATTGTATTTTTTTCTTGTTGTGATTCTTTTATAGGCTTGTTCTGACTGTGGTTGATTTTTTTTTAAATTATTAAGTTGTAATAGTTATTTTTATTTTTTGCTGTAATATCATTATCAGATGCAAAACTTGAAAACATTTTTGGTGGCTTGTCTATTCATTTTTTAATGGAGTATTTTATTAAGCAGATGCTTTTGTTTTTAGTAAAATCTAAATTATCAGTTTTTCTTTCATTATTATTTTTTCTGTCTTAACTAAAAAATATTTACCAACTTCTAGGCCATGAAGATATTCTCTTTAATATTTTAAAATCATTATTATATTTTTACCATTGACTTTTAGTTATATGATTCATTTTGAATTAATTTTGAGTATTGTGCCATGTAGGGGCAGACGTTCATCATTTTCTACAAGTATATCCAGTTGTTCTAGCATCCTTTGTTAAAAGACGATCATTTCCCATGAATAGATTTGGTGACTTTGCTGACAATGATTTTATAACAGTATACATATTTCTGGACTGTTTATTTGTTTAACTAGTCTTATTTTAATTCCACACTCTCTTGGCTTCTGTAACATTTTAATAATACTTGAAGTATGGTGGTATAAGTCCTCTATCTTTCTTCTTCATTTTGAAGTTGTTTTGGAAATTATTGGCACTTTGCATATCTGTATAAATATATGAATTGCATTAATTTCTGTGATTTAATATTGAGATTGTACTGAATTGATAGTTTGACTTGTGGATAATTGGTTTAGCAAAATAGAATCTTCTATTTCTGTGAATATAGTTATGTGACATCTAGGTAATGAACATACTGCAGGTTCTGCCGTGATTAATGAAATGGTGTTTCCAATTATGAGCTGGAAGAGCCTAAAACATCAGTAGCATTTGGAGATGAGGCAATGATGGAGATTTTAATCCCTGGTTACTTTATTATGGCTGGTGTGTACTATCTTTGAGGTTACGACTGCTTAGAAACATAATCCTTGTCTGAGGGCTGGGAGGGCCATGGGGCCAACTGAAGTAACACATAGCCAGGTTGTTGATATAACATTCCTGCACAGAGCTGGCTGAAATTAGTGAGGAATTAGGTTATTTTGTTTAGAATGCAATAATAGAGCATATATGTATTTACTACATATAGGTAGGGAGCTGAGCTAAATAAATGGTAAGATATTCTATTGTCATAATCACTAATTTACTCAATCCTGGTTCTTTCTTTTTTGTTTCATGATAATTTTGAACTTCATAAATTATCTATTTTAAGGGTTTAGATACATTTTCTTTATAAAGCATAATATATTTGACACCTAATTCCAATCTCACAATCCAAGTAGAGAGCTTGATATTTTGATCCTCACAAAAATCTTAATTTAGTTGCTATATCAAAAGTAAAATGAGCACAGTGACTTCTGATAATTCAGGTGCTACAATAAATAGAATTCTCCTTCAGTACAGTGGTCAAACTGATGACTCCTGTCTTCATGATAGTCTTCTGAAAGTTGACTAAGAAAAGTGTCTGACGTTGTATTCATCAAATTCCCTCTCATTTTTGAAAAGCCAGGACATGGAATACTGTCAGTATTTTTAATTTAAGAATCTTATAATTAATCAAATATAGATACAGTTTAAGGTAATCCTTTCACTATATAAACAATTGTGATTCATTTTAATATTTCACTGAATTTGGAGTTCAGGAAGCAAGGGAAGAGAGAGAGTCAGAGAGAGGTGGAAAGAGAGAATTTTTTTAAATTACAAATTGTCTCAGTAACTTATCCCTTCACACCACTTGTCTATTCTACTACACTGGAGTCTGGAGGCAGGCTTCTCTGAGCAAACGCTCATTCAACAGTATGTTTACTCATAAGTTCAAGGCTCTGTTTAAGGTATCAGAAAAATGTTACAGTGCTCAGAGTACAATGCAACTCCTTAGTTAGATAATTTATTTACATATTAACTTTAGTCTTCTTCATATTAGACATATTAGCTTTCTGTCTTCTTCCCTTCTCCTCCTTCCTTCCCTTCCCTAACTTCTTTTCTCCTTCCACTCCTTTCTCTCCTTCTTTTATTGCTTTTTCCTATCATTCTCATCTACTGTATGTGGGATCCTTTATTTTAGTTAGAGTCCTCTGAGAAGCAGATGCCAAGATAGAAATAAATGTCCAGGAGATTTGAGGAATGGAATACCTGGATGGATGAAGCAATAGGCAGGGAAAGCCTTCAAATCTTCGTGCAGGTTTGATATCTGTGACAGGAGAAGGAAAAGAAAGAAGGAAGACTGGGCAGGAGGAGATTCAGACTGCTGAGTATTTCTAAGAAAGTTTATATTAGGTCAATGAAGAGTATCAAGTCCCTCCAGAATAGGCCTAGAGAGGTTACCACCTGTCATGCTCAGACAAAACTGAATGGATCTAAAACTGTATCCCTATATGTCTTAGAACTCTTTTCTAATAAAAACATACATTTAATTTTTGTATCCAATATGATAATATCTGGCTTTTAAAAGTCAAGCCTGGTGTGTTGATATTTATTGATACATTTACATTTATTTGTTTCATTTTTTTTCCCTTTGAGACAGGGTCTTGCTGTGTTGCCCAGGCTGGAGTGCAGTGGTGTGATCATAGCTCACTGCAGCATCAACCTCTAGGACTCACACAATCCTGCCACCTCAGCTTCCTGAGTACCTCGTACCACAGGAACACGTCCCCATGCCCAGCTAAACTTTCTTGTTTTTTCATAGAGACAAGGATTCACTACGTTGCCCAGGCTGGTCTTGAAATTCTGGGTTCAGATGATCCTCTTGCCTTGACCTCCCAGAATCCTGGGGTTACAGGTGCGAGTCACCATGCCCAATCTAAATTTATTTCTATCATTTTATTTTGTGATTTTTTAATTTCCCTGAATGATACTTGAATATATTTTCTTCCTTTCCTCCTTTTAACTGAAATGATTGTGTTTATGTTTAATTCCTTCTCTTTACCCCTTTCTAAGTTTTTATTTTTATTCTTTTATTTTAAAAGTCATTACTCTTAATATGTGAATATGCGTGAGGAAAGCTGATATCTTTATTCAACTCAATGCTAATCAGTCCTCCTGTCATCCATGATATTGCTACCCACCATTTTAGTTGTAGCTTGTTTTTACCTTGTATGGAAAGAAGAACACCGTGTAGGTTCTTAGTTGGAAGGAACCCCTGTAAAAAGAGAAAGATTAACAAGAGAAAAACAAATAGAAATTTATTAACATTAATATATAAATAAAAGTATATATTTTATTTATACTTGGAAGAAATCCTGGGAATAAAGAGTGCTCAAAGAGATGGTCTTGAATTCCAGCTTATATAGCATCTTCAACAAAGAACAGTGAATTTTTAGAAAAGTGACAATACAAAAGAAAAGGACTTTGAGTCTCTAGGGGTGTCAACTTGGGGGTAGGCAAATAAATGGCAGAAAAGGCAGGTTAGCAGGGCTTATTAATGTAGATTACTCTGATACCATTTCCAGGATGATAGGATCTAAATTGTCTTCCACGGTTAACCTTAACCTTTGTCTTTCCTGGTTGGGAGTGTCAGAGTATTTTTTGTCTTTGCAAATTTACGTCTTGCTTTAATGCTAGTAGGGAAAGGCAAGTAACTGTCTTACATCGACTATTTTATTTCCTGATTATCTTCAGCTCAGCAATTCTTCATAACATGGGGTGGCAATATCTGGTCTCCCACAACACCCAAAATCTAGACATAATTATGATTATTTTTTCACATGGTCAATAATATTTTTTATTGTACTACCTCTTTATCAGTTTCTTTATCATTATTTTTGTCTGCAATCTTCACTTCTGAGACCTATTTACATTTTTTTCAAATATATCTGTAACCATGGGACCAGCCCAAACTGGGCCCACTCTGCTGATAACAAAATGTAGAGTTATCTTGTAGATGTAACAGTACCAAAAACTGGCTCATGTAGCCCAGGCATGCACAATAGAAAAAGCTTAGACCTTTCACAACATCTAGAACAAATGATTCCTCCTCTCGGAACCAAGAAGACTGGGACATGACCAGAACATAAATGATAGAACTCTTTCAAAAGCAAGGGGTCTGTTGGTCGGAAAGATTCAGAGCTAAAATCTGTCTCAATATACCTTACAGTAAATGGTCAAATTTGAAGCCCTCCAAGAAGACCCTGCCAAACAAACATTCCTAAGTCCTTTTCCTTGCCCTCTGATCCCTTAAAACTTGCTTCAGACCTCATTTAGGGAGACAGATTTGAGCTTGTTTTCTGTCTCCTTGCTGAAGAGGCAGAAAACAATAGAGCCTTCCCTTTCCCAATAACCCATCGCCATAGTATTGGCTTCTGTGTGCATTGGGTGGCAAGTTCATTTGCTTGACAAAATATCCTTTATTAATGTTGTGGTGAGCTTCTATCAGTAGTTAGCTATCAACCCCTTTCAGAATGCTTATTTATGAATGATAATTTAACTTGGCATAGAATTATAATCTGTAAGTTTATTTTTTTTGAAATCAGTGAATTGTTAGCTTATGTGTTTTAGTCCTAATTTTTACTGCACTATTCATTTTTTTTTTGAGTCCTGAGGATTTTCGTACTTCATTATACCTTATAATTTGTATAGGGGAGGGAATCATGAATTTGTAATCGCCCAAAGCGTCCTTCTTGCCTGCTACCCAGATAGAGCCGATTTACCGAGACAACACAACTGTAATAGAGAAAGAATTGAATAAATGCTGAGCCAGCTAAGTGTAAGACTGGAGTTTACTACTCAAATCAGTTTCCCCAAAAAATTGGAAACCAAGGTTTTTAAGGATAATTTGACAGATAGGGGGCTAGAGAATGGGGAATGCTGATTGATTGGGTTGGGGGTGAAATTACAGGGAGTTGAAGCGGGGTCTTCTGGGTCTCCTCAGTTTCTAGGTGGGATTGCAGAAGTACTTGAGCCAGTTTACTGGTCTGAATGGCACCAGCTGGTACATTAGAAAGCAGAGTCTGAAAAACATCTTGAACACCAATCTAGGTTTTACAATAGTGATGTTACCCAATGGGAACAACTGGGGAGGTTAGGAATCTGTGGTCTCTGGCTTCATGACTTCTGAGCAATAATTTCTCTTCTTGTGGTAAATTCGTTAGGCACTTTAGGCCCCAAGCAAGTAGGAGATTTGTTTGGGAGATTTGTCATCTTTGTTTAAAAGTTAAACTATAAACTAAGGTCCCCCCATAGTTAGCTCAGCCATGCCAGGAATGAACAAGGGCAGCTTGGAGGTTAAAAGCAAGACAGAGATGGGCAGGTCATATTTCCTTCACTGCTATAATTTTTCTGTATCAGTTTTTTTCTCACTGTCATAATTCTTGCAAAAGGTGTTTCAGCTTCCCTGCACACTCCTAGGTTTTTTGGCTGGGCCAAGGTAATTCTATGGGCTATCATAAGGCAGATTAAAAGGATAATTTAAAAACCGCTTTAGTTATGTGCATATCTATATATGCAAGGCAATCTTACAAAAATATGAGATTCAAAGAAGGGCCAGACAATTGAAGCTGATATAGCATCCTGAGTTACAGAAAGAAATAGGGGATTGGGGCTTTTTTGGTGATGGAGGAAGGGCTGAGCCAAATTATGAGCCAGTGAGGGCAGGAAATGTATGGTGAATAAACATTAACTTATTATGCAGATAAAAGCCTCTCAGGTGATAAAACTTGTGTTATAGTAGCTCTCTTCCTGGTATAGTTTTACTAACGTAAATTTCCTTTATAGATATGTTTCCTTTACAAATGGGAGGTTTTTAAGAGCTACTCCTGTGTCTGCAGTTTCTCAAAATAACCAACTCCAAATAATCAATATGCCAGAGAGGTATATTTTGGAGTGGCATATTCTAGTCTCCTGAAGTCATAGTTTGAGCTGGTGCGTCCTGAGCCTCAATATGTGTATGTAGAAATACATTCTTTATATTATATCTAGCATCTAGAAATTTTGAAGGGAATAGTTTCTTTGTTTTGTTTTGTGTTTTAATCTGCTTTGCTATTTTCCCAGAAGTGGAAATCTGCTAACATAGCATCATGAAGTCAGAGCTGGCAGGTAATTGCTTTGTCTCTGTTGATTACCAGCTTCTAACTCTTATCCATTGTTATTCCCATTGAAAGGATTTATCCTTAAATGACCTTTTGTTGCACTTTTCATGACACTTTGTGCATTTGGTAGATGAGAATTAGCAAAATCATTCCATGTTATCTGAAGTGCAGGAGTGGGGATAGGGGCTAAATCCAGACCATCACATCATGAGAAAATATTATGAGCATTTCTATAGAATTAGTAGTTTAATTAAACAGGGCCCAAAATCTATAAACAATATGGTAGACACTGAACAGAAGCAGGAAAATCAGCTAAACCAGAGAAAAGGCTCTACACAGATTTCGTTGTGGAAAAGGCTGCCTTTTGTATTAGTCTTTTCACATCTTCACATGTATTTTTAATATTGTCAAAAATTCACAACTAAGAAAGTTAGATAAGGAAAACCTGAAGTGCTTAAAACACTTAGAAAAAGAGTATCAAGCATGTTTTGTGCTGCCATAAACTTCTTTATGATATTTTATGATTGAGATAATGAGATATAAATCTATTTAATAAAGCAAAAACATATTACACAGAAAAAAAAAATTATTCCATCGGATTCTGTTGATGATTTGGGACTCAGAAAACAGCCTCAGAGTGAAGGCTGCAGAAACAGACTCAAAGGCAGTTTCTCTCTGACCTTCTGTGCCTTCCTTTCTCTTATCCCTCACTTTCCTGCACTGCAAGCCGTAGGATCTAGAATCCTTCTCTCCAAGGGGAGTCACGGAAACCAAAACCCCTTTTCTCTAAAGCCAGCCATAAAATCTAAAAATGTTACTCTAACTTTCCCCTTTCTTTCTATGTAAGATCTGGCCAAGAAAGAAATTACCTATCTTTTTTGATTGTAGGCAATAAGACCCTCATTCCAGAGAGGGCCATTCCCCATACCTGGAAGGAAGGAAGGAAAGCTGCACAAGAGGCCAAGAAGAACCTGAACAGACAGGCCTTGCCACGTTTCCCCATTCAGTCTATTTTCATTAGCTCCTAATTTTTTTTTTTTTTTTTTTTTTTTTTTTTTTTTTTGCCCAATCACATTTCTACATGGCCATCCCTGCTTTATCAAACCAAAGCATGAAGTCAGATTGTTTCCCCTGTTTCTTCAGGCTTCTTTCTGAAGGCTCCTATGCCATACAAAATTATGATTAAATAAATTTGTTATGTTTTTTCTTGTTAACCTGCCTTTTGTTGTAGAAATGGAGGTTGTGACCCTGATGATAATGCTGATCATGCTTGCGTTATGGGACAGAATATTTAACTCTTAGATTTCTTTGTTAACTCAGAGACAAAGATGAAAATCTTTCTACTGTTATTATGCCATAAGGAAAAGGAATAGATACATTGAAATAGTAATGCTTTGTGTGATTCTTGTATTTCTGCATCTGCATATTATGTTCTAATAATATGAGGCCAACGTTCCTGTAATTATGATTATAGTGGATTAAATTGTGTCCCTCCAAAATATATGTTGAAGTCTTAAACACTCATTCTTTTGAATTTTATTTAGAAATAGGGTCTTTCAGATGTAACCAAGTTGAAATCAGATCCTTACACGAGGTGCTAATGCAAAACAACTGTTATCCTTATAAGAAGAGAAGAAAAGGCACAGACAGAGGCACACAGGGAAAATGCCACGTGATAATAAGGGCAAAGAATGGAATGATGTGTCTAAGAAAGCGATGCGGAGCCAGTTCTCCCTCGGGTCTTCAGAGAGAAATGGCCCTACCAACAATTTCATTTCAGACTTCAAGCCTCTAAGACTTATGGGAGAATACATTTCTGCTGTTTTAAGCCAATCAGTTTGTATACTTTGTTTTAAGCAACTCAGTTTGTGTACAACCGCATACAGATTAGGCATTGTGGAAAGGAAGATTAATGAACTCAAATCCAAAGTAAAAGATTGGAAAAAAATTTCTAAATGAGGAAAAGGAGAAAGCAGAGAAAAAGGATGAGAAGGGAGTATCAGTCAGTGATCTATGGGATAACTTTAAGTAAACTGGTGTATGTGTAACTGGAGTCTGTGACAGAGGAGAGAGAGGAGGAACAGATTGCATGCTAATTTGAACATCTATTTTAGTTATGGGTCAGTGTTATTTGTGTGACTTTTCTCCTCTTGTGGGTGATAGTTTCCAGCTTCCTTTTATGCTGTAATTTTTTTATGTCTTTGTAAGTGTTTTTAATTGGATGACAGGCATTGTGAATTTTACTATGTTGAGCACTGTGTATTTTTGTTTTCCCTAAGTATTCTTAGGCTTTTTTTTCTGAGTCGCAATTAAGTTACTTGAAAATTATGTGATCATGCTGGTTTTTGCTTTTAAGATTAAGATTTTTTTCAGGTGAGACCAGAGCTGTGTTCAGTCTAAGGTTAATGATTTCCCACATCTGAGACAGGAATCTAAGGAACCTACTGCGTATTCTCTTCCAGTTCCCAAAGAATCTTGAAGTTTTCTAGTAAGTCTGTTGAAAACAGGTACTATTCCTTGCCATGTGTGAGCTCTAAGCACTGCTGTTTCTCTTTATAAGTTATTTATCTGGCCTCAGCCGGATTCCCCAGACACTTGGGCTAATCAACCAGTGCTGAGCGGAATACCAGATGAGTGCCCTCTGCAAATCTCAGGTCACTCTCTTTAAACCTTCTCCTCATTTTGTACTTTGTCCTGAGAACTTTAGCTACCGTAGTCTCCTCGGGCTGTCAGTTCTAAGGCATTAAGGCATCAATTTATGGCAACCTTAGAGTTCACCTTTTTTCCCAGTTCATGGGGATGACTGTTTTTTGTTGCCTGGTATACAGTGCTTGCAAAATGTTATTCTATAATTATTTTTCTGGTTATTTCAAGTGGGATGGCGAATCCAGTCCGTATTACTCCATTTTGAAAGGAACTGGAATGTTCCCTCCTGTATTCATTTTAATTATTTTCTTTCTAATAAACCAGAGAGCACTTAAGACAGAAGATAGAAAATGTTTAACAAAATTTACATTTTAGAAATAACTGTTAAAAAGAGGGAAGAAAAAGGAGGTCTAGGATAGATAGAAGCTTTATTGAAACATGAGTTTTGTTTTCTGAAAAATGTCTCTTTACTCTCAATTTGTCTTACTGGCATTAACATTTACAGAGAAGACCATGGATAGTCATCATAATTTCCCCAAATCTGATATGAAGGCAAGGTAACAGGAAGAAGTGTTACTTATGAAAATATCAGAAATATTAGACATGAAAACATTATAAATAAACTCAGTCCCAAGAGGCTTTTTACTCATGCTATTTTCTTAAGTTTTGTTTATTCTAAATTTTCCATCTCTAAATTCCACTCAAATCATATAAGATTAGTTTAAGTCCTACCCTTACAAGAAAGCCTTCCAAACAGCTCTAGGCTTTTAAAAATCGTAGCATTTATGACATAAAAACCAAATTTAGTGGTTTATGATATTCTATTATGCTTTATTAATTTCATTATATTTTAAAATCTTGTGATAACAGAATTAATATCCCTTTTCACGTTTCTAGATGTCTGCATACATTTTTTACCTTACTGTTCATTTTTTTTATAGTTCTTGACTTATACTAGGTTACTGAGTATTTTATCTTAATCATGATGTTTTATTTATTACAAACCATTTAGTTTACATAGTAACTGTTTACTTCAGGTTTTAAATTCCACACTGTCTTCGTAGCTTAGGTGTAGGCAAGGGAAATAACTTGTTTTTATTCCATGGTTTTAAATGTGTTTCTTTTAAATAAAGGCTGTAGTTTTATTTTAAATAAAGCCAGTAGTTTATACAAACACAGTAAAGAAGATGAATAAGATAAATTTAACTAAAGTCTTTTGGATGTATCCAATAACCAGCAAAAATAAAGAGAAGCAAAAGGAGAATGTCAAGTGTTACAGCAAGGAATAAGAAAGGAGCTGAGACACTGAATCAAACTTTAGAAACAAACTGAAATCTGAACTAAAACTGAGATATACTGGGAGAGCATGAAGAAAGGCAAAGAAAGTTTTCTTAATGTATTCAACTCTTTAGTCCATTAGATAATTTCATGAGTGCTGTGTGACACAGATCAAGGTTTTTCTCCCAAAGTAAATATCTAATGGAGTCAGCATCTTTTAATGAAAAGATCTTCTTTTCTCTTATGGTATTGTATTAGTAACACCCTTGTCGTTAAGCTGGTGACCATTTATATGAAAGTCTGTTTCTGGTTTCTATTCTGTTACATTTGACTGTCCTCAAAATGTTATATTTATATATCATTAAATTAGATATTGCTAATCTCCACGAAAGAAAAACTTCTGTTATTAGACTAGGCTTTAATTGAATCTATAGATCAATTTCAGAGGATTGATACTTATTGCCCTAGTGAATTTGAAGTTTCCATTTTGTGACTATGGTTTGTTACTTCTTGTTGTTATTTCTATTATTATTATTATTATTATTATTATTATTTTGAGACAGAATCTCTCTGTCACCCAGGCTGGAGTGCAGTGGCACCATCTCGGCTCACTGCAACCTCCGCCTCCCGGGTTCAAGCAATTCCCCTGCCTCAGCCTCCCAAGTAGCTGGAACTACAGACATGCACCACCATTGCTGGCTAATTTTTTTGTATTTTTAGTAGAGATGGGGTTTCACCATGTTGTCTAGGCTGGTCTCAAACTCCTAACCTCAGGCAATCTGCCCACCTTGGCCTCCCAAAGTGCCAAGATCACACACATGAGCCACCGCAATGGGCTGGTTTATAAGTTTTTAATTTAAGGTTTTGCTTTTTCTCCACAATGATTTGTAATTTCCTGTATGGAAGTACTTTTTATGTAACTACCAGAATGATTTCCAATTTTTATAATTATCATCTGCTGTCATTACTGCTGGCTTATTCAGTTTTTCTCCTTTTAATTATTTCGTTTTACACTGAATTTTTAAAAACCATTTACATAAACCCAGTAAGTTCCCCTGTGACTCTTCCCAATCTCGACCCCTACAACCAGATAAAATATTTTTTAAATTTCTGTCATCATATAATAGTTTTATCTGCTCATGAACCTCATACAAATAGAAACATATGTACTCTGGCGTTTCTGCTTCCTCATTCACTTACTATTTTTGAGAATCAGTCGTGTTGTTGCATATATAACTTTTTTTCCCTTTTACTACTGAGTAATATTTTGTTTGAATACATTATAATTTGTTTATTCATTCTCTTACTGATTAATATTTGGTTTACTTACAGTTTTTTAATTATTAGGAATGGAACATATTTGAGCATTCCTTTATAAGTCTTCTTTTTTTAAAACCATTTAATGAGCATTTATTTATTGTTACCCTTCGCTAGTCATTGTATCAGGCATGGGAGATACTGAGATAAGAAAGCCTCTGTTCTTTAGGAACCTCCCCCCCCCACCTTTTTAAAAATTATACTTTAAGTTCTGGGATACATGTGCAGAACGTGCAGGTTTGTTACATAGTTATACACGTGCCATGGTAGTTTGCTGCACCCATCAACCCATCATCTATATTAGGTATTCCTCCTAATGCTATGACCCCACCAAGCCCCCACTCCTCGACAGGCCCCAGTGTGTGATGTTCCCCTCCCTATATCCACGTCATTGTTCAACTCCCACTTCTGAATGAGAACATGCGGTGTTTGGTTTTCTGTTCCTGTATTAGCTTGCTGAGAATGATGGTTTTCAGCTTCATCCATGTCCCTGCAAAGGAGATGAACTCATCCTTTTTTATGACTGCATAGTATTCCATGGTATATATGTACTGCATTTTCTTTATCCAGTCTACCATTGATGAGCATTTGGGTTGGTTCCAAGTCTTTGCTATTGTGAATAGTGGTACAATAAACATACGTGTGCATGTGTCTTCATAGTAGAATGATTTATAATACTTTGGGTGTATACTCAGTAATGGGATTGCTGGGTCAAATGGTATTTCTGGTTCTAGATCCTTGAGGAATCACCACACTGTCTTCCACAATGGTTGAACTAATTTACACTCCCACCAACAGTTTAAAAGTATTCCTATTTCTCAACACCATTGCCAGCATCTGTTCTTTCCTGACTTTTAATGATAGCCATTCTAACTGGCATGAGATGGTATCTCATTGTGGTTTAAATTTGCATTTCTCTAATGATCAGTGATGATGAGCTTTTTTTTTTCATATGTTTGTTGGCTGCATAAATGTCTTCTTTTGAGAAGTGTCTTTTGATATCCTTTGCCCACTTTTTGATGGGGTCATTTCCTTTTTTCCTTGTGAATTTCTTTAAGTTGCCTGTAAATTCTGGATATTAGCTCTTTGTCAGATGGATAGAATGCAAAAATTTTCTCCCATTTTGTATGTTGCCTGTTCGCTCTGATAATAGTTTCTTTTGCTGTGCAGCAGCTCTTTAGTTTAATTAGATCCCATTTGTCAATTTTGACTTTTGTTGCCATTGCTTTTGGTGTTTTCGTCATGAAATCTTTGCCCATGCCTATGTACTGAATGGTATTGCCTAGGTTTTCTTCTAGGGTTTTTATGGTTTAGGTCTTATGTCGAAGTCTTTAATCCATCTTGAGTTAATTTTTGTATAAGGTGTAAGGAAGGGATCCAGTTTTGGTTTTCTGCATATGGCTAGCCAGTTTTCCCAACACCATTTATTAAGTAAAGAATCCTTTCCCCATTGCTTGTTTTTGTCAGGTGTGTCAAAGATCAGATGGTTGTACATGTGTGGCATTATTTATGAGGCCTCTGCTCTGCTCCATTGGTCTACATCTCTGTTTTGGTACCAGTACCATGCTGTTTTTGTTACTGTAGCCTTGTAGTATAGTTTGAAGTCAGGTAGTGTGATGCCTCCAGCTTTGTTCTTTTTGCTTAGGGTTGTCTTGGCTATACGGGCTCTTTTTTGGTTCCATATGAAATTTAAAGTAGTTTTTTCTAATTCTGGGAAGAAAGTCAATGGTAGCTTGATGGAGATAGCATTGAATCTATAAATTACTTTGGGCAGTATGGCCGTTTTCATATTGATTCTTCCTATCCATGAGCATGACCATTTGTTTGTGTCCTCTCTTATTTCTTTGAGGAGTGGTTTGTAGTTCTCCTTGAAAACGTCCTTCACATCCCTTGTAAGTTATATTCCTAGTTATTTTATTATCTTTGTAGCAATTGTGAATGGGAGTTCACTCATCATTTGGCTCTTTGTTTGTCTACTATTGGTGTATAGGAATGCTTTTGATTTTTGCACATTGATTTTGTATCCTGAGACTTTGCTGATGTTGCTTATCGTCTCAAGGAGGTTTTGGATGGAGACGATGTGGTTTTCTAAATATACAATCATGTCATCTTCAAACAGAGACAATTTGACTTCCTCTCTTCCTATTTGAATACATTTTATTTCTTCCTCTTGCCTGATCGCCCTAGCCAGAACTTCCAATACTATGTTGATTAGGAGTCGTGAGAGAGGGCATCCTTGTCTTGTGCCAGTTTTCAAAGGGAACGATTCCAGGTTTCACCCATTCAGTATGATATTGGCTGTGGGTTTGTCATAAATAGCTCTTGTGATTTTGAGATACGTACCATCAATGCCTAGTTTATTGAGAGTTTTTGGTATGAAGGGGTGTTGAATTTTATCGAAGGCCTTTTCTGCACCTATTAAGATAATCATGTGGTTTTTGTCATTGGTTCCGTTTATGTGATAAATTATGTTTACTGATTTGCATATGTTGAACCAGCCTTGCATCCCAAGGATGAAGATGACTTGACTGTTGTGGGCAAGCTTTTTGATGTGCTGCTGGACTTGGTTTGCCAGTATTTTACTGAGGATTTTTGCATCAGTGTTCATCAGGGGTATTGGCCTGAAATTTTCTTTTTTTGTTGTGTCTCTATAAGTCTTCTTGTAGGTACGTGTTTTCACTTAATTTTGGTAAATATCTAAGAGTGGAATTGATGGATCATAGGGTAGTTGTATGTTTATATTTATTAGAAATGCCCAAACAATTTTCCAAAGTGTTTCATTATTTTACATTTCTGTCAGCAATGTATGAGAGTTCACGTGACTCCAAAGTCTTGCCAACACATTTCATCATCAGTCTTTTAATTATGGCCATTTTGCTGAGTATGTCGTGCTGTTCATTGTTGTTTTATTTTGAATTATCCTAGTGATTGTTTCTGATCATCTTTTCATACAATAATTGGCCTCTCATGTATCATCTTTTGTGAACATTCTTTTCAAGCATTTTTTAAGAGTTTTATTTTTATTGTTCTTTATCATTATCCTTTTTATCTGATGGAGGATGTACATATGGATATGGACATATTTATGGTATTGTAATTGTACCATTGTCATTAGGCTGGTGACCATTTATGTGTAGGTCTGTTTCTGGTTTCTGTGTGTGTGTGTGTGTGTGTGTGTATATATATATGATTATGGATTAGATATATATCAATAGTATATATGATATTGGATATGTCATATATAGTATATATGATATTAGATATGTCATATATAGTAATATATGATATTGGATATATAATATATATGCTATTACGTATAAGATATATGATATGTATATTATATGATATATATGATATATATCCATATATAAAAACATATCCATATATATCATACCTTTTCCAGTCTGTGCCTTACTTTTTCACTTTCTTAACACTTAACTTGGTCCTTTTATTATCCTTTATCTTCTCTTTCTACATTTTACTTTGAATAATACTAGATTCATCAGAAGTTGCAAAAAATGTATAGACAGGTCCTCTGTGCCCTTCATCCAGTTTTCTCCGATGATAACTAACTTCATTACCTTAAAATAATATCAAAGCCTATAAAAGGACATTTATATTGGTATAATTTACAAAGCCTATCCAGATTTCACCAGTTTTATTTGTACTTGTATTTGTATACTTTTGCACAATTCCAGCACATGAATAGACTGATCTAATCACCAACACAATGAAGACATAGAGCTGTTCCCTACTTTAAGGTAGAATATGCAATGCATTTACGTTTTTGACAAACACTGAAATTATTTCAGCCCTGGGTAATTCTAGAAATGTAAAACACCTACCTATTACTCAGTTTTGTTCTTATCATAATAATGTAATTTGAACATTTTGAGTTATTTCATACATTAGGCTAAAAAGTTCACTTCTGAAAATCATACACTTATTGTTTATTTGAGACAGTAAAAATAAAATATCTTGATGCATCTGTGTTGGTATCACACATGATTCATTTGCTTGATATCTTTTGTCCCAATATTCATAAACATAGCAATTTAAAGGTATAAATGACAACAAAAGTTTTATTAGGTCATACTCATTTATATTTAACAATGCCAAATGGTATTTCTTTAAATAGAATTGTATTCTATTTAAAAGCATGTGTAAGAGTAACTATAATACAAATGGCCGATGGCACAGAGAGGTGGAGAAAGAACCAATAGAATAAAAGACCACCATGTTTTTCTTCTCATCCACCAGCCATTTATTGGCCTGATAATTAAAAACTCTCATCTGTGACACATATTAGATCTTCAGAATTCCATTCATTTCCTACCTGAAGAAAGAAAGATATGGGATATAGGGTGGATGAAGGAAGAATGTCTGAACTGTAGGAGTTAGCTCTCAATAAGCCCACAAAGAACCAAATAATCTTTTCCAAGATGAACCCTAATCCACTCATATAATACAGTATTATCATCTGACAAAAGCGCTTATGATTTCTCACCTTCTTTTTTGACTCATGTAGAACCTCACTTACTGGAGATCAAGACCCGTCTTATAAGATCAGGATACTATGAAGTGGCTTCAGACATGTTAAGCTTAACTTGAGAAGACCAATCTGCTGGCACCAAGTTGTGGATTTCTGTAAAAACTCCACAAATCACAAATCCGATCTAAATTATCTTCCTCTGTCATCTGTGAGGCAGTACTGTGCCAAGTTGGATAAAAAGATGGTCTCCTCCTACTCTTCTCTTCCCATGCCTGGTATAGGCCAAAGGAAGCCCCATTTCTATACCCAAACCTACAGTTTTATCTTATGTCCACAAGTACTTGTGAGGCTGCTGTTGTGAGTTCCAGTCCTAATCTTGCTGATCCCTTTTTGTTCTGAAAGAATTAGAAATTTACTCCCTCTCAATTTTGGACCCAAGTTGTCAGAATAGTCCTAAAATCTTTATCTGATTAAAAAAACCAGACCCAATATAGCTTTTTCTTGTAAAAAGGGAAAAGAATAATACTTCACTTAAATTACTTTGTTAATAAATATATAAACAAAAAGTTAGTCATCAAGCTATTTTTCATAAGTTCCCCTTTCCCTTTCTAGCTATGTGATGCACTATATTTTAAATGTATTACATTAAAATGCTGATGAGAAAAAAGAGAATGATTTGTTTTTTCCTTCCCTGAAGATTATTCATCTATCAAAAGCTTAATTTACTTGAAAGTAATAAATCAAGCTAGGCTTGTCACAAGATTTTGGGTTCTTATTTTAATTTATGTCAATTAGAAAAAAGCTAGTCTGTTGGAACTGAAGTTGAATTAATGATACATGTACTTTGATGTCAGAATGAGCTCTGCCTTGGTTTCCTGAGACTTTTAGAGAATGCCCCAAATCTGATATACCTCACCCTGAAGAAGGGCCTGCCTCCAAGGGGTCTTATAAAAATAGACCTTTGGGAATGAGTCCAACCAAAAAAAAACAATGTACAGTGATGAAAGGTCACACCCAGAAAGTAGCATTGAATGATTCCAGTAGAAATCATGAGGGACCGAGAATTGTAGTTAGATTTTCCTCTGTTGATTAACTAAACTCTTGGAAACAGCTATTGTAAACGAATCCATTGTTTTCTGGAGGATATTACTTTGTCCACGTCTAATTGCTTCCATGTATTCATCATTGTTCAAAATGTTCCTTTTAAACAGTTGCATGGATATCACCTACGACTTTTCCCTATGAAATTTTAATGATTATTAAGGTATGCCCAGTAGGCAGTCATGGTCTGCTACTACAGACTTCATTTACAGAAGTCATAAATATCTGAACATGCAGAAAGGCAATTTCTGCAGTAGTGTTTTGGAGCACACATTTTGCAGTGACAGAAGATCAGTTTACACTCACCCTCTGCCACATTCATGGCTTATGGATAGCAATCCTAGAGTCATACTTTTCCAAGATCTCCTTTGACAGTAAGGACTATACCTTCTGTTTCTTTACAATCTGAGTCTCTTGATCGTATTTCTCTTTTGGATGGTATTATGTTCTTACCTAGAATATAAGTTTTGGTTCTCTTTGTAAAATTTCTCCTACCTTATAAATAATTAGGGGCATATTTGATTCCTGTAATACCTACAACTATCTTGCATGTGGCCGTTGCTCAATGAGTGTTTATAGTATAAAGAGACAGGATTTGAATCAGAAAGATTGTGTTTGAATATTATGGTTGCATAAGGTAGTGGCATAACTTTGGGCAAGTTTATCCAGTTCTTTACTCTTCAGTCCCTACATAAATAAAATGAGGATAATAATTCTAAATTTGTGTGGAGGTGAGAATTACAAATAATATTTTATAACATCTAGAACATTATCTGTCACATAGTAAACATCTGAAATGCCAGTTGCTTTATTGTTTAATGAATATTGTTAAGGTCACTGCTGAATTACCTTATTATACCTAACTCAGCCTCACAAATGCTATCAACCTACTAGAAGTGTCTTTATATTTAGTTGAACTTGAGTGGTTTGGGAGAGAATAATGTATTTATGATTTGGCTAACTTTATTTGTGCAAGATAAAGAAACCAACATGTGCTGAACACTAGAAAAATTCAATTCCATGAAACCCTGGGAATACTTCAAACGGACAAATCAACACATAGCCATAGATGGTGTCACTAATTCTCAGATTATTTGCTTCCTTGTATCAAACAACATATTGGGAAAAAACAAAATGCCCAATAAGTTCTCAAAAATAAGTCACTTTTTGTCTTATAGTTGGAATCAGCCTAGAATGTCAGATACTATGTCAATTTTAATATTTTAATTTTGAGTTATCAGTTTCCTGAAATGATAGCTAAACTTTATGCCTGATAATGCAATGTGGTTAAGTCTATAACACCAATTATGTTTCAGACACTGTTATTAAAATAATATTGAGGCATTGTTACTCTGATTCTTTAGAATAATCTGCATTTTGAACACTGTGTTTCTTTATCATACTATATTTCCAATCACTTTTAACTCATTAATTTGTAGAAAATTACATTCTCATAGTTCAATAAATTTCCATTCCATGAATGGGTATGTATCTGATAAAAATAAGGTCTTATGTTAATTAAATAAAATATACAAGAATTTTAAAAATATATATATATGCAACTTTAAGGCAACTTTTCAATTGAACAATGACACAAGCCATTGATGAGGACAATCAAAATGTAGAATTAATTGAACAGTGCTAACACGTTTGCTAAACTGGCAAATGTTGAGGCAGTGATGGTGGCTTTAGACTGTCAACCTGATAGGTTTACATAGAAGAATGCAGAATAATTAAACCTTATAAATGATCTTGATCTACCATATACAACATATCCTGACATTTTATATCGTCTGAAGCTTTGATAATTATGAGGGGACTTCAAAAAGTTTCTGAAAAAATGAAATTAAAAGATACAAATTAAAATGCTTTTAATGCTTAAAATGCTTTTAATTTGTATCTTTTAATTTCATTTTTTCAGAAACTTTTTGAAGTCCCCTCATAATTATCAGCATAACCTTCATCAAGGTCAAGACACTTTTCTAAGCAATGATACCAGTCATTTTGTCCATCCCAAAGACCTAAGGACCCTGGGAGTTTAATCAAGTCAATGTAGTCTTTTTTTTTACATTATTAACTGAAAAAAAAGAGGAGAAGCTTTAAAGATTTTCTTAAGATTAGAAACAAAAAGAAGTCAAAAGAGGCCAAATCAGAACTGTAAGGTGTATGCCTATTGATTTCTCATTGAAACTCTTGCAAAATTGCCCTTATTTAATGACGGAAAGGAATAGGATTATTGTCATGATGGAGAAAGCCTCTCTGATGAAGCTTTCTTGGGCATTTGTCTGCTAAAGCTTTGGCTAAGTTTCTCAAAGCATTCTCATGACTAGTAGATGTTATTATTCTTTGACCCTCCAGGAAGTCAACAGCAAATATCTTGAACATTTTCCCCAAAATGTTGCCATGACTTTTGCTCTTGACTGGTGGTTTGCTTTTGCTTTGACTGCACTGCTTCCGCCTCTTGGTAGCCATTGCTTTGATTGTGCTTTGTCCTCAAGATCATACTGGTAAATCTATGTTTCATTTCCTGCTACAATTCTTCAGAAAAAAAAAATGCTTCAGAATCTTGATCCCACTTGTTTAAAACTTCAATTGAAATTTCTGCTCTTGTTTATAGCCAATCTGAGCACAATGAATTTTGGCACTTACTAAATGGGAAGATTTGTTCAGTTTTAATTTTTCATTCAGAATTGTGTATGCTGGAACAATTGAGATGTCTATAGTGTTGGCTATTTGTGTGGTTATTTGTCAGTCCTCTTCAATTAGGGCATAAACAAGATTGATTTGTTCTCACAAATTGATGTGGGTGGTCTGCTAGTACAGACTTCATTACAGCATCATCTCATCCCTTCTTAAAATGAGTTGTCCATTTGTAAGCTGTCATTTTATTTGGAGAATCATACCCATAAACTCCTCATAAGCATCAATGATCTCACCATTCTTCTACCCAAGCTTCACCATAAAATTGATGTTTGTTTTGCTTCAATTTTAGCAGAATTTGTTTTGCTCTGATAGGAGCTGTTTTCAAACTGATGCATTATCCTTCTTAGTTTCTCCCCAACCCAAATCTTGTTCAAATATGTTCACAAGTTTATTTTGGTGCAAAGTATTTTTCAAACCCATGCATAGTTTTTTATTTGTAATACACGTTGTCCGTAAAATTTAAAAGACTCTCTTCTATATCATTTATGTTATTCTCCACACTGTTTATTATAACACATATTAACAAGGGCTGTGCTTTAGAGCAGAGTTCTCCCACTGCCCCTTGAAGCTTCTTTTACTATGCTGACACTGAGTTATCAACCCTCTCCCTCTAAACTTAACTGTTTTGAGGTAAGTGATTCAGAGAAAATTTAAATCCAGCTACTGACCTTGGTGGACGTCCTAGCTTCATATGCTAACTTGCATACGTTAGCAAAACTGAAACAAACTTTCCATCTTGACAATTGTTCTGTAAGTTATACAACTAATGTCATACAAAGAAGCTTTTTAGGGTATGCTACCTATATAAATTTAAATTTAGTTGTACAGTTCAAGCAAAAAAGATGCAGTACTCAAGTATTACTTTTGGTTCTCATGGGTCCTCTCAAATCAAGTGAAATTTGTTCTTGGATTTAGAAAGGGGCTTTATTTTACAAGAATTGCTATTTCATTCTACTCAGTATTGCTCCATTCACAGAACAGCTGTAAGCAAGGGGATATGTGGGAATTTTTATCAGAACATAATAAACAATATCATTTTCTAGCAAAGTATAGGAAATGGTGCAAGAGGTTCAATCTCTTCAGGTTGCTAAGTGTGGCAGGATGTTTTTGGAAGGTGACACATTCACAGTGCACTATGTAACCTGATGAAAAGGTAGAAACTCATAACAATGAATATGAAAACAATAACAACAACAACAATCATAAAATCAAGCTTTACTATGCCCTTGCTTTGATAGAGAAACATGGATGAAAAACAGAGAAATCAGATTTCAGATGTGACAGCAAATCTAAGGATACTTTAAGCATTAATTTTTAAAATTTTAGATTATTTCATTCTAACTAAAGGCAGCATTAAGTAATCTTATGCTCTAAACTGACTGCAACAATGATAGAATGATTAAGACTAAGAGAGCTTATTTGGGCTGTGGGTTGGGTCAGGGTTGCAAGGATGTTTGGCAAGGTACAGTTAGCACAAGTATATCAATAGGATACGGATGAAGGTTATGGTTGAAATTAGAGCAGCGTTTGAGGTCAGAACTAACATTTACTTGGAAATAATGTAAACTTTGTTGTCAAAGAAATATGATTCCCATTAAAGAAGAGAATAGTTAAAAATGCAGTTAAGAAGGAAATAATATCAAATGAAAAGTAAATATTCTGCTGAACAAACTTGCAGAGGAATATACAATCATGAATGGTAAATACAAAAACTTGGGAACAAACTCACCTTACCTAAAGAGGAACCAAGGATTAGGATATATGGACTTTAATACTACTTTGGATACTAACAAATAATGTACACATTAGGAAAGCCAACTTACTGCTTTTGAATGGAAACAATGTATGTTAGTCTAACAATATCTTCTCATTTCATTGAAAAATGTTAAGTAATCAAATACTAATTGTATGTCCAGGGCTATATGCCAAATTCTTGGATTAAGTAGTATTTGTGGCGGACTCATGGGAACAAGGAAATAAGAAATCAAAATTACTGAGCTTGTCAAATAGTTGGGGAGCACAAAACACAGAAAGTACAATTGAACACAAGTAAGATGATGCTCATGCCTAGTGTTACAAAACTAATCTTTCTGTATCTAAAGAGAGATTTTAAGATGGAATAAAACAATACTCTTCTAAATCAGGGATGTTAAACATATATCTGGTAATGAACTTGGGCTCCAAAAGATCTGGTCTTACTTACCTCCAACATCTGTGAGGTTGGTCAGTCATTTGCCTCTCTAGGCTTTCATTTTTGTAGTTTAATGTGTTAATACACTTTAAACACATAGTACAATGCCTGGGACCTAATCAACATTAAATAAATGACAATGTTTAAGTTTACTAATATGTTTACAACATTAAAAATAGAATAAAAGAGGCAATATTACCATCTTACATTTTTAAACTGTTGGATTCTTTCACTCTTTCACCTTGCTTGATCCAATGGATACATATAGTTTAAAAAAAAAAAGTCACAAGGAAAGTAGTAAAAGATTAAACTTACCTGCCATCTATCCACATAAAAATTTATGATTTTCAGTTAACAACTGGATCTATTAAAGCTGGTGCATGTTGTACGAAAATTTATTACCCAAAGCTATAATTGAACAAATTAATATTTTTGTTTCATCTTATTTTGATAAAATATGCACAAGGGAAAATTCTACCCCTATAAACATCTCACTTTTATGTGTTGTCAGTTATTCTGCGCTCATTTCTAAGAAGCTGTAAAATTAACACAGGTATTATAAAATTGTATGAATTATTTAACACCAATTTAACACTCTGATTATTTATATATTTTTATCTTTATATTTTGCTTATATTTCATTTGTTTAGTCTTTCTATCTTTTCCCCCGAATCTCTGTTTTTCAGAAAGCAAAGTTTCTATTTTATCCACTGACATGATTAGGTTAAGATATGGGGGATCCAGTGAGTGCTTAAAACTACTCTTGTGAAAATCAATGTCATACACACACTGATTTCACTGAACAGGTAAGAAGTCTGCCAAGACATCCTTCCCTCCTCACTCTTAATACCAAGAGAATCAGGAAAGGCTTTGGGAACACACGTGTCAAAACTGTGAGTCAGGCACTCAATACTCAAGGTCAGCCCAGTTGATCACAATATTTTGGTTTATTATAAGGGTCTAACCCCTCTCATTATATTTACTACAAGTCTTCACGTGATTTCAGAGGCAACTGTCCTCCTCTACTCTGATTAGTTTTTCTGTATTTCTTTCAGAACTCTCTACTCAATTGAAGAGGGTCTTTTGCAAAATGAAGAGCTGCTAATGCACTGCTTGTCACTTATCCATTTGATCTTGACCCCTTTTTGGAGGAATCATTTAATGAATCTTGTTCTCCACTTGTTATTTTCCACATACCAATGACAAGTATAGGGTAAAGGCTGAGAACAAAGATTTTAGAAACCTAGAGAACAGATTTAGATACCAAGCTATACTATTTAATAGCTGTAAAATCGTTTTAAAAATACCTTTATCTCCTGCAGTTATTGTAGTTATTGGATTTTATACCATGTACATAAAACTCTTAGCACAATGCTTTGTACATAGAAAACAATCAAATGCCAGTGATGGATGACAACAAGGATGTTGACTGTGATGATAAGGAAGATGATGGTGAAGATAATGGAGGTAACATTTGTATAGAACTCTGGATATTTGAGAGCAAGTAATACATGATATAGCCAGTGCAAATTATATATAATATAAATATATATGTACACCCATATATGTACACCCATACATACTTTAAATAAATGTATATATACTTTAAATATATATACTTTATATATATACTTTATATATATATATTTAAATATATATATATATTTATATTTGCTTTGTTATGCCAATAAATGTAGCAATGAATGAAAGGGCTACACTAATTCATGGTTTCATACATTCAGATATTACAATTGTCAGCAAATATTTTCTTAAAAGGTCAGATATTAAATACTTTTTACTTTGCAGGCCATATGGTCTCTGTCACCAGGAACTCAAATCTGCCACTGCAGCATAAAAGCAGTCATGGAGAATACATAAATTAATGGGATGGGTATGGTTGTGTTTCAAGTAAACTTTTCAGTAAAGTGGCCAGTGCATGTTTGCTGAATCCTGAAATGACTATTATATGCTTATTTGGTACTTCTGAAGGTAATATAAATGTTATAAATTTGATATCAAGTGTCTGAGATATATAGCATTTTAATGCACTACCACCATTTAATTATAATTAAGTAAAATGGTTAACTTCTCTTTGTACATGTCTTGATTTGTTTGCATTTTTATTTATCCAACAAATACTTATAAAGTGACAATCAAGTCCCAAATGCTAAATCTTGTGCCAAGATAACAAAGAAGAATAAGGCAAAATCTCTTTCCAAAATGGAACAAAAATTCGTTCTTTATATATACACACCTACTACGTCCCCATAAAAATTTAAAAAAAAAAATTAAAAGTTAACAAGTTTAAAGAGATATAATATTTGTATTCACATGCAAAGTGAGTAGGATGAGCATTATGGATCCGTAAAATAAATAGGCTCTCAAAGTCCTCAGCTGTGGTAGATTGCAATAATTGTCACAATATTTGGCAGTTCCCCCAATCAAGAGGCAGAGTTGATTTCCCACCCCTTGAATCAAACCATGTGATTTGCTCTGAAAACAGCACATTGACAACTGTAATGAAAGCAGAGACTTGGAAATGTTCTTACGTAGTGGGTCCTGAACTTTCTGGCTGCTATTCAGGATGCAGAGAGCATCCTGTGAAGAAGTCCAGGACAGCCTGCTGAAGAATAAGAGATCATGTGGAACAGAAATTAGACAGCACAGCTGAGACTCCCTAGATTAATCAGTCTGCTAACAACAGATGTAAGAGTTAGACCATCTTAAGTCATTCAGTCCCAGTTTAGACTCTTATTAACCATAAATATCAGTGGAGCTGGCACAGACCAGATAAATGGGACAGCTGACCTGTAGAACCATGAGACTTTTTTTTTTCTTATTATTTACTTGTGTCATAAATTGTTAGGCATCCAAAGCTAACTGAAATAATAGCTACAGTTCTATCACTTGGAACACATATATAATACATTGGCATATTCACATGTATGTTTATGTGTGTGAGTGTGTGTGCAAGCATGTGTGGTATACATATTTATATAACAAGCACACTCACAGTCTACATAATTTTGTAACTCTTTAATGTATATCTCAGTTGTATAACTAAATTGAGATATTTTGTAAAGAATGCCAATTAATGTAACATTGTATTGACATCCTTTAATTGACATTCTTCAGCTACTGAGAGAAGGTTTCTTTTAAAAGGGATAAAAAAGGAATGAAGAAACAGGCACTGCAATGAACTTTTGCCCAAAATTAAAATGTGTAACATTTAAAAATATGCCATGTACCATATGCCACATTGGCTTATATTACTACAGTAATTCATAACATTTCTGGGTGGCAGCAAAACTTAGTAGTCTGTACAATATGGTCTTCACTTCACTGGCATTTGTCATTGCTTGATATTATATTACTAACTGTTAGTAAAGAGATGAAATTTCTGACCATTTGGAGGGCCATTAATTCCTATATCTCAGAACAATTCTTATGGTAAGTACTAATGATGCTCAAGGTACTGCATAGGTAATGTTCTTATAAGATATGAACAATTCTTCTTTTCCTACACATAGAAAAAGGAAACACAAGGCACATCTTCACTTGGCAATACATGTTAATTCTGGAGCTCTTGCAGGCCCAACTAACATTCTATCCCAGAATAGAATCACAGATAAAAGACAAGGTGCTCATCTGCATAAGAACTCCGCAGTATGTAGGAGCTCGTAGACTCCTACAGGGCATGATTTTCCTCCACTGCCCCATCTGATTCCCAAAATGAGACTTTCTTTCTTTACTGCATTCACACGTGAGTCCAGATTATCCTAAGATTGCTCCCTAAGGGGTGCACACATTCTTTTTGGTGGCCCTCCATTTTATTGTTCTTCTTAGAAGGGTAGTATATGTGTGCCAATGGGAATGAGGAGATGTAGATAGTTTACAATAATGGGATACTTCACAACTTTCTGTCACTTGTTTAAAAAGTAAATAACACCCAAATGATTCTGACAGAGACACAGTGCTCTACTCCTAAACTGGTAGACCTTCGAATGTGAGGGACCAAAATATTTTAAGTATTTTTCTAGTATAACTGCTGTGTCAGTTATCCTCAGACAAACAAAACAAAACAAAACAAAAACTTCACCACAGCTTAGAGTCTTAAAATTTCTAACTATTCTTTCTTATGATTCTGTCAGTTGGCTGGGTAGTTTCTTGCTGTATTCACATGGACACACATAGCTGCATTCACGTGGAGAATCAACTGGATTGGAAGGTCCAAGATAGCCTCACTCACATACTACTGGGCTATATTGACTTCCCTGTATGTTAATTTCAGGGCAATGTTCCAAGCAGGTGAGGGAGAAGGCTGCCAAGATGTCTTAAAACCTATGCTCCATAACTCATACACCATTACTAAATGCCACATTATTCTAGTGGTCAAAATGAGTGACATGGACAGCCCAGATCTAAGAGGGTAGGGAAATAGACTCCCTCCTCGGATGGGAGATGTGGTAAAGCATAGTTGCAAAGGGACATGTATACTCGACTGGGAGGAATTTGTGGCCATTAAGGAATCGATGACTGTCAACTTTATGGCATAACCATAAAAAACACTGCTTAATTTGGAATGAAGATCAAATATCATTCTGGGTTATGCTTGCTATCATTCCAGGATAGTTGAAGATAGTATTTCTCAATAAGTGTTCTAAGGAGTGCAATTTTTAAAGATATTCACAGAACATGCAGTATTCGGTTTTCTGTTCTTGCGATAGATGAGAATGATGGTTTCCAGCTGCATCCATGTCCCTACAAAGGACACGAACTCATACTTTTTTATGGCTGCATAGTATTCCATGGTGTATATGTGCCACATTTTCTTAATCCAGTCTGTCACTGATGGACATTTGGGTTGGTTCCAAGTCTTTACTATTGTGAATAATGCCGCAATAAACATACGTGTGCATGTGTCTTTATAGCAGCATGATTTATAATCCTTTGGGTATATATGCAGCAATGGGATGGCTGAGTCAAATGGTATTTCTAGTTCTAGATCCTTGAGGAATCGCCACACTGTCTTCCACAATGGTTGACTAGTTTACAGGCCTACCAATGATGTAAAAGTGTTCCTATTTCTCCACATCCTCTCCAGCACCTGTTGTTTCCTGACTTTTTACATATGTAACAAACCTGCACATTGTGCACATGTGCCCTAGAACATAAAGTCTAATAAAAAAATTGACAATAAAAAAATAAAATTAAGAAGGAAAAAAAAAGATATTCACAAGAAAGTTACAAAATGTGCCTCAATGAGGTTGAGATAAACTACATGTTATATTCCACTCAGAGACTAGCAATAGACATTAACAAAACAAAGGTTCTAAATTAAAGGCTAGAAAAGGGAAACTATTGAACTTTGCTTAACTCAGTATTTGAGAAGTGACACTTCTTACTAGCCATTACCCTTTAAGAATTCTGGCTGAAAGAGTATTCTAGTTTGAAAAATGTTGAGATAAATGAACAGGAAATCCTCACACAGATTGATGAACAATGAGCACAATTACTATCTCCCTGGTCAGTAATGGAAAAATAATCAAGTGCTAATAATTATAGGCATAACAATAAATTAATTATACAAAGTACACATTTTCTACTGATTCCTGCCAGAGTGGGAACATCCTCCCCCTGCTTTTGTTTCATCACCTGATTGTGATGTTTGGATAAAGTAACTGAAGAGGATTCAATGAGTTAAAAGACCCTGCTATACTAATTCGCCTCCAACCAACTTTGTGGCAGTATGTATAGCAATTGGTAGTGCCAAAGTCTTCTAAATTATTTAACAATTTGATCTATATGCGGAAGAGACATTTCTCCTCTGCTGTATTCCCCATAGGCTTTTCTAAAGTGTTTATATTCACAGTAAATTGGAAAGGTTTGTAATTCATCAAAGTAATAAATTTTCTCATGCCAGTTTTCAAAGCAATATCACAGTTAACCATTGTTTCCATTTTCACACATAAAATACCTCAGATATAAAATAAATGTGAGTTTAGCAACGGAGTAACTTTGCTAGGGTAGATGGCATCTACAATGCTATTGAAATACGAGTACACATTGATGACTGCTCAGTCTTCCATAAAGGTAAGAAATAAGTGCTTATAATTACATCTTGCATTTTGCGTCTGTATTATTACTAGCTACACAGTACCATATTGTACAATAATATAACATAGAATGGGTGCAAGTCCTCATTTTTTTCTCTTAATTGGGAAGAATACTTTTTTGGAGAAAGATCGTATTACCTTTAATAGGTGTCATCAATTTGAGACCTTTTGTAATCCAGGCACACTGTATAAGATTTAATTTTTCTACTGAATAAAATAAGATGTATGAGTTTGTTGATAAGGTAAAATAAAGTCTGGTACCTTCGTAATGTACAGGATCCAGATTGTAGTTAGAATGTAATTGAGGGACTCTGAAGTAGAAAGGCATCAGTTCATCTACAGACGAGGTTAGATAATTTTTGTTATCTTCTCTTTTTTTCTAGATTAATGTTCTATTGTCCTTTTTATTTGAAACCATGTAAAACAACAGAAGAATACCAACTTAGCCTGTGAATGTGATACAAATCATACGGTATTAGAACAAATATTTTCCATTGAAAATGTGTATTTTCAGGAAACTTAAATGAGAAAATTGTAGTAAACTAGTATCATGTTTTAGTCAATACTAATGACTAAGAAGGAAGTAAAAAAGCCGGGAACATAAATTACACTCCTGACCACCAGAAACTGACTGAAAACTATTTCTCTCCACCTCTCCATCTGGAAAAAAAAATAGGAAACTGTGATTTTTAGACACTGGACAAAGGTCAGTACAGGATTGTGATCCTCAAGAGAAGGCAAACAAATGAGATGATCCCTTTGATTGCCTTATCTTGTACTTTCAGGGCAGTTTCTTGGTCACAGAACAAGGAGAGAAAAAATTGAAAAGTAGGGAGAACAAAAGCAGCTGCAGAGGTGGGAGCTGTGTGAAGGTGAGAGCCGTGCACAGAGAGAAATTCCAGAGGTCTTCACAGGGTTCCTTATGCCTGCAACTGAGTTCTGATTAGCAAATGTGTTTGAGACTGAGAAAAAAGCCACTTGATAGGAACAAGTAAAACAATCTCAGGAGCTCACATAAAGCGAAGAATAGTTTCTTCTCTCGCAGTCAACATGGGCAAACCTTATAATATAATACTTGGAGTCCTAGGTACAGTAAATAAATGCTACTGCTGGTACTTTTTCCTACTCTTCCTTGTAAGAACAGATTAAAATGCTGGGCGTTATATATTAAATAAACATAATAAGCCTCTGAAAAGTGAAGAGAAGAAGGCAGGCTGGTCAAAGACCTCAGGATCTAAGGAATGATATAGTGGTAACTTACTCTGAGTTTTCTTCTTTTGGCATCATAGATCCTGGGCTGAGTGCTGGAGAAGGCAGCACCCTAGAAACATCAATGGACACAGACAAAACAAAGCCCCAACAGAAACCTGTTCTATATTCACTTAAGAGACCAGAAAAGGGATATCCTATTAGGACAGATAATAACTGTTCTACTCCAGCCACAAACCACAGAAAAACTATGGCCCCATCCCCATCTCTCCCAGTAAAGGCTGAATGGAGAGTCTAGACTTCTACCTTCATCAGGCTATAACGATGTGCTGCAACACTCTGCTGGGATGTTGTCAGAGAAGGCTGCAGAGGGAGCTGGGATATCTGTTGTCCAGCAGGTGGTAAGGCCTCTCCTTCCTGATGTTAATGGAGACCATAGAGGGAGCCTGGACATCCACACCATATGGTGGTGGAAGCATCCCATTGTCTCCCTGCTAGGGGGGTGTAAAAAGGAGGCCGGTGGCGATTCAGTAATGAATCCTAGCAGTAATGAGGCCATCACCCTACAATGTCAGCATAGGTCATGTGAGTGTAACCCCCAGGGTATCAATGCATAACTAGAGGGAATCTGTATTTCCACATTTTTTTAACATATGGCAGAAATGAGAGGGCATCCGCTTCCCTTACTGGAGTGGTGTCACAGGAGAAATTAAATAAAGCAAAATATTTAAATAAGATCCAGAGTCTCACAAAATAATACCTAAAATGCCTAGATTTCATTTGAAAATCACCCTTCACACCAAGAACAAGAAAAATTCAAACTCACATGACAAAAGGCAATCAAAGAGACCACGCAGATGTAGGAGTAATCAGAAATGAATTTTCAAACAGCCATTATAAAAATGGTTCTATTAGCAATTTTGAACACACTTGAAACAAATGAAAATATATAGTCTTAGTGAAGAAATATAAATTCTCAGAAAAGACATAAAAATAGAAATTTTGGTAGTAAAAATGCAATAATAGAAAAAAAAAAATCCTCCATGGAAGTACTCATTATCAGTATGGAGGCAACAGAGAAAATAATTAGTGAAGTTGAAGATAGAAAAATAGAAATTACTTAGTCTGATCAACAAAAGGAAAAGTAACAGAGAAAAAAATACCCATCAAGGAACTGGGATCATAACAAAGGAATCTAGCATTTGTTTCATTGGAATTCCAGAAAGAGAGTAGAAAGTTGTGTGGCATCTAAAAAGTATTTTAAAAACTAACAGAATTGAAAAGAAACTTGTCAAAAGATTTCAATGTGACATTCATAAATTGTACCGCTATGACTTTATCCTTGTAAAATAGCTATTTATTGAATTTTCTTTTAAAACCTGTATTTACTGTTTTTTTTCTCTCAGTTTAAACATCTTAACAGAGAACTGGTTACTGTTTATTAAAAGAATTGCATTTAGAAGCAAGAAAAAAACCTGATTTGCAATCATATTGAGAAACAATAATGTCTTTATTATCAAGTATTAAGCACAATTCTTATACAAACTGTGATAAATTCTTTTTTTTTCCTTTGCCACATTATTTTCTTATGAACAAACCAAAAATTCATGGTGAGCAGTTGCAGTGTTGACTGATATATTTTTTATGTACAGGGAATTAGAAGAGGACAGTGGATTCATTTAGAAGTGTAACTGGTGCTGTGATTATAGCAATACATTTGTTAGTTGTACTTCATCTTTTTCATGCTAGCTTTTTAAATGTTTAGTTTTCCTCTTGTCATTGTCAGCTGCTGAATTTACTTGAAGGATGTAGAATACTGTTTAAAAAATACTAAAATCTGTACAATTAGGTCAAAGAATTGTGCAATCATTTCCTTTTTAATTGTTAAAATGTTGAGGGTCATAAATATTTGAGAACATCAGATCGAATGGAGCATAGTGATACTATTTAATTTAACCAAAGTCTCTAGTGAATATTTCAACTTGGAATGTAAACTAACGAATAAACTTGACCACCAAGGAGATTGTTTGCCCAGAGTTTCAAAGTACATTGTCTACAAATGGAAATTGAAATAATTTATAAAATACTGACTTTACTATGTTTTTTAAAAAGTTCCTAATTTTTTCACTAAATGGAGGAAACTATTAGTTTTATTGTTAAATATGGTAGATATTAATATTCCTCTTAGATGACCAGTGATTCCAATTGTCCCAGTTTGAAATAAGTACCCTGTGAGTATGAGATAAATTAGTGACAATCAGAACAAGTTTCAGTATCAGATGTTCAACAGGAAGTTGCTATTGTTGCACTGATTTTAATATTTGTACATAAACACTGATATTTTTTAGCATTATTTTATGTTTGTTGTACTTTAATACCTGGTGTACAGTTCCAGATATAAAAATCTGGGAATCTTTAAAAAAAAAAATTTAAACCCACAGACTCAAGAAGCTGAGTAAACCCCAAACAGGATAAGCTAATAAAAAAAATTCTGAAAACTAGTAATAAAGAAAGCCATGACTGCGAAATGAAAAATGACAACCTGACTAACTGTAGAGGAAAACAATTCCAATGACAACAAATTTGTTGGAATAAACTGTGGTGGCACCATATTTTTCAAGTGTTAAAGAAGATAATTGTTAAATCAAAATGATCCAGAGAAAATATTCTTCAGGAATGAAGAGAAAAATCAAATGAATTAGCACTAAAGAATTCAAGTGAATAACAGAATTTGTCACCTTCAGATTTATTCTAAAAGAATGGCAGAAGGAATTTTTCTAATCACACAGAAACATGATACAGAAAAAAAATATTGAAACATCTGAACATAAGAAAGAACAGAATGGGCAAAAATATGGTGAGATCTAATAGATTTTTCCATATTTCTTTCTCTTGAATTTTCTAAATTATGGGCTATAGTTGAAGCAAAAAATATAATGCTCTTTTGTGTGGTTCTCAATATATGTAGAAGAAATATTTAAGACAATGAATGATAAACAAGGGAAGATTAAGGAACATAAAAGGTTTCTCAATTTCAATTGAACTGGTAAAATTTCGACTCCAGTAGACTGAGATAAATAATGTGTATATAATAAAATACCCTTAACAACAACTAAAAGGCTATACAAAAAGATACAGTCAAAAATATTAGATATGAATCAGAATGGAAATCAAAATAATATTCAACTAACTCATAGGAATACGGGAAAAAGGAAACAAACAGAAAAACTGAAAACAAATCAAAACCAAAAAATAAAATAGCACACTTAAGACATATCTAAAATTGCCTTTGATATAAATGGTAAATAAATTAAATGACAGAGATGAACAGAGTTAATTTTCTTAAATGACTGAACAGAATGCTGCTTACAAGAAACTCACTTCAGATACAACTCTCTCTATATATAGGTTGGTAATAAAAGGAAGAAAAAAAATACAGCTGTTCTTTGGTATTTATGAGGTCTCTTTACAAGACCTCCTACTAATACTAAAGTCCTTGGGTGTTCAAGTTCAAGATATAAAATGACGTAGGATTTGCATACAACCTATGCACATCCTTCTGTATACTTTAAATCATCTCTAGATTAATCATCTAATATTGAATACAATGTAAATGCTATGTGAATAGCTTTTATACTGCATTATTTAAAGAATTATGAGAAGAAAAAAGATATTTCGTATAGTCACAATTTTATTTTTTGAATATTTTCAATCTGGAGTTGATTGAATCCATGGATGCGAAGCCCGTGGATACAGAAGGTTGACTGTATTATACAAAAGTTAAAAGAAAATAGGAATGGCTAGATTAATATTAGATAAAGTAGACCTTAGATGAATTGATAGGTGTGTAGAGGCATGAAGAAATGTGCATATATGTTATAAATCAAGTACAGTAAATGCTAATTACAAGTGGTAGATATATGGTTATTCACTGCAAACATGTTTTCCATTTTTCTATATGTTTGAAAATTTATAATGAAGTGTTGGGAGACAAATTCATGTAAAGATACATTAAAATTATCCAAAGAAATGATATTCCTCCTGTAGCAGTTCAAAAATTGTCATAGATGAGAAGTTGCTATTGTCCTGTCTAATAAGGTTTAAAAGAAAGACTCTAAACAGTTTCTATATAACTTAACTGCATCTCAGAATAAACCTCGAGTTTTTTTCGTAAGAGTTCAAACACATCCAGTCTCTAACAAAATGCAATTCAGAATACTTGGCAATCAAGAAAAAAGTACGAGGCATGTAAAGAAGCAGAAAAATACAACCTATGATGAAAACGAGAATCAAACCAAGAGTGACAGTCTCGTATATGAGACGGTAACATTCATGCACAAATACATTAAATGAGTTCCTATAGCTATGTTAGATATGTTACAGAAGGTAGAGAAAAGTGTAAGCCAGTTAAGGAGACAGATGCAAAATATAATAAAGATCCAATGAATTTGTAGTGATTAAAAATATAAAATTTAATATGAAAATAATGCATTGGATGGATTTAACAGACAATTAGACACTGCAGGAAAAAAAAACAATTAGTAAACATGAAGGTATATGAGTAGAAATTATACCAAGTGAAACATAAATATTAATGCTAGTAATAGTAACAATAAATAATGATAATAATAAACAGAGTATCAGTGAGCTGTGGGACAACTCCAAGTAGCCAAATATACATATAAGTAAAGTCTCTGAAGAGGGGGGCAGAAAAAATATTTGAAGAAATAAGGCTAAAAGCTTTCCAAATTTGATAGAAGCTATACACTCTCAGACCCAATAAGTTTGACAAATCCCAAGTACAACAAAAATGAATAAACTTCCATTAAAACATGTCATAACCAAATTGCTTAAATAAATGGTAAACAGAAAATTTTATAAATAGCCAGAAAAGAAAGACACAGTATATGCAGAGGAGCCAAGAAAACAATGACAGCAAGCTTCTTTTAAAAAACATGCTACATGACAGTGAAGCACATTTTTAAAGCATAAGAGAAAAATGTCTTAGCTAGAAATCTGTAGCAAGTAGAAATATGTTTTAAAAACAAAGACTGGCCAGGCACGGTGGCTCATGCCTATAATCCTAGCACTTTGGGAGGCTGAGGCAGGCAGATCACTTGAGGTCAGGAGTTCAAAACTAGCCTGGTCAATTTACGTGTGTGTGTGTGTGTGTGTATGTGTGTGTGTGTGTGTGTGTATATATATATAAAAATAAGCTGGGTGTGGTGGTGGGCACCAGTAATTCTAGCTACTCAGGAGGCTGACATAGGAGAATTGCTTGAACGCGGGAGGTGGAAGTTGCAGTTAACCAAGATTGTGCCATTGTACTCCAGCCTGGGCAACAAGAGTGAAACTCCATCTAAAAAAAAGAAAAAGAAACCAACAAAAAAACAAAACTGCATGAACTTTTTTTTCAGACATACAAAAGCTAAAATAATGTATTACCCTTAGACCTACTATACAAGAAATTTTACATGAATTATTTCAGCAAGAAGAAAAATACCAGATGGGAGTATGGATTTATACGAAGGAATGAAGAACAATGGAAATAAGTGGGTATCTATAAAAGACTGTTAAAATATCTTTTAAAATCTTCTTTTAATTATAAGTGACCATGTAAAGCCAAAAAAATGACATTGTGGGTTTTAGAATATATATAGAAATAAAATATTTGACTACAAGAGCACACAGTTTAATAGTGGAAAAGAGTAGTGTACTGTTATAATTTTATTGCACCATGCATGAAGATTTACAATATGTTTAGAAGTTAGTTCATGATAAGTTTACATAATTCATAATTCCATTTAATTAAAAATTATAGAAAATGCAAGCTAATCTATGGTGATAGGAGAAGATCAATGGTTGCCTAAGGATGATAGACAAGGACCTAGGAATGGATGGATAGATTGCAAAATGACAGAAGGAAAGCATTGGAGTTGATTGATATATTCAATATCTTGATTATGACAATGGTTTTACATGTTTATACACATTTATTAATGAAAAAATTCAATCATAATTCATTTGAATAATTTGGAAAATTTAGTTCCCTCTTTTAAAAAATGTTTCAAAATTGATCATTTACTATGTGTCAGGCTTTGTATCAAAAGCATTATAAGAAAGATCTTCTTTCGTATTTATGACGTGCATTACCATGAAAGTACAATTATTATGTCCATTCCATACAAGGGAAAACAGTGGTGAAAGTGACCGTGTAAGTTACTCAATGTAACAGAACTAGTTTTTTGCAAGACCAGAATTAAATCTTGGGCAGTCTGATTTCAGGATCTATAGTCTTCAGAATCCATATTCTTATCACCTACTTTATCCTGCTAATACTGATATTTTGCTCTAATATCAATGTTAAAATGTTAAAATCAGTTTTAACATTAAGCATTTCACACTTCTTTCTTTTTCTTCCTGCAACCTCCACCCCCACTGGAATTGATCAGTTCTGTACTGAAGCACAAGGTCGCTGCAACAGCATTTAATCTCTCTGATGTGGTTTCATCCTTTCCACAAAGATCTTGCTGACCGTTTCCAGAACTACTGTCATGATACACTAGTTTCCATAGGTCACCTGCCTTTTCAGGATCTTAGAATAACCCTGTGATTCAAAACCCTATTCAAACTTCACAAAATTCCCCACCACTGCCTGCCAGTTACGTATTATCACTTGTAATTTTAAATATACACAACTCTCATAATTAGCATGTGACATACATATTCTTAGGCCAGTGTCTGAGTTCAATCTCTCTCTCTAATAAGGACTTCCACTCAACTTATTTTAGAATATCTGAATCTCCTCCTTTCTTTTTTACTGAAATCAAACTCTATTTGCTTCATGGATTCTATTCTGGATCCTGTAATCCATACTCACATCCTCCTTTTTTGAATGCATTTAATGTTTATAATCAGCACTTAACATTTAACCCTTGTTTATTGGTTTTAGATAATGTTTGTGAGATTATAAACACTTTCAGAGCAAGGCCTACTTCTCCTTTTGTGTCAACTATAATTCCACAGCAGTTGGAATATCAGTAAGTCTTTATAAGTTTTCTGAATCACAAAGTATATATTTTATGTTGTGAAGTGTCTCTGTACATAGCTTTAAAGGCATTACTTAGATAATTTTTACTTACAATTAGTTATGTCAACATCATTATGGCCACTTTGGGTGAATAGGATTATGGTTAAAGAGTTATTCAGTTACATGATTCATTTCCATAAATGTAAAAAGTTTGTATTCATATCATCTACCACCACTGTGACACAGATATTGTACCAGGTATTTATGTTAAGTATATTATTTTATATAATTTGTCTCGTTACACTTTAGACTCTTACAGGACTTTAGGCTTATTGTTTTGAGCAGTAATTCCCATTACACAGGATTATTGATGCTAGCAACTTCAAAGACTTGGCCGAATGGGCCAACATCCTTTAGAAATCTGTTAACTTTCCTATTTGTCTTTAAAACATATAATTTAATTTTTTAGCCAATACCAAGTTTCTGCTTTGTTGCATTAACTGGAAGAGGTAGTGGGAACACAGTGTAAACAGGATGTAGGCTCTGCAGTCAGGGAGGTTATAGCCTGTGCCTGTGAAGTAGACAAATGCATAGGCAATGGGATTACAGCATGAGGCAGGCTGTGAAAGGAAGGCATCTGGAGTCCTGTGCATCACAGAGAAGAGCTGTATAACTCAACTGGAGCAACCTAGGCTAAAAATATAGAATCCTGCATTAAAATTTGGACATAACCACACATACTATCACAAAGCAGTACCAATTCGAGTTCAGTTTTTGAAATTTTCACTTGGAATCGTTGGTACTTTCAATTCAGTTAAACCAATGTTTCTGGGTCGTAGATTGCTTCCTAGGTTATGAACAGCCTTCTACATGCTATTGTGGATAGAAAGAATAGAAAGATCAGCCTCTGTCTCCTGGATGTACAAATATTCTCTGTAGTGGACTATCCTTCTGATTTGAAGATGGCGACAAGAACTTGGTCTGACAAAAAGAATGAGTGATCAATATGCATACTATTATATTTGGTCAAAAATCGATATATTATTATAGTGTTGAGGCTTATGTTTTTTCAGGCTTTGTATATTGATTTTTTTAGCAAAGCCAAAAATAGCATACATAAAAAATATTTTGAGGAGTAAAAACACCTAAGTTATATTATTTCTCACCTTGATATATAAGATTCTATGTTAGAATCACTTATTATGTATGTATAGTCCTTGTGATGTCCTGTCTCCCTCTTTCAGCTTTTCAAGAGCTCATTTAATAGCATTGGAATTACTCCCAGATTTTAAAATAAAACCCACAAAGCCAGCTCTACAGAGAGAATGTCTTCTGATATAATTGAACCAATAGAATAATGTTGGTACTTGTTGAGTAAAAAATCCAAACCAATCTGAGTTTAAAATATATATAACTCCCAGGAAGGAATCCAAACTTGTTAAAGAGTTTTATCATGTTGCAAATGTTTTGCACAAATAGAGTGATTTAAATGAGAGTTTGCCTCAGAAGACTCTTTTCAACACTTTTATTTGGTTAATGTTAAGTCTACTGCATTTACTAGTTTAAAAAGAAAATAAATACAAGAAAGTGAAAAAAAAAATCAAAACCATACTAAGATTGAGTTTACTTCTCTTTAAAGTTTTTCTGTAAGGGAAGACAAAAATAACAGCCACAACCCCCCAACACAAACACACACAATTTTTAGATTAATTGTCTAAACTATATTTGATTTTATACCCAAGTTATAGCGGACACATGTCACTCATGGATTTTGGAGAGTTTCCTCAGTCTTTTATTTACAATTCTGTTTGGAAAACTCAACTCTCTAAAGCAAAGAATGACTTAAAAAGTTAAGGGAAATTAACCTTACAAAAAATGAAAAGCCCAATGAAATGTGAATTATAAATACGGAAAAAGAAATGCATTCAAATTATTCTTAGATTCATTATAATTAGATAATCTGTGCATTTCATAAAATTAAAACTTTTTTTACTGTTGATTTTTTATGGCAACCAAATGGGAGGCTGTATGACTATCTTCTTTGATATTGCTTTGCTACCTTCTAATCTTCCTTTTATAGTTATATGTATACATCCAAACTAAGAAACTCAATTGAGAGTACTTAATAAAACTAGGATCAAAAGAATCCTTAAAATTGCCAATAAAAAGATCTTAATTCAGAGATATATGTCAACATGCAAACCATTCTTTGATACTGATCTGTTTGGTTTTATTCACAAAACCGAACACAAATTTATTGTAAATTAATGATAATAAATATTTGTGTTACTTTAATATTGTAGAGAAGTAGTTAGAAAGATAGTTTAATTCACCACTGTGGCTTTCCAAATATGTTCCTTGGAAATGTGGCTCTGCAAGGACCATCTGGAACTCACAGTGTTGAATATGTGTATAATCTATGCTTGGAGTAATGTTTTTGTGCTTTACTTCTAATGGTGAATTGGGAGCCTGAAGTTACAAATCACAGCATAGAAACAAAAAGAGAGAATATTTATGTGTAGGAATTCAAAGATACTAATCTTATAGATATAACACTGTGTTAGATATAGAGGAATGAATGATAATCTCAGTTTGGTTCCTTGAACAGCAGCATAATAGATAAAAACATGCTTTCTGGAGGCATGCAGCAGGTTTTCAAATCTTGAGTGACTCTTCTATGAGTACTGCTTCCTATGACTCAGTTTCCTTAAACATAAAATTGTGTTAAAATGACTTAATCATCAAAGGGAAAATGCAATAATAAAAATATTCAAAAAATCTGAGACAAACCAAGAAAGGACAATTTAAAAAAAGGAATAGGAGAGGGAGGCTACAGAGCACAAAATAAGATGGTAGATATGAACCCAAATATTTTGATAATTACAATAAATGTAACTATACTAAATGTTCCAATTAAAATACCAATATTTTCAGACTAGATTTAAAGATTTAAAATCAAATTATAGTCTTTTACAAAAGGAACATATGAACATAGTGCTACAAAAAATATTAGAAATAAGTTGAGGGAAAAAGAAACGCTTTACCACTATATCCAAAAGAAGGTCTGTGGAGTCATGTTAATATCAGGCACACCAAACTTTAATGCAAGAAAACTACTAGAGATAAGAAGAGGCATTCCTGTGATAAAGATTCACCAGGCAAGTGGAACTATTTAAAATTTGAGTACACTCAGTAACATAGCCACAAAATGTAGAAAGCAGAAAAAGACAGATCTATGGGGAGGAAAAAAATCAACTTGTAGTGGGAAATTTGAACCAGCTCCTTTTATATTTTATAGACCAAGATGGAAAAGTCAACATAATACAAACGCAATACACAAGGAGAACATGTATTGATGCCTAGTTTGGAGTAGCTATGCATCACTCAGTAAGATGAACTAACAGGCCTGAAAATGAAGTCTTTTGAGACATCACCCCTTCTTTCATCCTTTCCACACTCTTGTTCACTCTGGGTTCAACTTCCTGGAATTCTATTAGTAACCTGACAAAGTCAGACCTACTAGCTTAGCACAGTCTCTAATGAAAGAACATTTCTTTTTTTTCCCTCACTGCTTCTTGAGGCAAAATTCTATCAATGATAGACTATTCCATTTTCCAGTCTTCGGCTTTATTTGTTTCCAACCAGAACTTAATCAAGATTTAAGGTCAATGAATAGAGTCAGTCTGGCCCTTGAGGGAATGAATGATAGCGAAGAACACATGTGACTTAGAAAGATTCTTATCACTGCCATTAGAACTATAGACAATCAAATAATATCTGGCTGTTTAAAGACTTTAACACTCCAATGATCTGACTGGCTTATAATTTGGAAAAGGAAATCCAGCTAGGGCCAGTCAAGGCAATTACATATAAGAAGGAAAACTTGATTGTTTTTCCATGCATGAAAACATTAAGAAAATTAAGTCTTTCCCCTTTTGTCCAAGTATTGGCTGTAATTATAGATAGCAGGGATTCTTAGTTACTATAAAATATGGAAGTGCTTTTATATTGCTGCTAAATGTATAATTGTTTATTAAAGGATTATAGGAAAGCTTTGGTTTAATGAGTGCATTTTTGAAAAACAATGGGGAGAAAAGGCATTACTAAATAATACTTTGCTCCTTTATTATTAGCTTGAAAGGACAGCCAAAAGAAATGTTAAACTAGCTCAGCCTCCATTCTAACATGAATTTCCCATTAGTTGTTCTATCGCTAACTCTTGTTTCTGAAAAGACAGGGAAATGCAAATATATAACGTTGTCGCTTAAAGGCCATTTAAATTGCAATTTCCCTGTGACATTGTCCAAAGTGTTCTCAGCCTGGTAGACAAAACAGAAACTCTTGATTTATATCAGAATAAGTTTAGAAACAGGATAGAAACTTGGTAATAGAGGTGAAGAATACATGTCAAAAGAAAAGCAATGTTCTAAGTAAGAAATAAGTTGAATGTTTAGAGTCGGAAAGAAATTTTTAAAAAGATACATTAGTTAGATCATAGGCAATTCCAATAACTGCCATAATCTTAGTGATTATTATTACTAATTGTACAACTGTCTACTCTAACATTGAACATGCAAAACTCAATGGAGTATCATCAGAAAACAACTTGTCTCCCACAGTCCCTTTAAATTTACTCTGTGGGTTTAAGCTTTCCCTTGCCCATGGAAGAAAAATGAAATAAATCTTCAGGGTGTTTCTGTTTATCTTAAGTAGTTCAGATGATTATCCAGTCTCTTAAATTCACACAACATAGTTTCAGTTTAGTAACCAATTGTTTAGTTCTATGTAATAGTGATAAATTCAGTATTGCTTTCAAATCCAACTTCTTCCCTGACTTGCTTACTATAAATGAGAATCTGAAGATGGAGAAAGGGCTTACAGTTCCTTACCCCATTTCCACCACATGCCTTTATTCCTCCTTTACCCATTTTGTTAATTATAATTTTTGGCCCCCTATGATTGGAGCAGTAGGAGGAGGAGAGGAAATAGAAGCAGGAAATTTCCAGTGATTGGTGCCACTGTGAAGATCTAGCACCCTCTGAGCTTGGCAGATGTTTCAATTCATTCTCAGAAATCTTACCATCACTCTGACAAATGCAACTGAGGTTCCAGAAGTGTTGAACTTATCTCTATTCTAACTTTTCCCCTATGATTCATTTCACAGCCTCTAGGTATCACCATTATGCTCAGCTTCTTTCTGCTGTGAACTTGGATATGTTCAAAGGCACCCAATGTTGGCTTCTGTTTGTTTTCACACATATGTGCCCAAGGAAATTCTCATGCTTCCACTGCCCTGAAAACCCTGAAAAATTTGTGAATGCTGGAAAATTTGAGGGAATAACAATTGCTTATCTTTTCCACCATCAGAGCAATTCACCAATCACTTAGTCTACCTTCAGATATAGAGAGAGAGACAGAGAGAGAGAGAGAGAGAGAGAGAGAGAGAGATTGTATGTCAGAGAGCAGTCCATTGTGTCCCACAAACTAGGTTAGAGCCATGTAAGATGTTCTGAGTTCCCAAGTAAAGCCTCTTTCCTTAGTCTGGAAGTGAGAAACAAGGCTTCCTGTAATCCTTCTTTATAGAAGTTGCGATGTTCATCACACTAATATCCGTTAGCCAAAGTATATTCTAATCTGTAACCACGTGAAGTATATTCTAATGTGTAACCTCTTATCTCCTCAAAGGGGATGAATAGTTTAAAAGTCATAAATTGTTTGTAACTGGTTAATATGCATTCCTGGTATCATACATTTTCACTTCTCTTTAAAATGTGATATGTATTGCCACAGTACTTCAACTACAACTTCCATTTTACGTTGTGTTCCATTAAGGTTGATGTTATCATTGCACAAATAAGGAGACTACTTGGTCACAACTAATTTCATTTGATAGATCATTCTTGCACAAAGTTCTTAGATTAATTGCTGTTTGGGCTAGAAATCAGTGCACAAAAATATCTAAGGTACTATGGCATTATTCTTACCCTATATAGTTGTAGAAGTGAGCTGAAATATAAAGAATAGCACTTTGCATTTTACTAATATTTGTAATTGCAGAACTTTTTGCTAGCATTCTTCTACTTATTCTTTATTATGATTGCTTTTTTAAAGATTGAGTGAATAGTCAGAGATAGGCTAAATAAAGACCTCGTCTTGAAGAAATAAAAGATTACTGGTGAATTTGGAAGCACTAAATCCCCAGAACATTTATTGCCCCTAAATAATTGCCTCTATTGTGTCTCCACAATAATGTTTTTTTATGTTTTCCAGATTATGAAAGCATAGGCTAGTAGAACCAAAATGAAAGCAAGTTTTTACAATGATTAGTGCATAATATTAGGTTCTTTTGCCAAGTATAGTTTTGCTCTTTAAATAACAGGAATATCACACTCTAATTGAGTCCCCGAGTAATACTGTGTTCAGAAATTCCTTACAAGTTCATTAATGTATTTTCCAGAAAAGCTTGGTAGAAAAGTGTCCAAATCGTTCTTTTAGTCACAAGAGAAACTAATAAAGAAAACTGCTGACAGTAAAGACTGCAGGGCTAAGTCCAAGAAACCTGGATTTTCCACTGCATGGAAGTGTCATCTCACACAAGATATTTAATTTCCTTGGACTTCATTTAACTTGTTTTCCAAAATGTTGAATAATCCTGTATAGGCTGCCTCACAGATTACGAAATAAAATCCATGCATAAAAGTCCTTTGCAATTTTAATAAAAGTTTAAATCACTGTGTTCAGTTATGATCACCACCATTGCTATCATTGTTCTTTGGTTTTTATTTTTTAAATCCTAATGTGAGATATTGTCATTTAGGCCTTTTATTTAAAAAAAACTCTGAAATATTATGGATGTTTTAAGAAATAATCTAAATTTGGTGAAATTTGTAACTTAAGACTAGTTGGGACTATGTCACTATAGATTTTTTTCATACATACAAAAATGTCCTTTGATATTAATATTATGCTGAGATTAGGGGAGGTGTAAGAGGTCAAAACTTGCAAAACTGATAATGTATACTTCATAAAAAATGTGACTATCATTTTTTATAGACCCACTAAAATTTATCATTCTCATTCTTTAAAGGTTATCATGACAAAATGATGACCACAGTCATCTGTAGGTGAAGATTCAATATATTTTTGCAAGAGAAAAAGGACTACTAGATGCACAGACAACTCATAATATATCCATTTTGACAGGAAACTCAATGTATTAAAATACTGATTTTGGATTAATCTAGAGCAGGTCACCCAAAGCAAGTGCTGAAAAAGGTCAAAAAGCAACAGCACTCAATAAAGCAATAAAGTTAGTACATTTCCTCTAGTTTTCAATGTCTATATTAAAAACAGCTGTAATGTGGAAGAAATATCCAACCCCAAGTGTGCAAGGAATGCCAAAACCTCAAAACCACCAAAGGTATAAAACCACATCCTACTTAATTGAGGCTGGATGAAAAATGATAGTAAAATGTTGCTCGAGGTTTTCACATAGAGCTTTCCTCAAGCCAGGAGAAAATAAACAATCTCCAGATGTTCAGATGATGTGCACATTTCCTTTACTAATGTTTTCATGTGGTCTCCTAGTTAATCGTTTATAGCAGTTCTAACTAGGAAAAGAATAACATTTTATTTTAGAGACTTTTCTCAAAGATGGATGTTTAGGTGTATAAATCATTCTTTTCTCACTTAAACTTTGAATCTCTTAGGATTAGTGGGATGAAACATCTTGGAACCACAGAATGAAGCTAATGCTAAAACCATTGCAATTTGCTGTCTGGCTAAAGAATCATTGCAGCTGCCTATAACAACCTTCAGCTAAGGGGTGGTCTAATTAGGTATAAGATAATATTTTTCCGATTATTTCTTTCAAGACATTTAAATCGAATGACATACTCTATGCCTTCTCCTTCTTTGATGGATACTCAACCATATTCCACTTTATGGAATTCTATAATGCCCTCTTATTTTTAAGTCATCTGAGTTGAGGAGGTACTGCCAAAATGAACTAGGAGCTAAGTTTAACGGTATGGCTGTTTTAAATTACCAAGTGTAATCAAGTATCTCTTTTCTACAAATATTCTGACTATTATCACTGTGTGTGAGTCAATTTACTATTTTTTCTTTTGATTTAGGCTTGGCATCATTAAATATATAGACATGGTCAGAAATTATAAATGAACATGATGTATTACTTCTTTTGAAGATATGTATTTTTTTCTAGGATTTTTCCCTTATTCAATGTAGGTTGACAGTAAGGGGCAAAGTGAAAAGGGAATTACTTTTCTGCTGTTTCCAAACTTCAGGATGTATTATTGTCTAAAACATTCCATGAGCATCAGGACCTATTTATAATTTTGTATGTGTGTGTGTGTGTGTGTGTTGGGAGGGGGTGTTTTATATTTTATTTTTTTAAAAAAAACAATTTTTTCTGGAATATATCCACTCAGATTTGATTTTAGTTCCTTATAAAACTACTTACAATTTTTAATTTTAAATAGTCTTTTTTTTTTTTTTTGGAAGGGCAGTACTCTCAAGGAACCATTATTATTCCCTGTAGAAAATTCAACTACCATTTTTTCTGCTTATTTTACCCAAAAAGATTTACCACGAGGATAACTTGAAATAATACTTGTCCTAATTTTTTTATTACCATCACAAAAGTTACAATAAACTTAGTGACTTAAACAATACAAATATGTTCTCTTCTCTGAGAGTTATGGAGCTCAGAGTCCAAAATAGAACGTAATGGCCTAAAAGCAAAATGTGTACAGGGCATTCTAGAGGCTCTAGGGAAGAACCTATTTCCTTGACTTTTTCAGCTGCTAGAGCTGCTTGCATTCCTTGGCTTATAGCTTCTTCCAGCTCAAAGTCAGCATCTTTTAACTGCTCTCTGAATCTGATGCTCACTCTTCTGACTCCTTCTTTCAGTTATTAGAATCTCTGTGATTAGCCTGGGCACACTCAGCTAACTCAAGATAATCTCCCCACCTCAAAGTCAGCTAAATAACAATTTTTTTCCCATATGTAAACATAATTTCCCCATCATATAGGATATAAGCTATTCAAAGTTTACAGAAATTAGGACGTGCGTATCTTTGGGTTGGGGGGAATGAAGGGAGGTGATTATTCCTACTAGCATAATAGTTAATCAAGAAAATAAAAGTAATATGGTTACTTCCAGAGACAACCCTCACACGTGAATTCTCTTGAATGCTCACATCCCTTGACTTTGCTGTCTTCATACCTAATGGAAATTTGGTTTGCATGTTCCATTTCAGTTGCAATTCCCTATTTGAGGGTTAGGGTTCTTCAGAGACATAACATATTAATTATTATTGTTTTTTAATTTATTGTGACTACACACAACAAGTATTAGATAAACAGATTAAGTGGGTTCTTTATATTCTGCTTGTTTGAAGTGCCTTACTTTTGATATTGTTGTTGCAATTTCAATATCTACTTGGCAAGTTCAAGGTGCTGCCAAAAGGAACTATTGCATGGCAGGATGCCTGCCTCATTAGGGAGCCTCCTGAAGTGATATGGCACATATCTCAACAATGCAGAAACAATTAATACATTTAAAATGTTTTGTTGTGCTAACTTTGGGTTTGTGAACTAACATGTCTTGAGTGTCCATTGTGTGGGGTGTGTTTAATGAGCAACTTTTATTTATCCCTTGAAACCACCTTCCATAGATGATGAAGTTGGGGCTCAGCTTTCTGACCTTGTCCAGAAAATGTGAACAAGATCACACAGCCAATATTTGGTGGAGTTGAGATTCAAATTTGGTTCTGTCTGAGATAATCACTTAACTAATAATACACCATAACAAAAACTAAGGAAGGGCATTTAAAAATATAACTATAGTTATAGATAGGAGTAAAAAAAGAAAACAGCCCATTCAGGATGATATTGGCTGTGGGTTTGTCATAAATAGCTCTTATTATTTAGAGATATGTTACATCAATACCTAGTTTATCAAGAGTTTTTAGCATGAAGGGCTGTTGAATTTTGTCAAAGGTCTTTTCTGCATCTATTGAGATAATCATGTGGTTTTGTTGTTGGTTCTGTTTAAGTGATGGATTATGTTTATTGTTTGCGTATGTTGAACCAGCCTTGCATTCCAGGGATGAAGTCAACTTGATCATTGTGGATAAGCTTTTTGATGTGCTGCTGGATTTGGTTTGCCAGTATTTTACTGAGGATTTTTGCATTGATGATCATCAGGGATATTGGCCTACAATTCTCTTTTTTTGTTGTGTCTCTGCCAGGCTTTGTTATCAAGATGATGCTGGCCTCATAAAATGAGTTAGGGAGGATTCCCTCTTTTTCTATTGATTGGAATAGTTTCAGAAGGAATGCTGCCAGCTCCTGTTTGTACCTCTGGTAGAATTCAGCTGTGAATCCGTCTGGTCCTGGACTTTTTTTGGTTGGTAGGCTCTTAATTATTGCCTCAATTTCAGAGCCTGTTATTGGTCTATTCAGGGATTCAAATTCTTCCTGGTTTAGTCTTGGGAGGGTATATGTGTCCAGGAATTTATCCATTTCTTCTAGATTTTCTGGTTTATTTGCATAGAGGTGTTTATAGTATTCTCTGATGGTAGTTTCTATTTCTGTGAGACTGGTGGTGATATCCCCTTTATCATTTTTTACTGCGTCTATTTCATTCTTCTCTTTTTTCTTCTTTATTAGTCTTGCTAGCGGTCTATCAATTTTGTTGATCTTTTCAAAAAACCAGCTCCTGCATTCATTGATTTTTTGAAGGTTTTATTTTTTGTGTCTCTATCTCCTTCAGTTATGCTCTGATCTCAGTTATTTCTTGCCTTCTGCTAGTTTTTGAATTTGTTTGCTCTTGCTCCTCTAGTTCTTTTAATTGTGATGTTAGGGTGTCGATTTTAGATCTTTCCTGCTTTCTCTGTGGGCAGTTACTGTTATAAATTTCCCTCTACACACTGCTTTAAATGTGTCCCAGAGATTCTGGTATGTTGTGTCTTTGTTCTCATTGGTTTCAAAGAAGATCTTTATTTCTGCCTTCATTTTGTTATTTACCCAGTAGTCATTAGGAGAAGGTTGTTCAGTTTCCATGTAGTTGTGTGGTTTTGAGTGAGTTTCTTAATCCTGAGTTCTAATTTGATTGCACTGTGGTCTGAGAGACAGTTTGTTGTGATTGCTGTTCTTTTACATTTGCTGAGGAGTACTTTAGTTCCAACTATGTGGTCAATTTTGGAATAAGTATGATGTGGTGCTGAGAAGAATGTCTATTTTGTTGATTTGGAGTGGAGAGTTCTGTAGATGTCTATTAGGTCCGCTTGGTGCAGAGCTGAGTTCAATTCCTGGATATCCTTATTAACCTTCTGTCTCACTGATCTGTCTAATATTGACAGTGGGATGTTAAAGTCTCCCATTATTATTGTGTGAGAGTCTAAGTCTGTTTGTAGGTATCTAAGGACTTGCTTTATGAATCTGGGTGCTCCTGTATGGGGTGCATATATATTTAGGACAGTTAGCTCTTCTTGTTGATTTGATCCCTTTACCATTATGTAATGGCCTTCTTTGTCTCTTTTGATCTTTGTTGGTTTAAAGTCTCTTTTATCAGAGACTAGGATTGCAACCCCTGCTTTCTTTTTGCTTTCCATTTTGGTAGATCTTCCTCCATCCCATTATTTTGAGCCTATGTATGTCTCTGTACGTGAGATCAGTCTCCTGAATACAGCACACTAATGGGTCTTGACTCTTTATCTAACTTGCCAGTCTGTGTCTTTTAATTTAACCCGTTTGCATTTAACCCATTTACATTTAGAGTTAATACTGTTATGTGTGAATTTGATCCTGTCATTATGATGTTAGCTGGTTATTTTGCCCGTTAGTTGATGCAGTTTCTTCTTAGCATGGATGGTCTTTACAATTTGGCATGTTTTTGTGGTGGCTGGTACGGTTGTTCCTTTCCGTGTTTAGTGCTTCCTTCAGGAGCTCTTGTAAGGCAGGCCTGGTGGTGACAAAATCTCTCAGCATTTGCTTGTCTGTAAAGGATTTTATTTCTCCTTCACTTATGAAGCTTGGTTTGGCTGGATATGAAATTCTGGGTTGAAAATTCTTTTATTTAAGGATGTTGAATATTGGCCCCCACTCTCTTCTGACTTGTAGAGTTTCTGCTGAGAGATCTGCTGTTAGTCTGATGGGCTTCCCTTTGTGGGTAACCCAATCTTTCTCTCTGGCTGCCCTTAACATTTTTTCCTTCATTTCAACATTGGGGAATCCGACAATTATGTTTCTTGGGGTTGCTCTTCTCAAGGAGTATCTTTGTGGTGTTCTCTGTATTTCCTGAATTTGAATGTTGGTCTGCCTTCCTAGGTTGGGGAAGTTCTCCTGGATAATATCGTGAAGAGTGTTTTCCAGCTTGGTTCCACTCTCCCCGTCATTTTCAGGTACAAAAATCAAACGTAGATTTGGTCTTTTCACATAGTCCCATATTTCTTGGAGGCTTTGTTCATTTGTTTTCATTCTTTTCTCTCCAAACTTCTCTTCTGGCTTTATTTCATTAATTTGGTCTTCAGTCACTGATACCCTTTCTTCCACTTGATCAAATCGGCTATTCCACAGCCAATATCATACTGAATGGGCAAAAACTGGAAGCATTCCCTTTGAAAACTGGCACAAAACAGGGATGCCTTTTCCCTCCACTTCTATTAAACATAGTTTTGGACGTTCTGGCCAAGGCAATCAGGCAAGAGAAAGAAATAAAGGGTATTCAATTAGGAAAAGAGGAAGTCAAACTGTCCCTGTTTGCAGATGGCATATTTAGAAAACCCCATCATCTCAGCCCAAAATCTCCTTAAGCTGATAAGCAACTTCGGCATAGTCTCATGATACAAAATCAATGTGCAAAAATCACAAGCATTCCTATACACCAATAACAGACAGAGAGCCAAATCATGAGTGAACTCCCACTCACTATTCCTTGAAATAGAATGAATTACCTAGGAATCAGCTTATGTGGGAAGTGAAGGACCTCTTCACGGAGAACTACAAACCACTGTTCAATGAAATAAAAGAGGACACAAAGAAATGGAAGAACTTTCCATGCTCATGCATATACTGCCCAAGGTAATTTATAGAGTCAATGCCATCCCCATCAAGTTACCAATGACTTTCTTCACAGAATTGGAGAAAACTACTCTAAAATTCATACAGAACCAAAAAAGAGCCCTCATTGACAAGACAATCCTAAGCCAAAAGAACAAAGCTGGAGGCATCACACTACCGGACTTCAAACTATACTACAAGGCTACAGTAACCAAAACAGCATGGTACTGGTACCAAAACAGAGATGTAGAGCAATGGAACAGAACAGAGGCCTCAGAAATAATACCACACATCTAAAACCATCTGATCTTTGACAAACTTGACAAAAAAAGAAATAGGGATAGGATTCCCTATTTAATAAATGATGCTGGGAAAACTGGCTATCCATATGTAGAAAGGTGAAACTGGATCCCTTCCTTACACCTTATATGAAAATTAATTCAAGATGGATTAGAGACTTAAATGTTAGACCTAAAACCATAAAAACCCTAGAAGAAAACCTAGGCAATACCATTCAGGACATAGGCATGGGCAAGACTAAATAACTAAATGACTTGGTGTTTCATGACTAAATCACCAAAAGCAATGACAACAAAAGCCAAAACAGACAAATGGAATCTAATTAAACTAAAGAACTTCTGCACAGAAAAAGAAACTATTATCAGAGTGAACAGGAAACCTACAGAATGGGAGAAAATTTTGCAATCTACCCTTCTGACAAAGGGCTAATATCCAGAATCTGCAAAGAACTTAAACAAATTTACAAGAAAAAAACAACCCCATCAAAAAGTGGGCAAAGGATATGAACAGACACTTCTTAGAAGAAGACATTTATGCAGCCATCAGACACATGAAAAAATGCTCATCATCACTGGTCATCAGAGAAATGCAAATCAAAACCATAATGAGATACTAGTTAGAATGGCGATCATTAAAAAGTCAGGAAACAACAGATGCTAGAAACAACAGAGAGCATGTGGAGAAATAGGAACACTTTTCCACTGTTGGTGGGACTGTAAACTAGTTCAACCATTGTGGAAGACAGTGTGGCGATTCCTCAAGGATGTAGAACTAGAAATACCATTTGACCCAGCAATCCCATTATGGGTGTATACCCAAAGGATTATAAATTGTACTACTATAAAGACATATGCACACATATGTTTGTTGAGGTACTATTCACAATAGCAAAGACTTTGAACCAACCCAAATGTCCAAAAATGGTAGACTGGATTAAGAAAATGTGGCACATATACAGCATGGAATACTATGCAGTCATAAAAAAGGATGAGCTCCTGTCCTTTGCAGAGACATGGATGCAGTTGGAAACCATCATTCTCAGCAAACTATCACAAGGACAGAAAACCAAACACCGCATGTTCTCACTCATAGGTGGGAGTTGAACAATGACAACACTTGGACACAGGGCGGGGAACATCACACTCCGGGTCCTGTCATGAGGTGAGGGGAGCAGGGAGGGACAGCATTAGGAGAAATACTTAGTGTAAATGACAAGTTAATGGGTGCAGCAAACCAACATGGTACATGTATACATATGTGACAAACCTGCACATTGTGCACGTGTACCCTAGAACTTAAAGTATAATTTAAAAATTAAATAAATAAATAAAAAGAATAGCAATACCATGTTAATTAGGGCAATGCAAGTTTTGAGGATAGGGTGATCAACATTGCATTTGTGGCAGAGAAAGGGAAGATTAAGGATAATAAGAAGATCACTTAATTATTTTTGGTCCATCTACAACACAGGGGTATTGGTATTAAGATGGGTCAGATGGCTAAATGCAGGGAGATCAAGGGTGATAGGAAATGAAGATAGAGATAAAAAAAAATCTCAGTGCCAAAAATGAAAGCACTGAAGGAAAGTAAAGAGAATGAACAGCAATTAGAATAAAAGAAGAGCATCTGTTGGTGCTACATAAAGAACCAACACTGGATGGAGTTAAACATATATAAGCGAGAACTTTACTTCTGCCATTTAGTAGGCATAACTGTGGCCATTTAATAACTATTTGGACTGCAGTTTCCCATCTGAAAAATAGGGGCAATACTAATTAATTAATGTTGTTGTAAGAATAAAGTATAAAAATATTAGATGTAATTAGCACTAGAGGATTTAAATGCTGAAAGAAAATGGGCTTGCTGGAAGAGAATGCACAGAGCACTGAAAAAAAGGTGACAAGTAATGGAGATGTTGGGTGTTTGGTTTTTTTTTCCGAGATAGAGTCTCTCTCTTGTTGCCCAGGCTGGAGTGCAGTGGTGTGATCTTGGCTCATCACAACCACTGCCTCTTGGTTTCAAGCAATTTTCCTGGCTCAGCCTCCTGAGTAGCTGGGATTGCAGGCATGTACCACCTTGCCCAGCTAATTTTGTATTTTTAGTAGCGATGGGGTTTCTCCATGTTGGCCAGGCTGGTCTTGAACTCCTGACCTCAGGTGATCCGCCTGCCTTGCCCTCCCAGAGTGCCGAGATTACAGGCGTGAGCCACCATGCCCAGCTGACATGTTGGTTTTTAAGGAGATTGAGAAGGATTGAAATCCAGAGGCTGGGTGGAAGAGTTAACATTCAGCCAAAGATTTATATTGTGTGTATCTCCTTAAGTAAACTCATAGAGTAATTCCATAATGGTGAGAATGAGATACCATTAAAAAATGTCAGATGAAGGAGTAAAAGGCTCTCTGATCTCCTTTAAGTTCTTCGGAGTGTCATTGGCTCTATCTCTGTCTCTTTCTAGTCAGTTCTGAAACCTCTGCTAAGAAAGAATACAATATCTCAGAAATCCCTCTCAAATACAAAGCATTATTAGATTTCTGCAGCTTGACTAACTTCTTAGCTTGGTGATATTAATTGGTTGCCTAGTGTGCAGCGGTGTGAAGATGGCGACTTGCATTGGTATTCTCCAATACGACAATGATAACCCATCAGGAGACTCATGAGTGGGCTTCTGTATAGCTGGGCAACAATTCCTTTCCACAAGCAAGGTCATCTAGTCTAATCAATATTTGGAATGTGGTCAGGTTAAACTAGGTACCAGGTCTTTGTTTACTTTTTTCTTTTCTTTTTTTTTATTATTATACTTTAAGTTCTAGGGTACATGTGCATAACGTGCAGGTTTGTTACATATGTATACTTGTGCCATGTTGCTGTGCTGCACCCATCAACTCGTCAGCACCCATCAACTCATCATTTACATCAGGTATAACTCCCAGTGCAATCCCTCTCCCCTCCCCTCTCCCCATGATAGGCCCCGGTGTGTGATGTTCCCCTTCCCGAGTCCAAGTGATCTCATTGTTCAGTTCCCACCTATGAGTGAGAACATGCGGTGTTTGGTTTTCTGTTCTTGTGATAGTTTGCTAAGAATGATGGTTTCCAGCTGCATCCATGTCCCTACAAAGGACACAAACTCATCCTTTTTTATGGCTGCATAGTATTCCATGGTGTATATGTGCCACATTTTCTTAATCCAATCTGTCACTGATGGATGAGAAATCACTATGACACAGAAATCAGCATGACTACTCAGTGTGCTTTCATATTTGGCCTCTTAGAAGACACTGTATAAATCTCCATTAGAAATTAGTGCCAGGAAAACCTTACTGCTCCTGTTGATATCATATGATTTCTTTCATAGTACGTTGACAAAAATAGACCACACCGGGTTGTGCTTTTGTGTGTGTGTGTTTTGTCTTTTCTTATAGAAAATCTGAAACTAAGCAAAACACTAAGTAAAGTAATTGTGTTATTGGAGTCCTTTGTAGGATTTTGTTTTTAAGATTTGTTTGACAATGCTCAGTTAAAACACACACACACACACACACACACACACACACAATTATATATATACCAATTTACAATTTAAAAAAGAATTAGTAAAATGTTAATAGTGATTGTGCTTAAATGATGAGAGAATAGGTATGTTTTTCTTCTCTAATCTTTCTTCAGTAAGTTGAGTAGTCTTACTTCTATTATAAGAGAAAATAAAAAGGATTAATCCTGCATGACCTCAAAGTTTTCTTATAGCAGTTTAATTTACTCATTTATTTATTTTGTTATTTTGTGTTTTCTTTGTCATCTCAAATGGATTATTCTTTAGAAACTAGCAGGAAATAAATTTTATGAAACATAAAATGCTGTATGTAAATATTTTGATAGATCAAAGACATTCATTTTAATGGTTTTTCTTTAAATTGATTCTAATTTTAAAGAATAGCACATTGTCATTGAGAATTTTGAGTGGGAAAATAAGAAAAGGCTAGTGAATAGAAAGAAGTTATATCAAAGAAAATATAAAAATCTAGTGAGAGCATCTTTGGATACTAGATAACCCAGCCTGTGGTATTTGCCGTGTTCATAAGTGTTCTTTAAAGAATAAAAATAAAATAAGACGTAATGATAAGGGAACTTCCTGGGAAATCAGAGGATTAACATCTAAGTGTTGTGATTCTTGATTTTAAGAAAGGGAGAGAGCCTCCTCCTATCCTAAATTAGTTAGTTTCTCTTCTGGCTTGCTCTACCAACTAAGACTTGTATGTACGTGTGTGTGTGTGTGTGTGTGTGTGTGTGTGTGTGTGTATTAGTTTGTTTTCATGCTGCTAATAAAGACATACCTGAGACTGGACAATTCATAAAAGGAAGAGGTTTATTGAACTTACAGTTCCATGTGGCTGGGTAGGCCTCACAATCATGACAGAAGGTGAAAGGCATATTTCATGGAGGCAGACAAGAGATAGCTTGTACAGGGAAACTCCCATTTTTACAACCATCAGATCTCCTGAGACTCATTCACAATAACGAGAACAGCACAGGAAAGACCCACCCCCAATAATTCAATCACCTCCCACTGGGTTCATCCCACAACATGTGGGAGTAACAATTCAAGATGGCATTTGGGTGGGGACATAGCCAAACCATAACATTCTGCCTCTAGTCACTCCCAAATCGCATGTCCTCACATTTAAAAACCCATCATGCTTTTCCAATAGTCCCCCAAAGTGTTATTTCAGCATTAACTCAAAAGCCAACAGTCCCAAGTCTCATCTGAGACACAGCAAGTCCCTTCTGCCTATGAGCCTGTAAAATCAAAAGCAAGTTAATTACTTCCTAGATGCAATGCAGGTACAGGCATTGGATAAATACAGTCATTCCAAATGGGAGAAATTGGCCCAAACAAAGGGGCTACAGGTCCCATGAAAGTCCAAAATCCAGGGCGGGGAGGCACAGTGGAAGTCAAATCTCAAAGCTCCAAAATGATCTCCTCTGACTCCATGTCTGATATCCAGGTCACACTGATGCGAGGGGTGAGTGCCCATGGTCTTGCGCAGTTCCACCCCTGTGGTTTTGCAGGGTACAGCCTCCTTCCCAGCTGCTTTCCCAGGCTGGCACTGAGTGCCTGTGGCTTTTCCAGCCTTACTGTGTAAGCTGTAGGTGTATCTATCACTCTGGGGTCTGGAGCTCACAGCTCCACTAGGTGGTGTCCCAGTAGGGACTCTATGTGGGGTTCCCACCCCCATTTCCTTTCCACATTGCCCTACAGAGGTTCTCTATATAGACCCTGTCCCTACAGCAAACTTCGCTTGGGCATTCAGGCATTTCCATACATCTTCTGAAATCTAGGCGGAGGTTCCCAGACCCCAATTCTTGACTTCTGTGCAATCACAGGCTCAATAACACGTGGAAGCTGCCAAGGCTTGACACTTGCACCCTTTGAAGCTGTGGCCTGAGCTCTGTATTGGCCCCTTTCAGCCATGGCTGGAGCAGCTGGGATGCAGGGACCCAAGTCCCTAAGGTGCACACAGCATGGGTACCCTGGGCCCAGCCTATGAAACCACATTTTCCTCTTAGGCTTTCAGACCTGTGATGGGAGGGGCTGCCATGAAGACTTCTGATATGCCCTGGAAATATTTTCCCCATCGTCTTGGGGATTAACATTTGGCTCCTTGTTACTTATGCAAATTTCTGCAGCCAGCTTGAATTTATCCTCAGAAAGTGGGATTTTATGTTCTATTGCATTGTGGGCTGCAAATTTTCTGAACTTTTATGCTCTGTTTCCCTTTTGAAATTGAATGCCTTTAACAGCACCGGAGTCACCTCTGGAATGTTTTGCTGCCTAAAAAGTTCTTCTGCCAGATACCCTAAATCATCTCTCTCAAGTTCAAAGTTCCACAAATCTCTAGGGCAGGTGTAAAATGCCACCAGTCTCTTTGCTAAAACATAGCAAGAGTCACCATTGCTCCTGTTCCCAACAAGTTCCTTATTCCCTGTTCCCAACAAGTTCCTTATTCCCATCGGAGACCACCTCAACCTGGACTTTATTTTCCACATTACTATCAGCATTTTGGGCGAAGCCATTCAACAAGTCTCTAGGAAGTTCCATACCTTCCCACATTTTCCTCTCTCCTTTTGAGCCCTCCAAACTGTTCCAACCTTTGCCTGTTCCCCAGTTCCAAATTTGTTTCCACATTTTTGGGCATCTTTTCAGTAGTGCCCCACTCTACTCGTACCAATTTACTGTATTTGTTTTCACACTACTAATAAAGACATATCTGAGACTGGGCAATTTACAAAAGGAAGAGGTTTATTGAACTTACAGTTCCACGTGTCTTGGGAGGCCTCAATCATGGTGGAAGGTAAAAGGTATGTCTCACATGGCAGCAGACAGGTGAGAGCTTGTGCAGGTTGACTCCCATTTTTGAAACCATCAGATCTCATGAGACTCATTGACTATGATGAGAACAGCACAGGAAAGACCTGCCCTCATAATTCAATCACCTCTCACCGGTTCTTCCCATGACACATGGGAATTATGGGAGTTACAATTCAAGATGAGATTTGGGTGGGGAAAGAGTCAAACCATATCTCTGTGTGTGTGTGTGTGTGTGTGTGTGTGTGTGTGTGTGTGTGTGTGTTAAGAAGAGAAGACAAATGAAAGGAAGAGAAAAAAATGGAAGGGGAGAGAAAAAAATGTAAGGGGCTGAAAAGAGGAAAGGAAGCGAGAGGAGGGGATAGAAGGCAGCAGGGGAAGAAAAGAGACAGTTTTGCAGCCTTGGACTTAGTGGAAATGATTAAGAATCATACTTTTAAGGATAAAAGAAAGGGAAGGAGTTAGTCTGAATATCGAAGGAAAAGGGTTGTAAAAACAAACTTCTTTGGCTTCTTTCTTCAATAGCTTTTATTTTTTTAAGAATCTGTCATTATTATGAGAATTTATTTTAGATGCAGTAGAAGACATGCAACCTATATTAAATAGTTCAGTGATTGTGTGGGGAACATACTTAATAAAATGAATCCAATTTTATTTGCATGTGAGCATAAAAGTCTTGGCATTGAATAGGGTGCTGATTTTGTCTTCTAATGTATTATATGTTATTTCTATTTGATGCTATTGATAGAGTTACAGAACACTTCATTACTGTACTTGTTCAAGGCAATAATAAAAATTATTGACTAGGAAGGTGTTCTTAGATTTCCATCATTGACTTCTTGCTGTATTTATAATATTTTACTGCAAGAATATCTGTATTATGATGGGTATAGAAAGATAGTAGAAACTTGATTACTGCCCTCAAGAAAACTGTAATTTGGCTAAGGAGGTATGAATACGTTGAATAATGTGTTTTATCTGGTCAAGATTATATGACAGATATAAATTTAGAGATATTAAAGATCAGAATAGGAAGAAATATTTTTCATTTTGCTTGATCCAGAGAAGGAGATAATTGAATTGAGTCTTGGAGAGTAGGTGGCTTTGGTATGTAGAAATAAAGGAGTAGACATTTCAGAAAAAAGAATGCACCAGCAGAAGGTTAAGACAGTTGAAGATAAGACGTAATCAGGAAATGTCAGATTAGGCAAAGAAAATCAGTTAAATAATTTCCATAAATTTAGTTAGCAAATAAATTGCCAGTTTTTTATTGTTAGCCTTAAACATAAACCCACATTCTTTCCCTTTGTTATGCTATTTCTGTTCCATTGCTCTTTAAGAATAAAAGAGTTACTCAACCAGGCAGTACTTAGGGACATTCCTTTAGACATATTGTGCAAAATAGATAGTAAGAGGAAGCCCTTAAAGAACTTGCAATGGTTCACATTGGAAGAGTAGTTTTCAGTCATTTATTTGAACACTATCTGTCCTTCCTATCAGAATATTAGGATTGAAATCCATAGGCTACCTCCTCATCTATCCATCTTTATTTAACTATTTAGAAAAATGTAAATTTTTCCATATTGGCATGATGTATCTAGCAATGTGGACAGTTTACACTGCCCAAAGGTCCTTTTAAGGCCTGTCAATTAAAATTTGGGAAACAAACTAGTCTGTGATTAATGAACCCATCTTTTAACCGGGATCCCTTAGGCTAGATTTCCTCATTAATGAAGACTGCACTGCTGTCTTGAAAATAGCCGTTATCTTTTGGTCATTCACAGCCCGAGAAAGCACTCTATAATTCATTTTTCTGAGTGGAAAATCTCACAAGGAAGTTTCATTATCTCTTGAACTAATTATTTGCCAGAACCTTTTGTAAAAATAGTGGTATTTGGGGCTGAAAGATGTCAAAAATATTCTTGATTACAATAAGCACAAGGAAAAACAAGTATTATGAAGAGGACATGAAATCTTGAATTCCAAATAATCAATTTGATCATTACACATTGTATGCTTGTATCAAAATAGCACATGTACCCAGTAAATATGTACAACTATTATGTGTCAATAATTTCAACAGACCTTATAATTTGCAGGACAAGTTGAGAAGAATTATTAAATTTCATTCTAATTTTTCACATTCAATTAAATGAAGATGACATGAATTTCATGCTTACTTCACAGATTTGCAAATGTACTTTGAATGTTTAAACTGCTCCGCAAATATTGTTAAAGTATTGACCCAAATAATAAGCAATGTTATTTTAAGAGTAAGAAACTCATATAGAGCTGTCTTGACATTCAAAGATATAGACCTTGCTTAACCTCTCTTGGTTCCTCAATTATGTCATTGCTGCTGCTGCAAATATACTGTTCTGAATTACATTACCAATTAAGGGGAACAGGATGCTCAGAAAAGACAAGCTGTATAATGGTTTGGGAATAATTATATTTATATATATATATATATTTTAATCTGAATTTTAAAATTTTTGACTTTTATTTTTAAAATGCAGCTGTATTCCTTGTGGCTGTGTTAGCTCTTTTGTTCACAACATTCTGTAAAGCTTTATAAGAAAAGGCATGTAAAACAATTGGGTAATTTTTTTGAAAGGAATAAATAAATATACATTACCCATAGCATCAGAAAAGGTACAAATCTAAGTAGAATGAATCTTTTACTCTCTAAGAAATAAACTAAACTACTTTTCTGTAGACTTTTCTTTAATTAAAAAGTTGTTTGTTAGAGAACAATTCTGTAATTTCAAAATTGCATTTGAAAACTCCAATTCAAGATGATCTGAAACTAAAATCAATGCTGTCTACTTTTCGGCATTTGCCTAAGTTCTACATTATTTGGGTGTCTGTATTGTTACTCAGTTCTTTATTAATACTGTGATGTGAGTATGCTTTCCTCATTTAATCCCATTTCAAAACTAAAATGTCTTCAATGTGGGTAGCTAGGGAAAAATTTTATTTGTTAAAATAACCAATTCTTTGCACCGAGTGTGCTATAGTAAAACAATTGTCTGCAATGGTAATGAAAGCACTTACTTCTATATTGGAGATATCCCTAGAATGTTCTAGTTGCATTAATTGCCAGACTTTATACGTTCAACATAATTCTGTGATTAGTTCCAGAAAAATAGCCAGAGTTTAAAATGTTTCAAACTTGTTTTTTTGTAAGTGCTCTGGGACTTATAGCTTCTAACACCATATTATTAGAAATGCCTCTGAGTTATGCTGCATGGATTTAAATGATAACTATCAATAGAACAACTACCTTAAAAAATCATCTATTATATGTAAAAAATCAATTGACCAAGATATAAACTGTGAATCTCTTCTAGTTTATTTGATCAAGTGATGGAGCTTGTCTCTTCAGCCACCACTGTCTGTGATTACATCAACATATTCCATGGAAACAAAAATAAGGTTATTGAGCCAGTCTCTCATCAATAGTTATAACTAAGGGGAACTAACTGGCTAGAGAAAAATGGGAATTTGTTATCTCATAACTTCACACAAAGACTTCAAGCAAAGTGAAATAAGAATTTGTATGTAAATAAAAAAGCTGAAATTTCAGGCTGTTTTAATGCTATAGTTCTGCAGTATTCTTTATAACTTTCTATCCAAGTAATGATTTTAGGTTTATAAATGTATACAACTCACCTAGCAGACCAAGCAGAAATGTTATTAAAGACCATGAATTAGTAGCTTTTTATAAGTCATTACATTGTGTTACAGATCAAGCATTAGTAAGTATCAGCAGGTCACAGAGCACAGTAGTAAACACTATGATTTATATGTGGTCTCCCACAATTCAAGAGAAAGCTCTCTTTGGTTCTTCCAAGCAACAGAAAGATGAATATCAATTACCTTTTACTTATTCATTCTTTTGAGACAGAGTCTCACTCTGTCTCCCAGACTGGAGTGCAATGGCATGATCTCAGCTCACTGCAACCACTGCCTCCCTGGTTCAAGTGATTCTCCTGCCTCAGCCTCTTGTGTAGCTGGGATTATAGGTGTGTGCCACAATGCCTGGCTAATTTTTTTTTTTTTTCCTGCGACAGAGTTTCAATCTTGTTGCCTAGGTTGGAGTGCAATGGCGTAATCTTGGCTCACTGCAACCTCTGCCTTCCTGATTCAAGCAACTCTCCTGTCTCAACCTCCTGAGTAACTGGGATTACAGGCACCTGCCACCATGCCCAGCTAAATTTTTTGTATTTTTAGTAGAGACAGGGTTTCACCATGTTGGCCAGGTTGGTCTCAAATTCCTGACCTCAAGTCATGTGCCTGCCTCGGCCTCCCAAAATGCTGGGATTATAGTCACTCTGCCCAGCCTATTATCTTAAAAATCTACTCTTGTGATCATTTTAATCTTATATGTAACTCTGAAACTTTTGTTAAGTTGATATTTCAAAAACAATTGTGATTTTATAAAATTATGCTATAGGATTTTAGGGACTTGGAGTTTTCTAATGGTGGCACACATATCATATACACATATCTTACAATCGTATTAGGGGGAAATTGATGTAAGTTTAAGATGGTCTTCCCCAAAATTTGTACAAAAGAATTAGAGATAGGTCTATAAAATGTCCTCACATAGTTCTTATTTTCCTGAATGAGAGAACAGTTTTTTACAGTCCTATAATAAATTTTCAGTTTCTTTTTTTCTTTATTTAACTTTTATTTTAAGTTTGGGGGTACATGTGCTGGTTTGTTATAAAGGTAAACTTTTACCGTGGGGGTTTGTTGTACAGATTATTTCATCATTCAGGTATTAAGCCTGGTGTAACCCATTAGTTACTTCTCCTGATTCTCTGCCTCCTCTCACCCTCCACCCTCCAATAGGCCCCAATGTGTTTTGTTGCCTTCTGTGTGTCCATGTGTTTTCATCATGTAGCTCCCACTTATTAGTGAGAACATGCGGTGTTTGATTTCTGCTCCTGTGTTAGTTTGCTAAGGATAATGGCCTCCAGCTCAATCAATGTTCCTGCAAAGAACATCATCTTGTTCTTTTTTATGGCTGCTTAGTATTCTGTGGTGTATATCTGCCACATTTTCTGTATTCAGTCTACCATTGCTGGTCATTTAGGTTGATTCCATGTCTTTGCTATTGTGTTTTGTGCAGCAGTGAACATATTCATGCATGTGTCTTTATGATAGAGCAACTTATATTATTTTGGACACCCAGTAATGGAATTTCCAAGTCAAATGGTAGTTCTATTTTTAGGTTTTTGAGGAATTGCCACACTGTTTTACACAATGGTTAAACTAATTTACACTTCCACCAGCAGTGTATAAGCATTCCTTCTCTACAACCTCCACAGCATCTGTTAATTTTTGACTTTTTAATAGTAGCCATTCTTACTTGTGTGAGATGGTACCTCACAGTGGTTTCGATCAGCATTTCTGTAACGATCAGTGCTGTTGACCTTTTTTCCATATGCTTGTTGGCTGCATGTATGTCTTCTTTTGAAAAGTGTCTGTTTATATCTGTTGCTCCCTTTTTAATGGAGTTCTTTGTTTTCTTTCTTATGAATTTGTTTAAGTTTCTTACAGATGTTGGATATTCGATCTTTGTCAGATGCATAGATCATTTTGCTGTAAAGAAGATCTTTAGTTTAATTAGATCCCATTTGTCAATTTTTGCTTTTGTTGCAACTGTTGTTGGCAGCCTTGTCATGGAATCGTTGCTTATTCCTGTGACCAACATGGTATTGCTTAGGTTGTCTTCCAGGGTTTTTATAGTTTTGGGTTTTACATCTAAATCTTCAATTAATCTTTGAGTTAATTATTGTATATGGTATAAAGAAGAGGTCCAGTTTCAATCTTCTGCATATGGTTACCCAGTTATCCCAGCACCATTTATTGAATAGGGATTCCTATCCCCAAAGCAATCAGGCAAGAGAAAGAAATAAAGGCCATCCAAATAAAGGGCATCCAAATGCAAACTATTCCTGTTTGCAGATAGCATGATCCTATATCTAGAAAACCCCATGGTCTAAGCCCAAAAACTCCTTAGCTGATAAACAACTTCAGCATTGTTTGAAGATACAACATCAATGTACAAAAATTATCAGCATTCCTATATACCAAAAACAATCAAGCTGAGAGTGAAATTAGGAATGCAATCCCACTCACAATTGCCACAACCAGAATAAAATACCTACGAAAACAGCTAACCAGAGAGGTGAAAGATCTCTATAAGCATAACTACAAAACACTGCTCAAAGAAATCAGAGATGACACAAGCAAATGGAAAAAAAAATTTCATATTCATGGATAAGGAGAATGAATATTGTTAAAATGACCAGAGTGCTTAAAGCAATTTGTAGATTCAATGATATTTCTATTAAACTGTCAAAGACATTCTTCAAAGAACTAGAAAAAGACATTTTAAAATTCATATAGAACCAAAAAGGAGTCCAAGTAGCCAAGGCAATCCTAAGCAAAAAGAACAAAGCTAGAAGTATCAGGAACCTAACTTCAAACTATACTACAGGGCTATAGTAACCATAATAGCATGGTACTGGAACATAAAAAAGACATATAGACCAATGGAACAGAACAGAGAACCCATAAATAAGACTGCATGCTTACAACTATCAGTTTCATTTTTAGTAGAGTCAGAAACCAAGATCAAAATAGTCTCATTGGAAGTTTTTACTTCATTTGCTATTCCACATCAATGATCTTAGTTTACATTTATCTTTTCCTTCAAATGTTCATATTATATTTCTAAAAATGATATGTAAGTCACATTTGTAGCTATATCTGTGGGTTGTTCCTCCTCTTTCTTTTAACCAATGGGTGGCTTTCTTATCAGATTCCTATATGAAATGTGGTGATTGAGAGCATGAGCTCTTAGCTAGAAAACTTGGGTTTAAATTTCTGCTCTGACAGTTACTAGTTATGTAACTATAGACAACATATTTAACCACTCTATGATTCAGCTTTCTTATAGCATTCTCATACAGATTAAATTGCTCAATACATGTAATGAGTCAAAGAATACCTAGCACCAAGTAATCACTCTTATTACTATTATTATCCCCATTATTTTTATCACAGGCAAAAATAAATGTATATGTGGATGATCTGTTGGGAAGCTTTCTATCTGCTCAGTTTCCCAGGAGCATTATTTCAAGAAGCTAATGATTTCAGAAGTAACATAGACAAATTCTAACCTGTAAGTCCTGATGTCTTGGCTCCAAGAATCTAAAGAGAGTTTATCTTCAAATAACTGTAAAAGACAGGAGCATTAATGTGAAACAGAGTGGCCCTGATTGAGGGAGAGGGTGGGCTTAGCAGTTAGATGGTTGACCAGAAGGATGGCAACCATCCTGATGCTAGAAGATGAATTGATACCACTATTGGAGAGAGATGGGTGAAATGGTACTGGCTTTAGAATCATTGTTCTCATGGGTGGGCATGTAGAATTCAGCATCTGGGAGTGACAGATTTCAAGGATTCAGGTGAGAAAGATGGGCTTTCAGATAAACAATGGGAATTCTGAGCCATATGGCAACCCAGGTCTTCAGGAACTAGGAATACATGTAGAATCTAAGTCAAGAGGTATCTGCTCTCTGCCAAAGAGAGAAGAACTAATCTCTGCCCCATACCAGTGACTGGTGAAGGTCTGTAAGTGAATGGCAGCAAACACTCTTGACTTTAATGTGAAGTGCATCCAAGGTAGAGGCTCTTTATATGATTCAGGCTCTAAATTGTCACTGGGCTAAGGAGTGGTTTGTTTTGAAAGTTCAACTAGGGCAAGGCGCTGACTCAAATATGGATTAAAGTGATACGTTGTTTGTAAATGAATGGAAGGTTAAGATCTTTCAATTAATTTTCTTTACTATACCCAGCATTTCTTGTGTTTGGTATTTGTTGGACCTTGAATTGCAGTATATACTCAATGGGTCCTACTCATTCACAGACACCACATAGCTGATTCTCTCCTGCTGTTGGTATCATCATTTATTCCTCTTTTCAGAGCAGATGGAGACCTCATGGCTATATTCCCCTGCCCAGTACCCTCCTCACGCTTCCTTCAAAAGCCATGCATGCACACCCATTTTCCTATCTTTTGTGGAGTGGACTCTGCCCTCTCCTGCTTCATGTGTCCTTCAGGATGGCTCTCTTCCTGTTCTGTCGGGATCTACCAGATGTCTTCAGTTAACCCCCCACTGATTAACAAGAGAGATTGCTCCACAGGGCAGACATTCGCTTTATAGGCCAGGATGTTTCTCATTTTATGTAGCTTTAGAGAGTGTGATGAGAGGTGGCATAAATTAAAACGTCAGCCTCATCTTCCTTTCGTATACATTAAACAAGCTGAATGAGAAAAAGAAAACACCCTGATTATTTTAGTGTGCAATAATTTAAGATTTAAAAAGTGAGCATTCTGTATAATTCAGAAAGTAAACAGATTTATGAGAATAGTAAATCTCAATCAAAACCTCAAAAGTGTGAGACCCCATCTCTACAAAAAATTTAAAAATTGACTGGGGGTGGTGGTGCCCATCTGTGGTCCTAGCTACTTGGGAGGCTGAGGAGAGACGATGGCCTGAGTCCAGGAGTTCGAGGCTACAGAGAGATGTGATAGTGCCAATGCACTCCAGATTGAGTGACAAAGCAAGACTCCATCTTAAACAAACAAACAAACAAACACAAATCCCTCAAAAATTTCTAATCACCACCCCCATATCTTGCCCTATACAGTACATGTAAATCCCCCAAAAGAGATGAAGCGAATTACTGAACTGTTGTTTTTACCACTAAAATGTATGGCTGGAGAGAGGATGCCCTTATTTATAAGTGGTTATTTTAAGACCCATTTAATGGCTATATGTATCCTTTTCCTAAAAAATAATTAATTGTTACTGTTTTTCTGCGCATTATGTATCTTGACTCCTTGACTCAAAAAAAAAAAAAAAAAAAAAAAAGAAGCAAGCAAGAAAAAAAAGAAAAAAAAAGAAAAAACTGAAGTTTCCCCAGACAGCATACATTAGTATGTCTGGAAGCCATTGCCTTCCAAACAGCTCTGTTCTTTCTGAAATGTTATTTAAAAAAAAAAGTCCTGATAAAAACATTCCTAGGATATAAATTATCTCTGCCACTTAGGCCTGACATGGCAAAACTAAGGGAAAAAAAATGTTTTAACTGTTTCCGAAAGGGACTATAAGCAGCTTTAAAACTTTGTCCTCTCTTAAAGAAAATCCTAAATTACAAAATAAAAAAAATTAGCATTTCACTATGCTCTTGTAGCAGGATGAGCCACAGACAAAACACCTGAGACACCGAGTTAAAGAAAGAAGGGCTTTATTCAGCTGGGAGCATCGGTGGACTCATGTCTCCGAAAACCGAGCTCTCCAAGTGAGCAATTCCTGTCCCTTTTAAGGGCTTATGACTCTAAGGGGGTCTGCGTGAGAGGGTCGTGATCGATTGAGCAAGCAGTGGGTACGTGACTGGGGGCTGTATGCACCGGTAATTAGAACAGAACAGAGCAGGACAGGGATTTTCACAGAGTTTTTCCATACAATGTCTGGAATCTATAGGTAACATAACCAGTTAGGTCAGAGGTCTGTCTTCAACTACCAGGCCTGGAATGCAGCACAGGTTATGTGACTACTGATTTCACTTCTGTCTTTTCTTTAACTCCTACTTTTCCTTTGAGGCAGAAATTGGTCATAAGACAATATGAGGGGTGGTCTCCTCCCTTACTAGAACTTTATCAAGATTATTATAGTTTTTGTCAATGTTCTAGTTGCAAAATTCCATAAATGTTAAGTGGTCTTCTACAATCTTGTTTTTCCCTGTAAACTGTGATTTTGCTGAGCTGAGATTTTTCAGAAGCGCGTATGTGTAGCATTGGAACAGAAATGCCTGCTTTGTTTTTCTGAGTTGTGCATGCTTCTATTAAATGCAAGAGAAGCATTGAGGCTTGGCATGATTTTTCATACACCAAAGTGTAATATTAAATTTGAGTGGCACAATTTAATAATGTTTAGCTCTACTCAGTGAAAGATTTACAGTGGCAATACGACAGCCAAATGTTTTTCATGTCAATCAGTTATTTTCAAATTTAAAGCCATAGCCTTATTATAGAAATAGTTCTATTATAGTTCAAGTATTTTAATTGTTTTTGAGGCGTTAACAGAGCCCTAGGATGGAAAACTAGGTCTCATCAATTAAATATTCCAGATTTTTTTGCTACATTTTGCCTGAGTGTGAAATTTAAAATAATTCACAGTGTATAAAATCTGAGCATAAAATGTGGCTGAGAAACATGACTGATTCTGGTAAAACCAATCACATTACTTCATCTGAACACATTTTCTTAAGGAGTATAGACAAAAGAAGAAAATGATGTTAGTAATTACTTCTTAAATTAGGTTCGTGGTAACCTTGTGGAAATTCTCCTATAATTCTGAGTAAAAAGACATCTATTCTGTGTCCCACAGTAGAGAGCAATAATTAGAGAAGTAATTCTGGAAGAAGAAGAAAAAAACAACAACCTCAAGTTGTTGACTCCAGGTGTTCTGAATTGAATCAGAAATGAGTACTCCAGACCTGTCCTAACAATAGCTTTAAAGTTAAATGGGGACTGATGATCAAGGGTACAGGCTTGCCAAGCAATGCTGTCTGAGATAATATATCATGGTACCTATCCAGTTCAAAAACACACACATTATAAGAAAACTAATACATTGTATTAAAAATCACAACCATGCAATTTTTTTTTTCTGTTTTTAACAACTATTGGTCTGCATCACAGGTGGAGGATTCTTTTTTTCTTGAAGATAAGTTTAGGCATATCTGACATATTATATTTGTCCATAGGTTTATGCTAGTCAGTTGAGGCAATGGTAATGCAGTGCTGCATGCAATTGGTGAGTCATGAAGCCGCCATCCTTCAGGAATCTGGATAAATTTAGAAATGGTAGAGTGCAGTAGTTGCATAAAAGGCCTAACATTGGAGAAACTAGTCTGAATTTTGGTTATGTCTGTTAATTGTGTGACCTTGTGCATGTAACCTCACTGAACTTCAATTTCTCAGTTATGACAAAGTAGAAAACCCATTATGGTGTTTTAAGTTGAATTTATTAACGTCAATAAAGCCACTACTGTTCAGTAAATTTTAGATCTGGTTAGTAATTGGAGTAATGTATTAACTGGAGTAGCTAGATAATCTATTGATAAGCTAAACCACATCTTGTTTTCACCACCATAGAGGCCTCCAAGATGGTAGCCACTTTTATTCCCACCCCCAGAAGGGTAAGTAAGTCATGTTCTTAAGAAGTGAACTTATCTTTTTCAAGAGAATTGATTATCATTTTTATGTTTCTGGACTGGAAAGGAGTCATTGACAGTCAGTGTTGGTATTGACCTGAAGTCTTTCTTTAAACTTTTGTTTCAATGCCCATGAAGTCATTGAAGCTAAATTGTCTAAAGGGAGAAAGGAATGGATGGATTTTGTTGTTGTTGTTACAAGTGTTAAGGGTTTGAACACCCAGAAGAGACTGGAAGCAAGGAGAAAGTGGTGAGGCCCTTGTACAGGGGTTTGGACCCCTGAGCCACTTCTTAAGAAAGGTTCTCTAGAGGGTATGCTACCCAGACAGTGGGTGCATGGGTGTATAGAAAAACTCTTAGATCCCTGGAAGCTTCCAAGGAATAGTACTAGATCAGAGAGGCAACCTTAGCCCTTCCTGCCTGACAAAATTCCTTAGGGCAGTGTGAGAATTGATCTTTTCTTCCATTGTTTAATCATAATTGAGAACACATTGGCTTGATCTGTGACTTGCACATTCATGCAAGTGGGGAAAAGAAAAAAAACTTACCACTTTCTCACCCTTTGGGTGTCACATTATTGAACCACCCAATGAGAATGCCTCACTGAATCTCCCACCTCCAACTTCAAACCACATTTGGACCCCGGCAGAACGGGAGGAGTTGGGAGGGGAATTTCTGTACTTCCATATCTTGAGAGCAGTGTGGGGAGGGCGTTGGGTGATCGCAAGCTGGGAAAAGAAGAGTGTGTGTACATTGTCATTATGATCTCAATATATTTTGAAATTGATATGACTTTTTGATCTTCTAAACACTGGAAAAAAAAGAGTTTAATTAGAAGGTTTTCATGTTTATATTATCAGAAAGAGTTCAACTCTAGAATTTTTGAGAAAAGAATGTGTTTTTCTTCTAACCCAAGGGTAGTAAATATCTTTCAACCTTCATCTGAGGTATTTTGAGGCAACTGTTGTTAATTGTGCTGCTTGTTTTACACCCTGGGTTTCATTAGATAAGTGGTGGTGTCATTTAAAACCACCAAGTAAGGAGGCTCTGAAGGAGAGAAAGGAAAACCAGTTAAAACTAAAAAGACAGGAGAAGCCCTATGGTGAAGTTAGAGACAGATCACCAGCTTTTTCCTTCTCTTAAAATTTAAAACAATTTTTGTTTCTATCTCTCCTTTCAGGTGCTTTGATTCTTTCCATAGCATATTACCTAGTTTATAAAGAGCTTTTGGAAATAACTTTTTTACAGGTACTGTTACCACCTTGTAATTTAGCTTGAGTAGAAGAATGACAAAGCTGGGAGAATTTAAGTTATGATTGCTTTAGAAAGTTAGTAGCACACTGCTCAGCTGTAGAAAACAATGTCTTTGTTAGAAATAAGGGATCTTACTCTGTTCAATATTTTGGGAAGAATGGAGACCTGAAACAGAAACTTCCCAAGAAGTTGGACTTATAATAAAGTTTCCAGGGACTTGTGCTAATTGTTTACTATATGCAGGGTTTTACATTCGCTGTGAGAGTTATTACCTATGACTATCCTGGAAGGAAAATGTAACTTAGTATTTCCATTTCTTGTATCAATTACATTGTACCAAAAATGTGTGGATGAGAAATATGTTACCACGTAGTCTAGGTAATAATGTGTTATACAAGCAAATAAGGCTTGTAATTATTTTAGTGATTTTCAAAATACTTCATTTTAAAGCAAAAAAAAAAAAAAATAGTTTTCACAGAAAAGAGATTATGTGTGAAATGAAAGTAGATTTATTAAATCTTAACCAATAGATTTCAAATTTCCATGGTGATCTGTCTTTTTACAATTATTACTTCAGAACTTACACTGGAGATGTACAAAGCATATTTAACAAATACCTAGAATATTTTTAAATAAATTAATATTTTTAAATTAATTAATTAAATAAAATAAATTAAGGAGTCGAAAACTGTTTTCTGGTTTTTTTTTTTTTTTTTTTTTTTTTTTTTTTTTTGAGATGGAGTTTTGTTCTTGTCACCCAGGCTGGAATGCAATGGCACGATCTAGGCTTACCATAACCTCCACCTCCAGGGTTCAGGTGATTCTCCTGCCTCAGCCTCCCAAGTAGATGGGATTACAGGCGGCTGTCATCACACCCAGCTCATTTTTTGTATTTTTAGTAGAGATGGGGTTTCACCATCTTGGCCAGGCCGGTCTCGAACTCCTTGACCTCAGGCCATTCACCCTCCTTGGCCTCCCAAAGTGCTGTGATTACAGGTGTGAGCCACCACGCCTGGATGAAAACTGTGTTTTTATTCCATCATTATTTCCTACTCAGAATTATTGGCTATTTACCTGAAAAAAAAAAAAAACGAAAAGATTACCTGCCATGTACATTTCCACGTTTCCATACATTAATTTCTTTTAATTTTCAGTATGACCATCTGCAATTTGTTTTATTAAAGACCAGAAAGGTTAACTGAATTGAAAAAAATCACTCAGCTATTAAGTACCTGAGCTAGAATTAGAAACAAGCATTATGTCTTTCTAAATATATGACAATTTTTACATAAAGAGACCTTTACTACTTCATAGCTGACTTCTTTGTGGGATGGTAATTGCTCCACTCTGAAATGACAACACTGTGTCTAAAAACTACCCGGGACAGAGAAGGGCCTTTCAAAGTTCAGAAAACTGACAGTGCGACTGGATGCCAAGCTATGAAGCAGAGGTAGATCTAATTATCAGAAAGTTACTAACAAGGTTGTAAAAGATAAAAAGATCTGTGGAGTCGTAAAGTTGAGAGAGAAGAAAAATATGCTTGCTACCACCACTTCTATTAAACATTTTTATTAGATATCCTAACCGAGAAGAAGAAATAAAAGGCATCGAATTTAAAGAGGAAAAAGTAAATATGTTCTTATTTACAGATAATGTGATCATTATGTAGAATATAATAAACAAACAAATAACAACAACTACGAAAAACTCTGTAAATAATAATGAAACTAAGAAGACAATCACAATGGTCAAAGGCAGTAGTTTGCTAGACCTGCTGACATCTATTCTCAATAACTAATTTTTAACAATAATGTCTTGCAATTTCAAAATGGTTAGAAGAGGTGATTTGGAATATTCTCACCACAGAGAAGTGATAAGTGTTTGAGGTTATGTATATGCTAATTACCCTGATTTGATTATTACACAATGCACACATGTATTGAAACATTACACTGTATCCATAAATATATACCAATATCATGTGCCAATCAAAAACAAAATAAAACTTAACAAAATTGACAAATTGAACCCCAGAAAAAGTTAAATTTCCTGTTCATCAAAAAATGCCATTAAGAAAATTACAAGGAAAACCATGAACTGGGATAAATTGCATCCATATATCCTTAAAAAGACTTGTGTCTTGAGTATATAATAAACTCTTTCCAATGAACAATAAAAAGATAGATAATATGATTTAACAGTTGGCAAAAGACTTGAACAGATAGTTCACCGAAGAAGATATATGGATGGTCAATAATCTCATGACAAAGTGATCAACATTATTGGCCATCAGGGTAATGCAAATGATAACCCATCATGTAAGGTCATTTCAATGAATTCGAAGCTATAAAATAAAAAAGTGACAATGTCAAAGAATGGCAAGGATGTCAACAAGTGAACCTGCCACATGGTGTTGATGTGGATACAAAACTGTAACTGCTTTGGTGAATTGCAGTAATTTCTAATAAAGGTAAATGCATATCTGTTGTGCTTTCTATTACAATTTGATGGAAACTGTGAAGTCCCAGATCTAGGCACTCGCAGATCTGATAAATCTAGGGTACTCCTCCAGGTTTGCAGACAACTGTTTTATCCTGGTATCTTCACAACGTGGGGAGAGAGGAATTATCTTTTCCATGTCTCTTTTTATGAGAGCACTAATCCTATTCATGAAGTCCCCACCCTCATGAATCCATTCTCCCAAAGGTGTCACCTCCAAATGTCAACATATTGGGAATTTAGGCTTTAACATACGCATTTTGAAAGGACATATTCAGTTCATAGCAGCTTCTGACTTGAAAGCTCTGCTAATATGACTTGCACATTACCTGTTCTTTATGACTCTGGCTGCCACAGATCACATATTGGATTTATTCAACTACTCAATTATATGTGACTATGTTTCTATAATAGAAATGTCTCAGTTTTCATGCTCATATTCCAATGATATTTGTTGGCCCATTTTGACGAGGAACAGAATTTATTACCATGAGAATTTCATATTGTAGAAATAAAACAGAAAAAGAAAATGCAGAATGAGTTCCACACAGGATGGGAAATGGATTTGTGTTGATATGTATAAAGAGCCACAACTAAAACAACAATTATCCCAAATATTAATATAAAAGAATGACAGTGGCAATCTATTACATTTTGATTCTCACATCAGTGGTATGTAGTAAATGGTCATTAAACGTCTGCATCCGAAAGTTAGCAATTAGGTCAGTCTTAAATATTTTGTAATATATATAATTCAATAAATAAAATGATGATAGTGATATTTCTCCTCTTTTTTTTTCTTTTTTTGTTTTCTTTTTCTTTTTCTTTTCTTTCTTTCTTTCTTTTTTTTTTTTTTTTTTTTTTTTTTTTTTTTTTTTTTTTGAGACGGAGTTTCGCTCTTGTCACCCAGGCTGGAGAGCAGTGGCGTGATCTCGGCTCACTGCAACCTCTGCCTCCCGTGTTCAAGAGATTCTCCTGCCTCAGCCTCTTGAGTAGCTGGGATTACAAATGTTCGCCACCACACACAGCTAATTTTTGTGTTTTTAGTAGAGACGACTTTGACCACGTTGGCCAGTCTGATCTGGAGCTCCTGACCTCAGGCGATCCACCTGCCTTGGCCTCTCAAAATGCTGAGATTACTGGGCAATATTTCTCTTCTAATGCAAAAAATTACAAGTGCCTGTGAAGAAATGTCAGACTTAGGTTGTGGCTTTCACCTGGAATGACAAAGGAGTTTCTGTTTGCATACCATCTCTCAATTGCTTAGTGGTATTGCCTAGATTATCATAATTTAAAAAAGTCCTTGGTGGGGCCTTATATAAGTGTCATTAAATGGACTGAGGATGGGAGAGTTGTAACTTTCATATAACGTTTGTAATATTTCTTGATTATGGCCTTAGGAAATTTCCACTCTGTAAAGACAGCTTTAGGAGGGCAACTTTCCCCTTCTATTTACTGTTTCCTTGCTCCCCCTACAGCAACATATCACCAAGATCCAAACAATTGCAGGTTGTGTGTTTTTTATGTCCAAAAAAAATGAGAGGATATGTCAGGATAGACAATATATGTAGATGTGTAGTGACAGATACAGTTAAATCAAGCCATGTTTAGTTTAGGTTAAGACATCCTTGGAATTCCCTTGTTTTAGTGACTGTGTCACATAGAGGTACTTTTATCTCATCACAGGCAAATAGCTTATTCACTATCCTGGACCCTTCTGTCAGTTTCTCCAAGGAGCTTTCTTTAATTTTGTTTTAGCACTACTTTCTTTGTAACAAAGTAATGTTAAAAACACTAACTTGGATTAATATATGATATTTTACAATTTATGTAACCCTGGAAATTTTGTCCTTCTATCTGATACATTAAATAATTTGGGGATGTATGTAAATGTTACTCTAATTTCTTATTTAAGGGAGGAGAAAAAAGCAAATGTACAAGTGATCAAAGAAACAACTTTATTTTCTAAATTCAGAAATGATTCCAGAACTCAGCTACCTGACTTTCAAATCTTTAATACTTAGCCACAAAGAGCAGATATAGTATATACAAACATAGTGTAAGCGAAAGCACAGTAACAAAAGTATCCAGGAAAAAGTTGGAATATAGTGGTTATTCTGATAGCTCTTATTACTACCTAGAAGACAGGGAATTTTATGTCAGAACAACCAGTTCAAGTGTAAAATTGCACTGAATATTAGAGAAAGATCTGAAAGATTTTTCTACTCCTTGAATGAAACATTTGTGCTGGTGTGTTTTGCACAGCTCCAAAAAATGCTGCACTTCCTGCATTTAATCCTGGACTATAGCTTCTCTTTTCTGCTTAAATAAGTCCCCTAATCTCCACAAAGACTTGCTGAAATATAGTGGAAATTTGAGGTAATTGTGTCAGTAGAAAAAGGGGAAATCAAATTTATTTTGTTATTTCCATTCATAGTAAACCATTTTCCAATGCTAATATTTGTCAGAAGTGTTTGTGGGAATAAAAATGGATTCCCAGTGTGATTTGTTTCTACTCAACTTTCCTTTTTTTAAAAAAAGTAGAAGATAAATAATTTGATATAGTAATTAAGTATAAATCCTCTTTTAAATGTCTATTTCTTGTGAAATTAGAATGAATACAAATATATAACATTTTGGGATTTTTTAGAGGATTAAAAAATCCTCTGAAATGGGAAATTATGGTATAAACTGTAAAGAAAATGTTCTTAATCTGGGATCCAGGGTCAAATTGTCACTATCAAAGCTGTCAGGGTCCTGGATAATTTCTAGAAAATTGAAAATAATCAGGATTATATGAAAAATTAATTTTGGACGTTTGTATTTAATGCTTTGTATTCAAGTTGTGCTTTTTTGTATTTTGGCTTTTCCCTTGGTAGCATGCATAGGGGTCATCATTCTCATTGTATAAAGAAACTAAAGGCAGATGACAAAGTATTTGAACTGGACTTTCAGACTCAGAACCCAGTTTTCATGATTCCAGCTCTCTGCTCTTTACAATATACTAGATATGTACTCAAAATTACAGACACACTGTTCTATTTAAATCTGTGCTTTTTGTAATTTCAAAGACAGAGAAGAAAGCCTCAGTTATCTATAGTATCTCTATGTATAAATTTTAATATTCTTTTTCATTATTTCCTTTCAGCCTTATTTGAATAATCTCTATTTGAATAATGGACTAACTAAGCAGAGTCAGCATTTAAACCCAGACATTCAATGCTCATTTGGGAAAAGTTTCTGGGTGAGAATCTGCCCTCTTCTGGAATGCAATCATAATATGGTGAATGATCCAAAGGGACTTCATTCAGCAGCTGTTTATTGAATTTGTACCTTCAATATTAGTATATTGATATGGTTTGGCTGTGTCCCCACTCAAATCTCATCTTGAATTATAGCTCCCGTAATTCCCAATGTGTCGTGGGAGGGACTCAGTGGGAGGTAATTGAATCATGGGGTCCAGCCTTTCCCATGCTGTTCTCATGATAGTGAATAAGTCTCACGAGATCTGATGGTTTTATAAATGGGAGTTCCCCTGCCTACGCTCTCTTTTTCTTCTGCCATATAAGACATGACTTGGCTCCTCCTTTGCCTTCTGCCATGATTGTGAGGCCTCCCTAGCCACGTGGAACTGTGAGTCAACTAAACCTCTTTCCTTTATAAGTTACCCAGTCTTGGATATGTCTTTATTAGGAGCATGAGAAAGGACTAATACATATATTAAGTAGAGGGAGAAAAGGTACCTAGACTTTTCTAGCTTCCCACTCAAGAAGGGTCTTGAGCATGTAGAGAAATCATTGCATTTGTACCACAGAAAGTGAGTTATGCCTGCTCTTTAGAGCACAGACTGGTGCATGACTTGATGTAAAACTGAGTGCCCAGGCAGGATGATACTGTAAGAATCCTGATGATAGTAAAGAGTGATGGGGAGAGGAATGGGAGTAGAGATGGGGGGAAGAGGATGAATTTGTTGATATTTAAATGTTGTAATAAGAAGTCCTTAATGGATGTTGGACTGTTTGATGAGGGGAGTGAGGGAAAGTTGAGGGAGGTGCTTGGATTTCTTACTTGAATACACAGGATGATGAGAATGATCTCATAAAGAATTCAATGGAGGGCAAAGTTTTTTTATTTTCTTTTTTAGAAGATTATTACTCATTTTAATTATTTTTCTGAAAAGATAAAGTGGAAACTTTGAAAGCTTTTATAGAAAGATTTGAAGGTTTTTTTGTTTGTGTTTGCTGGCCTTTTGGGCTAAAGCATGATGGTCAGTAGAGCTATTATAATGTATAGAAGAGAAATTTTCTGCAGTTGAGGTCAGGTATAATCAGTGTTTCAATTGGATAATTTTGTCCTGTCTCATCGACGGTGAAATTTCCATGCCTGTCACGTTGTGATGTGTCATAGAGCCAGTCAACTGGCAGCAGTTTGTTCTATTTACCAAGAGCATTTGTAGCTTGAAATTGATTTGTTAACTTAATCTAGTGACTGCTAAGCATGCTAAGAATAGGAGGTGAAGGGGATCTCAGTACCCTGAGAGGTGGGCTGAAAACTTAGAACTCTTACAGGCTGAACTCTATGTGGCTTTATACATGTTGCACTACTTTCCGTTTTCCTACTGTGCAATAAGGGCAGCTGCAGCAGTCCAGTGCTGGGCTGTGGACATCCCCTACACAATGACAGGATGCCAGCAATGTTACAGTATCTTAACATTGTGGAGCTAGAAGGCTTAAGTAAAAAATATACTCCAATTACACACATATTCCAGACAAAATTAACCCTTTCACTTAAATCACCAGTTTGAAATATGTTTTAATGTCTGATTTAAATATTTGTTTTGTTATAGGAAAAAAACATGAATAATTTTTTTTTTTAGCTACGTGCCTTTCTACTGTGAAATTTATTTATTTATTTGTCTGTTTATTTATTTATTTATTTATTTATTTATTTATTTATTTGAGACAGAGTGTCACTCTGCCCCCCAGGCAGGAGCGCAGTGGCACATTCTCAGGTAAATGCAACCTTCGCCTCCCGGGTTCAAGTGATCCTCTTGCCTCAGCCTCTCAAGTAACTAGGATTACAGGCATGGGACACCATGCCTGGCTATCTTTTTTTGTATTTTAGTAGAGACGGGGTTTTGTCATGTTGGCCAGGCTGGTCTCAAACTCCTGGCCTCAAGCAATCCACCTGTCTTGGCCTCGCAAAGTGCCGCGATTACAGGCATGAGTCACTGTGCTGGCCATTTATTTTTAATTCTCACTTCCATATTAAGATGTAAGGTAATATGCTCATTTTAAAATATAAGAACATAAGAGTTTTGATGACTTCCCTAAGGTCATTTAATAGTTAGGAGCATAGATAGACCTGACGAAAGCACCGGTCTGATCATACATGGTGATAAATAGAACCTGAGTGATTTTGCCTGCTAGGGGACATCTGGCAATGTCTAGGGACATTTGTCAAAGATTGAGGGTATGATGCAATTGGCATCTAGTTGGTAAGTGACAGTATGCTGCTAAACATCTTAAAATACACAGAGAAACTCCTACCCACATCCCCACCCCCCTCCACACACACACATTCATTCACACACCACAAAACAGAATAATCCAACCCTAAAGGACTTTTGATCCAGGTAGCGTACACCTAGATCAAAGTTTATAGGTAATTAGATGGTTAATCTTAGGGAGTTTCTACCTGTCCCATATTCTGCATCTTTTGCAATTTTGGGAGATAGGTCCACTTGCCTTTTTAGCAAGTAGTAAAGATGAAGGTTGCAATTTCCATATTTAAGGGGAAATGTCTCAAGACTATTCTAGTTTATAATTATTATGTAACATCTCACCTATTCTTCTGAAGATAACAAACTTTATTAGGGAATAAGAATAATACAACAAAGTCTATCAAAATTATTTGTCTCCAAGCAACACAAGTGTACCAGAATTTACATGTATACCCAAATGCAATCATACATATGCATATATATATATCAATGCATACATATATAGAGATACATATACATGCATATATATGAACACATATACATGCAAAAATGTTTACATCCACAGGCTCAGATAATTTTATTATGAACGCAGTGTGGGCACAACTCTTTCTGCAAAGATTTAGTGATTTATCTGAAGCTATTGCTTGAGACTTCTTCCTGTATGAAGCAAATTACAAATTTGCAATATCAAATTAATAAGAAGTTTATGATCTCTGAAATCCCCCAAAGTAAAATTCACAACTTCAGATCTAGAAGAAGTTATCTGTGTCAAAATCAGTTCTTCATGGAAAACATCAGGAACATCAGCCTATCAATTTTCATCATAAACACTAAAACGCATGTCAGAATGTGAGTTTAAAAACCCAAATGTAACCTCAAATGTGGACATCCCCAAACAAGACTTGGCTATTACGTTGTAATCGGCAAAATAACCACATAGTTAGAGGAGAGATCCTTGTCCTCTATAATGTAGGTATTTTTAGAATTGGTATTTTAGATTGAAGTAATTAATTTCATAATTCCATAGGATTTTGGCAAATCAAAATATGTGCATCACTGGAATTCTAATAATCATGGACAAAAGAAGCCTTGCAAGGGGCATAAGATAAGGAGAGGTGGAAATAGTCAATATGTAGCTGGAATAGTATTTTGGAGGGAGTTTGCCAAAAGACCATCAAGTACTCTATACAGTGGAGGGTGGGAGATGAGACCAAGAGAGATCTATGAAAGATAATTGATATTGAGTACCTGTGGTAAGGCACCATGGGCTACACGAACACATAAGACATCACTCTAACTCAGAAGCCTACACACATTGAAAACAAGAAATATTAAAATATACAAGATGATAATAAAGGTTAAAGAATCCTATATATATACACACACACATATATATATGTGTGTGTTTGCATATATATATATATATTTTGCACATATATATATATATATATTTGAGCTGGAGTCTCACTCTTTTGCCAGGCTGGAGTGCAGTGGTGTGATGGTGTGATCTCGGCTCACTGCAACCTCGACCTCCCAGGTTCAAGTGATTCTCCTGCCTCAACCTCCCAAGTAACTGGGACTACAGGTGAGTGCCACCACACCCCACTAATTTTTTGTATTTTTAGTAGAGATGGCGTTTCACCGTGTTGACCAGGATGGTCTTGATCTCTTGACATCGTGATCTGCCCACCTCGGGCTCCCAAAGTGCTGAGATTACAGGCGTGAGCTACCATGGCCGACTGACGAATTATATATCTTATAGTTAAAATGGAGAATAGTTTCACAGATGTATTATTTGGCTCCTTAATTGAACATTAAAACTATCAGTTTATATTGAAATAGATGGTGCAACAAAGAGAGAAGAAAGAAATCATGTGTTTGCGGTCTGTGATGTCTGTGATGAGGTTTTAATTGTTAATTTTTTAAAACCCACACATGACTTCCTGTTTATCCCGTGATTAAGTTCTTACCTACTGTCCTCTCCATAATCCTTTCCCTTGAGCATGCATCTCTTGCTTACCTTGCCACTGTCTTCAAAAGTTGCCTTTTATGGTGGGGCCACCATCTTTCCTGCTTTTGTATTCCCAGTTTATGAGAACCATGATACAGTGTAGGCAGTTTATAAAATTTGTGAAATAATAAAAATGAAAACCTAGGGCAAGCTCTGGACGAGGTCAAAGACTTTCTTTACTCATCACAAGGAAAATTCTAGGCCCAGAGTTTATACTGTGCAGAAATATTCTGAGACTGAGCACAGAAACTACTTAAATGATATTACAGTGCACATGAGTAAGGAGTGAAAGGATACATGTGAAAAGATGAAAGACCTGGGAATACACGTGCTAGCAAAAGAACACAATGAACTACTGAGGAGTTAGGAGTTAGATGTAATCATTACTTTGCCTTTAAACTGTCATATGTCTGTAAGTCTCCGTTCTCTCACTAAAATAAAACCAACTGATTTTTGGGAATTCTGTCTATAAGATGAGCTTGTAAAACTAGTAATTATCCCTTATAGTGGGCAAAGCCACTGTTTGGGAACAGTAAAATAATAGATATAAAATAATTTTAAAGATACAAAATATCCCTTGAATAAAAAAAATATATAATATAATGAAATATATGGCTAATTAGACCATGTTGATACAATGTCCCTTTCAGGAAAACATTTCTGTCTTTTGAAGAGCACATAGGGGTTACATTTGAATACAGTCATCATTCTCTCTTGCTCACCAAAATGTTACGTATTCTGAGCAGTGATATGCATAAACTGAGAGACTAAGAAATATTAATATGAGTAAAAATGCAACTATTTTTAGAAATTTTCTATTTAAAGATGACTTATTTATTGCTTGTTCTGAGTAAGTGTACTAGTTTGAGAATTCCACATTGGCAAATGTTCGGTAGAGCTCTTTCCCCTTTATGTAGAATTACCGTATGGAAATTCTTTTTTCTTCATTTTTCCCCTGTGAAAAACAACCTGAGCACATTTTTTACCCCCATAACCTCACAGATAGAATCACCTGTTCTGCGTCAATGTGTACGGGAAATAGAGTTTGGCTTATAGAATTGCTATCTGCCCCATGTGTGGTTAGCTAAGGTTGTGAGGCATTTCTCTGACCTGGAGACACCCTTTAGAGCTATATGTTTCAATGATATTACGGTGCATCTTAAACGACCAATTTAAGACCTGGAAAAATCATTGGCAACTCAAGCTCTGGCAGCTCTTCATAGGCAGCAGAGACAAAGCTAAAACAATTAGAAGGGGCATAGATTCTCTAAAAGCAGTGGTAACTGGAAGTCATTGACATTCATAATCGCTTTTACATGGCCCTAGCATCTGCAAATGCAAACTTAATTCCCCTTCAAGACAAAATCTGAAGCTGGTAATGCAATCCCAAAATCAAAAAGTGGGTAGAGTAAACCAAGTACAGGGAGAAGGAGAACAGAAGGTACTCCCTATTGAATATTAGTAACAATGATCCTTAAAAAGAAATCTGCATATGGTTGAGCACAATACCTGGCTCTGCATGACGGTTTATACCACACCATTGGTTGTCTCTCAATATACATTTATTCTTTCTTCCTTGTTAACAGAATCTTTCCTTTTCAGTTTATTAAAATTATCTTTTCAAAAAATTTTATTTATTTTTAAATTGATATACAATAATTGTACATATTTGTGGAGTATGTAGTGATATTTCACCACATAAGGTAAAGTGATCAGACCAGGGTGATAAGCCAATATTTATTATTTCTTTGTATTGGGGACAACTAACGTCCTCCTTCTAGTTATTTGAGACTATATATCATTGTTAATTATAGTCATGCTAGAGTGGTATAGAACACTAGAGCTTATTCTTCATATCTAGCTGTAGTTTTGTATTCTTTAGCAAATTTCCCCCTTGATTATATTCAGAGAAGCAATGTCCCTGAGATAAGAACCATTTTTCCCAGCCTTCCTTTGTAGTAGGAGTGGCCATGAAACAATTTCACCAATGAAACATGCTACGGTTTGAATGTGTCCCCCCAGATTCCTGTGCTGAAAGCTTAATCCTCATTGCAACATTGCTGAGAGGTGGGATATTTAAGAAGTGATGACTTCGTGAGGGCTCTGCCCTCATGAATAGATCAATGCCATTATCACAGGAGTGGGTTAGTTATCATGGGAGCTGATTCCAGGTAAAAGGATGAATTTGGTTCCCTTCCTCTCCCTCTTGCACATGCTCTCTTGCCCTTCCACCTCCCTCCATGGAATGACAGGAAGAAGACCCTTGGAAGCTGCCAGCACCTTGATATTGGACTTCCCAGCCTTCAGAACTGTGAGATACACATTTGTTTCCTTTATACATTGCCAATTCTGTAGTGTTATATCAACACAAAGCAGAGTAAAACAAAACATAAACATAAATTTACAGCATTTTATTTCAAACGCTTTTGCTTTCCTGAAAAAGAGGGACTTGCACAGCCTTTCTTCTTTCTTCCCTGTCCTTGCATTAAAAGCAGGCCTGATGCCTGTAATTGAGCAGCCATCTGGTAATCCTGAGGAGACAAATGTGAGGGTGGTGGAGCAGAAAGCAGAATTGCCGCAGGTCCAAATGATCTCGTGGAGCACCTGCTCCATGTCTAGCACCCGCCTAGCTCTGGACTTCAATGTTGGGGAGTTAAATAAATCCCTAAACTGAGTTCAAACTCAATTGAGTTGAATTTTCTGTTGCTAGCAGTGAATTCAATCCTAACTGATACAGCAGTCATCTTTCATTATGCAATAAGCACTAAATAATCTAATCATCTAACTCAATGTTTGGGTCAAAGGGAAAAGGAAACAGAGTAAAAATTCAGAACACAAAGTACATAATAAATGATTTCTCTCTAGGACATGAGGGTGGAGTCAATGTTTAGGCAGGTTTTAGGTGACCATTGAGACAGAAATGGGCTGCACATGAGTAAGGAGTGAAAGGATATATGTGAAAAGATGAAAGACCTGGGAATATATGTGCTAGCAAAAGAACACACTGAACTACTGAGGAGTTAGGAGTTAGACGTAAACGTTACTTTGCCTTTAAATTGTTGTATAGCTATAAGTCTCCGTTCTCTCACTAAAATAAAACCAGCTGATTTTGGGGAATTCTGTCAATAAGATGAGTTTGTAAAACTAGTAATTATCCCTTACAGTGGGTAAAGCCACTGTTTGGGGACAATGAAATAACAAATATAAAATAATTTTAAAGATACAAAATATCCCTTGAATAAAAAATTATATAATGAAATATATGGCTAATTAGACCAGAAAAGGTCTAATCAGAATTGGGCCATTAATCAGAATTGGGCCATTTATCTTAAAATAATGGAACCTTAAGGGTTTAATGTGTTTATTTGAATTATTTTTCCATGTTTTCTTTGTACATTTAAAACATATCTTCTGATATCAGAGACAGGCTTCTGATTATTCAGAAATGTGATTATTTTAAGCATTATACAGACAAGTCTGCCAGCGTGACTTTATTTATTGTGATTGTGTAGTCAGCAGGTGGTATCTGTTAAGGTATATATTTCTCATATGTCAGTTTAGAATTTCAAGAATTGACTAAAAGTGAAAATCATTGTAATGCATAAGAAATTTTATTTAGCACAATGATTCTGTTGGTAATGGTGGAAAATGAAGCATAATGGGAATAGAAATAATGAAATGGATAATAGAAAGGTTAGGATTATATGATAATGTATTATAGAAATATGGCAATTTTAATATAAGGAATACTGGGTGTGAAATATATATGTGTGTGTGTGTACGTTCATATATATGAGCATATGTGTTCATATATATAAATATATTCAATAAAATATATATATTCATATATATAACAAATATGTATATATTTGTTATATATGTATATATTTGTTATATATGAACATATATATTTTAATATAAGAAATACTGAGTGCGAAATATATATGTGTGTGTACGTTCATATGTATGAACATTCATATATGTTCATGTCCATATATGAACATATATATGAACGTCCATATATGTTCATATGTTTATATATGAACATATATATGAACATACACACACACACATATATATATTTCACACCCAGTATTTCTTATATTAGAATAATATATATATATGAACGTACACACACACACACAGCCACACACACACACAGGTGAGACCTGAACCACACAGGAGTTAAGGGTGCCAACTTCCTACACAGTTGAAAATCTGCATAAAATTTTGACTCCCCCAAAACTTAACTACTAACAGTTTACTGTTGTCTTGAAGACTCACTGATAGCGTAAAGTCAATTAACACATGTTTTGTATGTTATATGTATTATGTACTATATTACAATATAGGAAGCTAGAGAAAAGAAAATGTTATTTAAGGATATTATAAGAAAGCAAAAAAAGAATTTGCTCTTTATTAAGTGGAGGTGAATCTCCATAAAGGTTTTCATCGTAGGTGTTTTTACATTGAGTAGTCAGAAGAGGAAAAGGAGAGCTTGGTCTTGCTGCCTGAGGGGTGGTAGAGGTTGAAGAGGTAGAGGAGTTGAAAGGGGAGGCAAGAGAGACAGCACACTCTGTGTAACTTTATGGAAATAAATCATAATTTCTGTCTGGCTTTTTGGCATTTTCATTTCTCTAAAAATATTTCTATGTGGAACCAATCCTTTTTCCACCATTTGCTTTAGTTTCAGTTCGTGTATCATAAAGGGTTCATTTTGTAAAAGAGTTGAAAGCAGGTTTGAATAATCTGAACACTTCTGCCAGATTGTCTAATGCCAATTTGTTTTCTGTCACTGCTGCTTCCATGTCTTCTTCATCATGTGGCACTGGTTCAGAAGCACTCATCTCCATCAAGTCATCTTCTGTTCATTCCTGTGGTGTGGTGTCTATTAACTCTTGAATTTATCCAAGATCTATATCTTGGAACACTTCGTCCTCCAACTTTTTTTTTTTTTTTTTTTTTGCCATATCCATAAATGTTTTCATGATTTACCTGATTGACTCTCTCAGTCCTGTAAAGTCATGAACAATATAGGAACACAGATTTCTCCAGCAGGATTGTTTTTGCTTTGTTTTTGGGCGTGATGACTTTCATGGCGTTTTCTGTAACTATGACGGCATTTTCAGCTGTGTAATCCTTCCATACTTCTGTGATGTTCTTTCTGTAGTTCTCTTCTGTATTATGATAATCCTTTTGATAATGTGTACGACAACACTTTAAGACTCTTATGACCCCCTGATTAGAGGTTGAGTTAGAGACGTTGTATTTGGAGGCAAGTGGACCACTTCAACACCTTTGGTATTAAACTCCTTGGGTTCTGAGTGGCATTGTCCAATATCAAAAGAACCTTAAAAGGCAGTCTCTTACTGGGAAGGTACTTATTGACTTCAGGGACAATGCATCAATGGAACCAGTCCAGAAAAGGGATTTCATTGTCCAGACCTTATTGTTGTACAACAGAAAAACTGGCAGCTGGTATTTACTTTGCCCCTTCAAGGCTTGAGCTTTATAAATAAGGGCAGCCCTGACCATAAACCCAACTGCATTTGCACAGAACAGTAGAGTTAGCCTATCTCTTTCTGCCTTAAATCCTGGTGTTGACTTCTCTTCCTTAGTAATAAATGTTCTTTGTGGCATTTTCTCCTCAAATCAGTACTTTCATCTCCATTAAAAATCTTTTCAGGTAGATATCGTTCCTCCTCAATAATTTCTCTTAATGGTTTTGGGAACTCTGCTGCCTTTGAGTAGGCAGAAGCTCCTTCTCGAGCTGATATTTCAAAAGCCAAACCTCCTTTTAAAATTATCAAACTATCCCTTACTGACATTAAACTCATAACTGAGGAGTGGAAAAGCAAATATCGTATGTTCGCACTTATAAGGAGGAGTTAAGCTATGAGGATGCAAAGACATGAGAATGATATAATGGACTTTGGGAACTCAGAAAAGGGTGGAAGGGGGTGAGGGAAAAAAGACTACACATAGGGTACAGGGTACACTGCTCTGCTGATGGGTTCACCAAAATCTCAGAAATCACCACTAAAGAACTTATCCATATAACTAAATTTACACGCTTCCCCAAATCTATTGAAATTAAAAAAAAAACATTCTACAGCTTTAGGTCCTTTACTGTCTTTTATCTTATGATTTTTTCATATCCTGATTTTGCTTTTTCTCAAATCATATTACCCTATAGGTATGCCTTTCTTATAGCAATCCTGTACCAACACAAAAGCTGCATTTTCAGTGCAAGTTAAAAAGGTATTTCTCAAAGAATGCAAGGCTTTGCACCCACTGGCATAGCTGCAGCAATGCCTTCAAATTTTTTTTTCCTTTTAAAAATAATCCTTATGCCAGATTCAGCTCTCTAGAAGTGGTGGGCAACTGCAACGGCAGACCTCAATCTCTGCTACATATCAAGCTGTTAAACTTTTTCTTGTAACGTCATGACTTTTTGTTTTGTTTGTTTTGTTTTTCTTGGGAGTGCTTTCAACATCACTAGGGGCACATTTTATGGGTCCCACGCTGTTGCTCAAGGTTTGCAGTATTGGATTAAACATGATGAAAAATACATGAGAACTGTGTAGGTTTGGATAAATTTTAACTTTTCGTAATAGATTGGTATATATTAGTGAGAAAATAGACTAACACCTACATATAATTTACGGACTTATGACATACCTAACTTTTTCTCAATTTTTTGGTATTTCTAGGCTACATAGTTTGTGAGTTTTTTCAAATTGACAAAAATCTCCAAAAATTTTTCCATTATATTTATTGAAAGAAGTCCATGTATAAGTGGACCCATGCAGTTCAAGCCCATGTAGTTCAAGGATCGAATGCACACACACACATACACACACATACACACACACACAAACATTTTATATATACACACACACGTATTTTATTTACACTTGATGCTGTTTGGGTTTGGTTATTCATAAGCCATGTGATCTTTAATAAGTCACTTATTCTCTCGAATCTCCTTTTCTTATCAGTATGTAAGTTATATTTCCCATAATGTTTTAATTTTAAACATTTTTTTCTCTGTGTCTGCTAGGACAATAGTACCACTTGGGAAATGAAGAGCTGATCTCACTTTCTTCTGTGTCTCTAGGAAATCATACAGTAATCCAAGGTAGTTTTGCCCTGGCCTGCACCTCTTGCTGCCCTTTTGTGCTCCATTGCAGTTGTTTTATTTGATTCAAACCTATCTGTGCTTGATAATCTTCTTGTTATGGACTGAATATTGTATCCATCCAAAATTTATATGTTGAAGCCCTAACCCTCAGCTCTTTCTCTCTCTCTCTCTCTCTTTCTCTCTCTCTCTGAGTTCCTGAACCAAGGAAAGAGCATATGATGACATAGCAAAAAGGTGGTTGTCTGCAAGTCATAAAGAGAGCCCTCACCAGGGAGTAAATTGGCCAGAACCTTGATCTCGGACTTCTAGCCTCCAGAACTGTGGGAAAATAAATTTCTGTTGTTTAAGTCACCTAGATTGTGGCATTTTGTTATGACAGCCCAAGCACACTAAGACGCTATTCCCGATTTTCTGTCTTCACACTGTTCCCAGGCCTCTTCCCAGATGGTTGTCTGGGTCTGCCTACAGGTGCCTACAATGACCCGTCTTCCTATGGCTATTTGAGGTTTTCCACGTAGAGATGAGATCTGCACTTTTATGTTAAGCACTTCCTGGAATTTCAGTTTGCTGAAAATTTTTGGTATCTGTTTTCCCATAACTGATGGCCACTTCTCTGTTCTGTTGGAAGAGAAACAGACACTTTTTATTTCTCTTGAAAATGTTTTTTGTTTTGTTTGTTTTTGGAGACAAACATAGATTTCAGATATTTGGGCCCAGAGGAGGTGTTTATTTCATATTTTCCTTCAGGTTCTTCTCAGGATATGGAGGCATTCAGTGAGGCGCGAGGAGACCGTCCTACATGAAGAAGCTGAGCACAGGCTCACCTTACCTCAAGATCCACTGTACTGCCCCTCTGTACCCAGGACCTGCTGCCAAGTCAAGCTTATCTTCAGTGGTAGCAGACTTGTGCCTTCTATGTCATGACATTTTTCCCAGTGGGTCCATTTTATTAATCATGACATAGTATCTGTTATTGGCCACAGATTGTATTGGCCATATCTTTACAAATGAACACCAATTTCCAAATGAATCACAATTTACAAATGCACTCCAAATGTTGACACAGATAACTTTATTGATCACAGGCTTAGCAAACCCCATGCAAATGAATGTATACGGCAGAGTCCCACGGAAATATCCCTGAGCATGAGTGGATATTCCAGGAACTTTATGCTAAAGCGCTCTTGTAGGAGAATAATTTTGTAATTTGTTATTTAGTATTTTGTTACCTAAACCCTGAATATCTTTACGGCTTTCATCAAGATATTCTATTATGTGAAAAATGGGTATGTAACTACTGAGAAAAGAAAAGAAAACACAGTCTATAGTACCACACAACCTTAGTTATTTGATTTATCCCTTCATTTAAGATAATAAAAATTTATACTTGAATGGCCAGATGCTATTAGGGTTAATCCATGTAGTCACATGACATTAATTTTTATGAGGGTGGAATTTGGATATAATTCTTTTGCTAGCCAGGTCTGGAACAGAATAAACAAAACAAAATACAACTATCTCTGAATGCTGACATCAGAATTTTTTTTATTACTAGGATATAACTGGATATAATTTAAAATAATCATAGTTTATGAGCTGTAATCGATCTTAGTTATCTTTTTCTTCAAATTCTACATTTAAAAAAGTCCATTTGGGGGTTAGAGATTATGTACATATATTCAAGAGAACAACTTATTACCGCTCTAGTAATAAGCAAGTCAGGTCTCTGATAATTCCTGGAAATGTATAGCCTTAATGGCTGTGAGTTACACAAGTTTGTACTGAAACTTCAGAACTGTGTAAAGGACAAGGACGTAAACAAGCTTATGTCACTAAAACCTATTTCTTGTTCAATTCCCTTTGTCTCTTTTTTTCCTTCAGTAAGATGCTGGCTGTCATCATTTCCTGATGTGACAGACCCTTCTTTGTTCTGTTCCATAATGTCTTTGGGACCGGCTTAGTCACAATGCTGAATACTCAGCTTCCTCTGCCAGAAACAGTATTACTTGTACCAAGATTAATCACTTGCAGAGACTCTGAGCTCTTTTTTCCAACTACTCTCTCTTAAATATGTAAAATAGTCTACCAGACACCTCTTTTTATTTATTTCTCAGTTGTAGCAAAGTATCTATTGGGCCTCAGATGGTCTCATGGGAACTAAAGAAGAACATAAAGTACCTGAATTTCTATTAATGCAGAATCAGAATCAGTAAAAATAATAACATAGTTGCCATTCTTTAAACATTTGGTACCTGCTGATTTCCATGTTAGTTATTTTATATGAATTATCTCTATCTCTATTCTTTTAAGAAAACTATAAATAACCTTTATTGTCTCTGCATTGCAGATTAAGAAAAGGAAGTTCAGAATAATTAAATTAGTTACCATGTCAACGCAGCTAGCAAGTGTTTAGGTGAGGACTGAAATGTAGTCTGCCTTTCTCAAATATCCCTAGTCTTTTTACTGTAGCCTTTTCATTTTCTTAGTGCTTTTATTGCCAATAGAAACAATAATGACAGTTATTATATGGTGAGTACGATTATGTGCCAGACACTGTGCTAAGCACTTTATCTGCATCTTTACAAATTTTATTTGTCCTATATGCAGATGTGTGATACAGATGATGCCATTGATTAGAATATGGGTCATACGTGGCATTTAGTATATCTGAGATTCAATTACCAATCATTATTGGCCTCATTAAATCCCTGCATTCTAAATGATTGTCTCCTAGGCTCATTATCCAAAACCATGAGCTCTCAAGCTTCCACCTAGATTCCAACATATTCCCATTGTATTTGCATTTGGTTGCTTATGTCCTCCCTAGATGGTCCATGTTCTTTAATGGGCTGTGTGCCTTCATTTCCCACATTTTCTTTGTCCAAGATGAACTTCCTAATCTCTTCAAATCCTCTTATCCTTTTTTTTTTTTTTTTTTTTCACCCAAATGTCTTATCCTTAGTAAAGTTCCCCCTGGTAACCCACTCTCAATATGAAACCATCTTTCCATTTTCTTTGTTCCCAAGAGGACTTATATTACACTTGTCTAGTGGAACTGATGATTTTAAAATTATGTTGTTCCTGTGTGTGTATGTGTATGTACACACTTCTACATTTCTACCTTCATTATACTGTAGGATAAGAAACGGCACTGTTTATTTTCTTTTTATAAGGTAGCACATTTCCTATCCGAAAATTTTACATATTTATAAAGAAGAAATTCTTTATTTCTTCTTTCAAACATATAAAGAAGAAATTGTCATTTGTAATTCTACCATTTACATATAATTACTATTAATATATGATTTCTTTAGTTTTTTTTTTTTTTTTTTTTTAACCTTTTTTTTTAATACAGGGTATCACTAGGTTTCCCAGGCTGGTCTTGAACTCTGAGCCTCAACCAATCCTCCCACCTCGGCCTCCCAAAGTGCTGGGATTACACATGTAAACCACCACACTCAGCCTATAAACCACATTCTTATCTAAATTTTATGACTGTAAAATAGATATTGTATTACTTGTGAGTAAACCTCACAGTTGTTAATCCAATGTTAAAATGCAGTTGTATAATTTGGATATTGTATGTATCTAAAATTATTAAGAGACAAATTTTTGTCTTTTATTCACATTACAAGAATTTGCACACATGACTAGTAAAGATCAAAATGCATGTACACTTTTGAAAACATTTTGTGGATAGGTGTGGTGGCTCACACCTGTAATCCCACAACTTTGGGAGGTCAATGCAGGCAGATCATGAGGTCAGGAGTTTGAGATCAGCCTGACCAACACAGTGAAACCCCATTTCTACTAAAAATACAAAAAATTAGCTGTGTGTCATGATAGGCACCTGTAATCCCAGCTAATTAGGAGGCTAAGGCAGGAGAATTGCTTGAACCTGGGAGGCAGAGGTTGCAGTGAGCCAAGATCATGCCACTGCACTCCAGCCTGTGTGACAGTGTGAGACTCCGTCTTAAAAAAAAAAAAAAAAAAAAAAAGACAGACAGAAAGAAAGAAACATTTTGCCATACATTTCAAGGTACAAATAACGTATGACATCTGATGAAGTAATTGAACAGCTAGAAACCTTAAGAAAAGTAATCGATGTTGCAAAAAGATGATTTATGTGTAAGAATTCACATTGTAATTATTTGTTACGGTGAAAAATTATAAACAACTTAAATATAAAATTATTATATAGTAGCCACATATTTGAAACACAATAGTAATAACACATACTTAGCATGTGCTAGAACCTGCTTAGTATATTCCAGAATAGTTTTAGAGCTTTACACATATTATCTCATTAAGTTCTCAGAATAATCCTGTATGATACTCAATTATAGTATGTCCATTTTCTACATAAAGAAATAAGGCACAGTTCACATGAGTAGCCTAAGATCATACAGTAGTATTGTCAAAGCCAGAATTTGAATTCAGATTTCTAGCTCCAAGCCTTTTGTTACCACTGTATTCTATTGCCACTGTATAGCATCATTCAAGATATTTTTAATATGGATGAAGATTATCCTTCAAATATCTTGAACGTTATGTCTATGATCTTCTCACCTCCAATGATCTTGTTTCTCATCTACCTCATCCGCACACAACCACTGTCTTCCACAAAACTTTGCTATAACCTTCAAATTTTCCATATCAAGCACTCACTTTCAGACAAACACCACCTATCTTTAAAATTTATTCTGTATTGTATCTTGATGCCAGCAATTTTTTGACGCCTTACTATTTTAAAATAATGTACACTAATGCCTTTTTACTTTTCCTAATTTTCTTTATTCCAGTTGGATCAGAACCCTGTCATTATCATTACTTCTTTGTAAACCTTCTCTACTTCCTCTCTTTTTTCTTCTTCCAATCTCCATCCTGGTTAAATATATATCTCTACCTACTCTAAGCCTGATATTTGAGTAGTTGAAGGTGGCTTAGAATATAGAGAAAAATATAAAACCATGCTGAATCATCTCAGTTTTAATCATGAACACTAAACCAAAAAGACCCCATATGGCCAAGACAGTCCTATGCATAAAGAGCAAAACTGGAGGCATCACAATACCTGACTTCAAACTATACTACAAGGTTACAATAATCAAAATATCATGATACTGGTACAAAAAACAGACACATAGACCAATGGAACCAAATAGAGAACTCAGAAATATAACTACACACCTAAAAGCATCTGATCTTCAATAAACCTGACAGAAACAAACAATGGGGAAAGGAGTCCCTATTTAATAAATGATGCTGGGAAAACTGGCTATCAATATGCAGAAAATTGCAACTGGACCCCTTCCTTACACCTTATACCAAAATTAACTCAAATGGATTAAATACTTAAATGTAAACCCCCAAACTATAAAAACCCTAGAAGAAAATCTAGGCAATGTCATTCAGGACAATAGGCATGGGCAAAGATTTCATGACAAAAAACCAAAAACAATTGCAACAAAAGCCAAAATTGACAAATGGGATTTAATTGAACTAAAGAGCTTCTGCACAGCAAAAGAAACTGTCATCAGAGTGAGCAGACAGCCTACCTAATGGGAGAAAGTTTTTGCTGTCTATCCATCTGACAAAGATCTAATATCCAGAGTTCACAAGGAACTTAAACAAATTTACAAAAAAAAAGCAAAGAACTTCATTAAAAAGTGGGCGAAGGACACGAACAGGCACTTTTCAAAAGAAGATATTCATGCGACCAACAAACATATGAAAAAAAGCTCAACATCACTGATTATTAGAGAAATACAAATCAAAACCATAATAAGATACCATCTCATGCCGTTCAGAGTGGCTATTACTAAAAACACAAGAAACAACAGTTGCTGGCTATGACGTAGATAAAAAGGAATGCTTTTATAGTGCTGGTGGGAATGTAAATTAGTTCAACCATTGTGGAAGACAGTGTAGAGATTCCTCAAGGATCTAGAAGCAGAAATACCATTTGACCCAGCAATCCCATTACTGGGCTTATACCCAAAGAAATATAAATCATTCTGTTATAAAGATATGTGCACACATATGTTCATTGGCAGCACTATTCACAATAGCAGAGTCATGAAACCAACCCAAATGCCCATCAACTGGATAAAGAAAATGTGGTACTTATATACCATGGAATACCATGCAGCCATAAAAAGGAACGAGATTATATCCTTTGCAGGGATGTGGATAGAGCTGAAAGCCGTTGTCCTCAGCAAACTAACACAGGAACAGAAAACCAAATGCTGCATGTTCTCTCTTAAAAGTGGTGGCTGAATGATGAGAACTCATGGACACACTGGAGGGAACAACACATATTGGAGCCTGTTGGAGGAACGGGAGGAAGAGCAACAGGAAGAATAGCTAATGGATGCTGGGCTTAATATCTAGGTGATGGTTGATATGTGCAGCAGACAATCATGGCATATGTTCACCAGTGTAACAAACCTGCACATCCTGTGCATGCACCCCAGAACTTAAAATAAAAGTTGAAGGAAAAAAATTAATTTCTTAGTGCTGCCTGACAATACTGCTATTTACTCTCTCACTCTCTTAGATTATTTCACATAATCAACTTTTCCTCGTACCTTCAAATTTTCTTTTATTTTTTTTTTCTGTCACTTGCAGTTGATGGGCTTATATCTTATTGTGTAAATGGAGTAACAAGAAATCCAAGAAATTTCCTGGAGCTTAATATAAACTTTAGCATAACACATGTACCTTTAGCATTTTTTTCCGTTTTAATGAATTTAACTTTCCACATTCTCATGTAGAGCCAACACCAGTGCTACACACAAGATAATAGGCCTGCTCTTTATTCCAGAAACTCATACTTGCCTTGACTTCTCTCCTTTTCACCACCAATAGCGCTTTCTGTCCTGGATAATTTATATTATCATGAAAATACAAAATCATATTGCATGTCTTTAAACAAGCCCTTCTGATAAAAGCATATTTCCCACCAGGTAATGCCCAATCTGTCCAACTCCCCATTTTCAGAAAAGCTTCTCAAATTTTAGGCTATATTTTCTTTCCTTGCTTTCTCTAGCCTCACTCTATCTTAAACACACCCCAATCAGACCTCCACCCTGCCAATCTACCAAAGTCCTTCTCACAGTGACTATGCCCTTTAGTTGTCACTTCAGGGGTTATTAGCTCTCCTATTATCTGATCTGACAGCTGCATCTGAAACTCTTGATTGCTTCATTCTTCTTTAAACACCCTTAATTTTCTTCCTTTGGTATACCACTTTTTCTTCATATCTCCAAATTTTCCAGCCTCTTATTTTTGTTCCCTACCCTGCATCCTCCTTTGGTTCCTACACTCTACCTGTAGAGTTTGCCCAGAGTATGGGCATTGGCAATCCTCTCTCTCTTCACACAGTCCCTTGAACCCCCTACAATATGAAAACACCATCCATTAATTGTTAACTCGCAAAGTTTTGTCTTTGGCCCAGATTACTTCACTGAGATCCAAATTCTCAAATTCTTGACATTTTGACTTGAATTTCAAGTACTCATCTAAAATTTAACAAGTTCAAAACCAAACTGCTGATTTCCGACCTGTTCCTCCTATCAAGGTAACTTCCGAGTTTTCATTTGCTCAGATAAAATGTTTGGCATCATGCTTGATTTCTGTCTTTCAGGGATACCCCACAGTGGTCAGTCATAAAATTCTTTTAGCTCTACAAAAGATAATATGCAGAATTTGACTATTTCTCACTTCAGCAATCACAGTTGTTCAAGCCACTGTAATTTCTTACCCAGGCCATACTTTCCTGGATGTTCTTTCTGTGGTCACTCTGGACTCTCTATGGTCTATCCTCCACAGAGCAGCCAAAGCCATCATTTCATAAAGCAAGCCAGGTCCCATTACTTTACATGACTGGCCAATCACTAATGATAAAAGTCAAAATCTAATACAGCCTTCAGAGCCCTACGTCACCTGGTCACTTTATCCTGTTATGGCTTTCTTTCTTCCACTCCCACCTTATTCTTTTGTCATCCTTCAAATATTTCAAGCAAGGTTTTGCATCAGCATTTGCAATAACTGTTCCGTCTAACAGACATTTCCTTCAGATCCTCCCCTGAGTGGCTCCTTCACTTCTTCAGTTCTCTAATTAAATGTCACCCTTGGAGAGAAGTCTTCCCTGAACACTGTGTATAATGCAGCCCTCACCCCAACTATTCTTTGTCCTCCTGCCCTTCATATCCTGCACCATTGCACTGCCACTTAACACATACGTACATGCTTTTGCATCTTTGGTGTCTGTGAATTTTCAGTAGAATGTAAACTTTAGCAGGATCTTCATTTTGCATAAATAAAATAATATGTGGTACCTTGTAAGTTCTCAATTAATATTTAATGAATAAATGGGGGATTCAGTTAATATGACTTACACTTTTAAAAATTATTTGCATCTAAAACTTTTGATGACAAGAGAAAATGTCTAAGATACAATGTCAAGTTGTTAAAACAATAGAAAATACTGTTTGACAAAATGGGGCAACACATTTTTTTTAAAGCCCAGTTCTTCACAATGTATAATTACACATAGATACATTGAATATTAATGAGTGCATCAAAATATTGACAATGATTTTAGCTCAGTTTGAGACTAAAATGTCTAATTTATGTTTTATCTTCATATCATCAAATTTGTAAGCCAACATACATTAATTTTTAACATTTTAGAACCATGAAATGAAATAGATTTATTTTAAAAATAAATAAAATCAGTACGTATTACCTACATACTATCATACCTTCTTAACAGTTGTATTCTTGACACTGTCCAGCATAACGTCATGCATATAGCAGATGTGTAACAATTTCCATAAAATAAATGCCTAAAATGCCATTTCAATGTGAAGGCCTCATGACCAGTTTTAACTTCCGGCAAAGCACTTCAAAAGTACTTTTATTTATTCTCAGAATTCTATAAACATTTGTTAAGCCACAATTCTGTGCCAGGCAAGTTTCTAACCACTAAGAATATAGGGTGGGCATGACAGTTAATGTTGCTACCTTATAGATTTGACTTTCTACTATAATTAGACATATTAAGCCATGTAGATTTCCAAAATATTGATTAATAGTCACCTCTCTTGTTAGGTATTATAATAAAATGATGAAAAGTTAAGGAAATTCTATTTGATTGGAAGCAGTATGAGATTCTTTCTAGAAACATGTTTTAAATGTCCAATTGAATACATTTTATTGACATTTGATTTTTCCTTATATATATTGTGATAAAATATAATCATTGTTATTACTTGTGCTTTATCAGCCCTAAATATATGTTTAAGACCTCAAAAATGAAACACACTAAGAATATTAAAACCATCATAGAAATGTGAGTATACGTATGTATATATGTATACACATACACACACATTTAATGTATCTTTTGAAGCACAAACAATTCTTACTATTACATATAACAATGTTTACAAGCTTAACTGATTCAGTTTGGGTGATTATAAAATGAAATCATATAAATTTTAGGTTATCAGAATCCAAAACCATTAAATGTTTCATTACCAGTTTAATTCTTCCTCTGATTTCAAGTTTGCCAAGTGTCATTCTGATTGCAATTTGTTTTTTGATGTAATTTATCTTCAGGGTTAAAATATGGGTGTTGGTGAAGTTGCTGTGAGGATAGACTTGACAGTAATATTTCTTGATTAATGTAATTAAATTTTTATTAGATTGCATATTTCTATGAAAAATCAATGTGAAAATAAATGTTTTCCGGAGATAGTTCCATGATTGGTTACAACTATATCACATCTAATATGAAGAAAAATACCAATGGTACTTTATCAATTACATTAATTATCAAATGTTGATAAGTAATATCATTTTTCCTTCGACTATGAGAATGCCTTTTACTAAACAAGGTTTCCAGAAACATATGCTTGTTTAAACTGAGTTGAATAACATAGTCTAAAGCATAATACCTCTATTTGCATAAAGTTGCTAAATTAAGTTACTAAATAAGTTAAAATAGCATACAATATTGAAAGATTATTTACTTGACTCAAAAAAAGAAAAATTCTAGCACTCTACTTACTTCTAAAGATATTATCTGAGTGGAAAATATAGTCTCAAAAAAAAGATTACAAGCTCACATCTGAGAATGAACACTATGTGCAACTTTTCAGACTAGAAAATGGTTTATCATCAGGTATAACATGTTATTTTAATTTTTAATAAAGTTTTATTTCCAAAGGCATTTATATTCTATAATAGCTAAGTGATATGTATGGTGTGTGTGTGTGTGTGTGTGTTCTCCTAGATTAAAGTGAATACTTTCTGGTCTAGTTTTATTTTCTAGAAAGATAGCAATGCATAAATTAAAGTTGGTCTCTATTTCTCACTATATTGTACATTTCTCAATACCCTTATGTAAAATAATTAAAAATGAAACACAAATAAGGTGAAAGATCATACTATCACAGGCAGAATGAAAGGTCATTATCTCTAACGTATCTTCAGAAACTTGAAGAAAAGTAGCTGAGATATTCAATAAGACCAAAAAAATTATAATAATTGCATCCTCTATTTCCTTTTTCTACTCAATTTCTTCTGATAATAATTATGGATTTCACCTTGTCAAGCAGTTGAAATATAAAGAACATAGGCTTTATAATCAGACAAAAGAGGATGTGAATTTCACCTTTGTACTTACTCTGTGGCTTAACACAAATTATTTATCAGCACTTATTTTAATTTTCTTTATGTATAAAATGTAAATGATAAGTTCTACTTCATGACATTGCAAAGATTTAATGAAATAACATGCAGACTGCTGAATATATTGTGCTGAATATTGGTTGACCAGTTTCCTCAAAGATGAATCTTGTAGGGTAGGTGAATTTTTTTTTTAGATGGCTGAGGATCACAGTTGAGAATTGCGAATTCTAAATTCACGATTAAACTCTAATTTCACTAGAATTAAAACTAGTACTCTGTGAATTTTCTAAAACAGAAATTTTTTAAAACTAAAGATAATAATTGCTATCAGAAGAAAGGCTACCTCTAGAGCAGGCAAAGCATTAGGCGAGCACTTCTGGTAGTCAGACAAACTCCACAAGTTAGGAACTTAATAAAAATAACTTAAAAATAAAAAATGTGAGGCTCAGTAATGTTGAATAGCCTCCTGTAATAAAGTGCATGGAATATATTAATGTCTAAAATCATCCCTTGATTCTCAGTGTCTTTGACATGCACATGGCCATTGCAATGAGGAAGACATGCATTAACATTTGCATTGAGGGTATATTGACATGGATAGATTTAAGTCTATCATCTCACTAATTGTTTTCTATTGGTTTATCTCTCCTTTGTTCCATATTTCCTCTTTTACAGCCTTTTCAGGGATTAATTACAAATTGGATAGTTTATTTTCCTTTTGGCATTGATGTAAAAACTGGCAAAATCCAAATAAAATCTGGAGATTAGTTAATAGTAATGTACTAATTTTGATTTCTTACTTTTGATAAACATAGTGATGCAATAGAAGATGTTAACATTATAGAAGTAAGGAGTAAGGGATATATGGAAACTCTCTGCATTACCTTTAAAACATTTTTATAAACTTATAAAGTTATTCTAAAATTTAAGATATTTAAAAGGGTAAAGATATTGCCAGTGAAACTAAAAGCTGAACGAATAAATTGCCAGCATACCTGCACCAATGGAAATGCTAAAGACCATTCTTTCAGCTGAGGGAAAATAATCTTATAGAGAACTGAAAGGTAGGAGGGATTGAAAAGTAAAGAAAAGGGTAAATGTATATGTAAGTCTAAATATTCACTATATAAAACAAAATAATATTATGTGGGTTTAAAATAAATGTAAAATTTTAGATTCTAATAAGGCAAGGATACACACTCTGGGATGACTCGTATAATAAAAATACAAGAACTTTCATCTGACAAACTAAAAAAAGGGAAAATGAAATGATGCATTGTTCATTTCAAAGTATAAATGAGACAAAAGGGAAACTAATGATAAGACAGTTAAGAAAAACTGAAATATAAAAATTATTGTAACGTGAGGGATATAATGATATATCTTTCTAAAAAGTCCTACACACAGGCAACAAGAGTAAAACTAGACAAATGGGTCGGCATCAAACTAAAAAGTGTCTCTCCAGCATAGAAAACAATTAAGAAAATGAAAGTACCATCCATGGAATGGGAGAAAATATTTGCAAACTATTCATCTGATGAGAGGTTAATATCCAAAATATATAAGGAACTAAACAACTTAATAGCAAGAAAACAAATAACCAGATTAAGATAGGCAACGGACTAGAACAGACATTTCTCAAAAGATACATGCAAACGGCCAACAGGTACACAAAAAATGCTCAGCATCACTTATTATTAGGGAAAGGTAAAATAAAACCACAATGCAACATCACCTCACACATGTTTGAATGACTTTTATGAAAAAGATAAAAGATAATAAGTTTGTCAAGGATGCAGAGAAAAAGAAACTCTTGTATATTGTTGGTAGACATGTAAATTAGTACAGTCATCATAGAAATGGTATAGAGATTCCCCAAAAAACTAAAAATAGAGCTATTGTATGATCCAGTAATCCCACTTCTGGGTACATATCCAAAGGAACTTAAATCAACATATTGTAGGAATACCTGCACTCCCATATTCATTGCAGCATTATTCATAATGTTCAAGGCATGGAATCAACCTAAGTGCCTGTCAATAGATGGTTGAATGTTTAAAATGTGGCATATATAAATAATGGAATACTATTCAGCTTTTAAAAGAGGAGAAATCCTGACATTTTTGACAACATGGATGAATCTGGTGGAGATCATGCTAGGTAAAATAAACCAGGTGCAGAAGGACAAAAGCCACATCATCTTACTTAAAACAAACCAGGCACAGAAGGACAAAAACTACATCATCTTACTTAAAATAAACCAGGCACAGAAGGACAAAAACCACATCATCTTACTTACATGTAGAATCTGCAAAAGTTGAATTTACAGAAGAGAGTTGAATGATGACTACCTGAGGCTGGGAGGGTTGGAAAAGAGGGAATGGTGAGTTGACTAAAGGGTAGCAAGTTTAAGACAGGAGAGATAGGTATTGAAATTTATTGTATAGCAGAGTAACTATAGTAAATAATAATGTATATTTTAAAATGATGAAAGGAGTAAATTTTAAATGTCATAAAAATGATAGGTACTCACTATGTTAATTAGCTTGATTTAATAATTTCACATTGTAGACATATATTGAAATATCACATTGTATACAACAAATGATAAAATTGTAATTTTTCAATCAATAATAATAAATCCATATATATTAGATTAAGTATCAAGTATCCAATTAGAGAACACAGGCTGTCAGACTGTAAATATTTTTAAAAACATCACCATATGCTGTTTACAAAAGGAATATAATCCAGAACATTTGAAAGTAAAAGAATTGAGAACGATTATGAAACTACTAAACAAAGTAAATACTGTATATCAAAGTAGTTTTTAAAACATTATTTGATAGAACCAAAGACATTTCTACTTGAAAGATATCATTTTAAATCTATATGAATCCAAAAACTTAGTTTAAAAATATATTAAGTAAAAGGTGAAGAACTTCAGGTAGAAATAAACAATTCCACAATATTAGTGAAGATATTAACACACCTCCCTCAATTACTGATTGAAGAAATAGCAAGAATATAGAAGATTTGGACAATAATAATAAACATGACTTGATTGGCATATACACAACACTTAAATAGAGAAAAATGTAGTAAGAATCATTTTAACTGGAAACTAAAAATAAAAGTAAAATCATTTAACCATATTTAGAAATTCCCATACCAAATATTATACATCATGGCGAATTATGAGCGCTTTCCACTGAAAATGGAAGAAAAGAAAGTACGCTTGTGGTCAACATTTATATTCAGGTCCTCGGTGCAAAAAGAAAGCAACAACAAAAAGCCAGAAGAAATGAAAAATAAGAAATAAAACTGTTAATTGTTGTGAATGGCATAATTGTAAACATAGAAAAAACAAAATATTCAGAGATAAAAGTTTAGAATTGTTGGGTGATTTTTAGCATCCTGTTAAATATATAAAAAAATTACAAAAATAATTTTGATACTCCATTTAATTCTATACATGAAACAAATAACCAGAAAGTATAAGCAATACTATTTATATCAGTATTTAAACTATCAAGGAATCAATTGAATGTAAGATGTTCGAACATCTCAAAAATCTACAAACTATTACTAAGATAAATTTTAAAAGACCTAATTAACTGAAAGATTATATGTTGCAATGGTTTGGAAAAACAAAACTAAATACTGTAAAGATGTCAGCTTCCCCCAAATTAATCTCCAGTTTCAGTTTAAACCAATTTTAGTATTATTTTTGTGGAATATAACAAGCTGATTTCCAAACTTTTCATATGAAAATATGAGCATCCAAAGCTAGCCAATATAATGTTGAAGAATAAGAACAATTTGAAGGAGTTTTACTATAATATATTGAGACATTATAAAACCACAGTAACTAATAATGGTTTGCTATTGGCACGAAAAGACATAAATAGGCCAAAGGGACTATATAGGGGGTCCAAAACACTTAACATGCAATCATTTGACTTATGACAATGATGTCATAAATGGAATGCAGATTTTTTAAAAAACCAATAATGTTAATTGTATACTCATAGGTGAGAAATAAATAGTTTTTTGATTTCCTATGTCATATTATACATAGAAATCAATTCCAGGTAGAATATAGACCTAACTGTAAAAGGTAAAAATTGTCATCAATTGATACTATTAAGATAATGTAAAATCAAGCTAGACCACAGTTGTGATATAAAATTCCAATGATAGACATGAAATCAAAATATTAAAACTTCTTACAAAACAATAAATGAAAAGGCCAGCCAAATTTAAACAATGGGCAAAAGACTCGAACAAGAACATACCCCCTTTCTTTTCATACAAAAACTACAATATGGAGGAATCGCAGCTGTTCAGTAAGTAAGCTTTCTTCCTCATGTTGGGTGTCATAGCTGTATGTCAATTACTACAATGGAATGAAGACCAGAGAAACCTGAACTCTCCTAAAGTAAGTGAATAAGGGATAAAATTATAATTTAAGTATGCCTTATGTTCTTATTTGATTACGCTAAATATTCTGGGGTATACTCAATTAATTATGAAAGTAGAAAATTTAGTGAATTTGAATTGTTGAAGACCAAAACAATCTTGTTAGAGAAAAATTCATCCACTGATATTTGCATGTTTTGTTTCGCTTCTTGAAGAATTTTGTGGCAGGTAATTATCAGGACACCAAATTGTGAAAATGAAAGAAAAGATGGAATAAAATAAAAATATCTTTAGTTTAGGTAAGAGATATTATTGGTAGCATGAAAAAAGCAAGTGTTATTCTCGCAGAATGGATAACCAAGTATTCAAAAACATCAATATATAAATGTAAAAACACATTTTATTCCCATTAAAACTTTCGATCTTTGAGCTTTGGTTTGCCTGTTGAGAATTTATTTTGAGTAAAAATCTTAAGAGGACAGATACACGAGAAAAAAAATCAACTAAAATTCTTTTGGCGTATACAACTCCCATGCATCTTAGCATTATGGACAAGAGAATTTTTAACATTAGAACTACCTTGAACATGCTTAAGTCAATTATGATTTAAAAAATGAACAATGGGTTACACATTGATTTTTTAACATTATAAGTACAAAGTATTCTTGACATTTTATTTATTTTAAAGCAGCATGACATAATATAATTTTGTGGGTAGTTCATTCATTTTGTATTTCACTAATTCATGATTTTCTGGTATTCATTAATTCACAGTATATTTCCTGAAACTGTCTTCCTAAAAAAGGGACCACTTTTCTGAAGCTTAGAATATGACTAGAACTGGCCATATTTCACCAACATTTCTACTTGAGTTTGGTATGACCAAACGGCTGATTTATAAGCAATTAATTTCTCCCTCAATGAAATGTATTTTTTTCATTCCCCTTTATGTCTGTTAGCTAGTATTCTGCCTTTACTACTTACAATTTCATAAGATGTAAGATGTCTTTTTTTTTTTTTTTTTTTTTTTTTGAGACGGAGTGTCGCTCTGTCTCCCAGGCTGGAGTGTAGTGGCACAATCTTGGCTCAAGCCATTCTCCTGCCTAAACCTCCCGAGTAGCTGGGACTACAGGCACCCGCCACCATGTCAGGCTAATTTTTTGTATTTTTAGTGGAGACAGGGTTTCATCGTGTTAGCCAGGATGGTGTTGATCCCCTGACCTCGTGATCTGCCCACCTTGGCCTCCCAAAGTGCTAGGATTACAGGCGTGAGCCACCGCGCCCGGCCCATAAGATGTCTTTTTAAAGTAATACAGTTTTCTACAACGAAGTCCTTACCAGAAAACAAGTTTAGGAATGAGGAAGAAAATGTCATCTTTAGAGGACATTGTAGAAAGATTTCAAATACTTTAACACGTTTTAACATGGGTAAATAAGTGTATGTGCATCAGGTGTCTTAATGTCTTATCAAATTCATCTAAGGGTTTTTCATATACTTTAAAATTTTACCTTAGTGTATTTCTGTTATAACTGCTATTATGAGAAGATGTTTGTAAGATAAATTTTGTAAATAATTAGCATTATCATAGTCATAAATTTCATTAAATAAAGTAACAGCTCTCATGATGATCAAACAGATACGATTTTCTTTACAATCAATAAGGGCAACACTCTTCTCTTGAACCAGAGTATACACCATCGAGCTGACGTGGAATCTTGAACGAAATAATGACAAGGAAGAAGGCCCTAGTGAAAATGTTTCCTTGGGTAGGGAGCCAGCCTTCTTTTCATCGCTTCAGTGATAGAGAAAGCTTTCCTGTACAGAGTATTTGTGCTTACAACACTCATTTCTTTAAGTAAACAAAAATCCAATTTTAATTGTTGACCTTAGCTCCCTCTGATTTGTAGAATTTCTGCCTTAAAATCCATTCTTGAGTGAGTAAAGCATTAACTTTTCTAATCATAAGGCACTGTGGAAAATTATAAGTATATTTTCATCTGAATTATAGCAAAAGTTTCATATAGAACAAATAACTCTTGTGTTCATAGTCTGTTTCTGACAGTTTCTACTTGGGAGTCTAGTCACAAGATCTTAGTCTCAGCATTCCAGTAATTTAGGACATAATATTACAACCTCATAAGGGTAAGATAATTAAATGAAGTATGTGGAAACAATCAACATGGCATCTAGAACTTTGCTGACTCTTCATAAACATTACCTTTCTTCCTTGTAACAAAGATAAAAGTTATCATGCTTATTCTAATGTCATTTGTCTCTCATGAGCAAAGGCTTAATTTGGACCATGCATAGGTCTATTATTCTTGCTACTAGCAAGAGTAATATCAATATTCAGGTCAGTTTAATAATTTAGAATGGGATTATATTGAGACTCATTTTATGCCAAATGCAGTTTACACTAATGTTCACATTAAAAACCATCACTGTATGTTTTTCACCCAAAGATTTTCAACAGTTTGTTTAGTGTTCTGTGTTCATTCATCTTTAAGAGATTTAGAAACTGAAAGAAACTATCTACTTTTCTGAGATTAGTTATAACAAGTAATAAATTCAAGTATATAATGCAAGGTTAAAAACGTACTTAGATTTATATAAGGTCGCTTCAGAGAATGCATTTAATTCTCGATTTCAGATTTACTAGGGTGAATAAAATAAACTGCAAGAAAATGTCATTGGTCTTATGGTTTACACGTGGCCATACCTGGAAAATATAGTATTTCAAAAGCTGCATCTGCATTTTTGTTTGAATCCGATTTTATTAGCAGAGTTTTATGAGAGAGAAATCATCAACTAAAAGATAAATCCAAACTTAGGTCAGAAGAGGCTTCATTTAAAAAGATGATTGAAGTAGTGAAAAGAGGACCATTGCCATAGGAAGACGCTCTAACTCATAGTATCCACAAACATGTCAAAGGTCGGACAGAAAATTACTTTCTTTTATAGGGGGGAGTAAACAAGGCTAGAAAGAACAGGTGTCAGATAGTTGATAAGGGAATGTCTTTCTTTATGATCAGTAATTTTGAAGATTAAGGAGAGGTTGTTTCTCATTCTGATAGCTCAGGCTAAAGGTGGGTCTCAAAGTTCTGAGTCCTGTGTAGAGAAAAGCTTAACTAAAGCTTTAAGTCAAGTTAGCAAGGCTTTTATTTGGATTGATTAGTGGGGACAAGCAGTTTATCTAATCTTTTACGAAGCAAATAATGCAATTTGGTGGGTCTATGTCTGGCCTTGTCCTAGGTAAATAAAGGGACATCCAATGTCATATCTAAATCATATAGGATAGGGCGGTTCTTTGTGTACTTCAAGATCACAGGATTTTCAGAATCTGGTCAAATGTCTGGAATTTTCATTTTCAACCATTGGTAGACAAAAAAACATAGAGAGCTATAGTGTTCTTATTCATAGTTGAATCAAATTCACCCCATTTCATGTGGAAAGTTCATAAGCAATATTCAAAATCTAGCATTGCTTCCAAATTCAATAAATAAACTCTTAGATAAGTAAGTGATAGTGACTTCCCACAGTTTCTAGAATGAGAGTCTGATTTATTTCTTTTAGTGTCCTGTAATTACAGAATATTGTCAGACACATGTAGGTATTATATTACATGCCAATTGAGTTGCAATAATTCACATTTACTTAACAATGATTAAAAAGTAATGTTGTATTTACTAATTAGTTGATTGTATTAATATGCTGGTAATATGTTAGAGGTATTACCTACACAATTCTTAAATTTAAAGAAAAGGGCTTTAATATTTAAAAAGAATACATCCTCATTCCAAGAAGAAACAGTGTGATGTGAAGGAAAGAATGAGATTTTAAATTAAACAGACCTGGGTTCAACTTCTGCCTCTGTCAGAAACTAGTTGTGTGACCATGAGAAAATGACCTACCTGATTTTGCTTCAGTTTTTTTTTTTTCGGTAAAATACTACCTTGAAAATTTCTTCAAAGGATTAGATATAATATAGAGAGTTGATCTTCATTACATGTGGATTCTGTATTTGCAAATTTGCCTACTCATTAATATGTGTTTGTAACATGAAAATCAATATTGTGTTCATTTCATGGTCATTCATGGATATGTCAAAGCAGCAAAATTTGGAGTCACCTAATATGCATGTTCCCAATTGAGGCTGAACACGGCTGTGTGTGCTCTGCCCTCTTCTTTGACTTTACCTACTATAAGTAGTATGGTCTAGTCAGTCCCACAGAAACACACATAAAACAATGTTATATATTGATCAGTTTACAAAAATGTTTGGACCAAAGGCTTATAGGAACCTAACCTTGTGTGTCTAGTAGGAGCAGTGCTTAAATATTCATTCAGTGTTCATAGTGACTTCATGAATATGTGAATATTCATTAACAATGAGAAACGTTTGTGTGTGTGTGTGTGTGTGTGTGTGTGTGAAAAGTTTAGTACTTGCTACAGTATCAGTAGAGTGGGAAAGAAGCAGCCACTGACATCTAGGAGTCCAGGAACTGGCCTGTCAGTTAGGTCTTGGTGTTCCTCTGCTGAGCATAAACAATTTCACAGAGAAGGGATCTCTGGGACCTGGATGAATTATGACAAAAATAAGGCTATTCTGTAATGATGCCTGGGCACAGACAAAACGTGAATATTGTCCAAGCCATGGAATACATACATAACACTCCCCTCACAAGTAATATAAGGGGTTCTGCTGATTCTTTACCCATTTACCTATTATTATAAAACTTGCTCTAGTCTGCCCTCTGTATTGATACGATTTAGTAAGATACCCAGTTATAGGATGGCTCCACTCTCTGACAGCACCAAATCCACATCAAACTCTTCCTTTTTTGGACCCCTCTCCAAAATCACCAAACAGAGACAAATGCTCTAATTAGTTCTTTTGAACAACCTCTTAGTGAGATAAGTCGGTTATCTATGCCATGTATTCTCCCTCACCACAATGAAAAATAAAGTCATTTGTTTACACCCTGTGTGTTTTCCTGGTGGTCTTTGCCTGCAGGACATTAACAACAGATGTAATTAGCAAGTAATAGTGGTGGTGTTGATGTTATAGATACATTTTTCCATCTGATAACCATCCCAAATGGACTAACAAGAGCAATATGCAGGATGTAGTTCCTTCATAGACAGTTAATTTTGTTGTCATGGGTGTGTTGCAGGTTCTTTACTGTTTTGCATAGTACTACAAAGAGTTAAAATGTAGAAACTTTACTGTATTAATCATGATATTTTATTTTCTGATGTTTTGACACGTTGAAGCCTTGCTGGCTCTGTAGGGATTGCCCCTGGAAGGGTTAGCTTATTCCTAGAAATAACAAACAATTCCCTGTGTCTGTGCCATTCATTGAAACCAAGCAAGCCAGAGTTCATGCCCCCAACACTCTCTTTTATAAGTCTCTCAGGTTCTGGATTACAATTTCCCTGCCCTCATCACCCCAGGGCTGGGTACTAGCAATTATAAACAGCTCCTATCCCCCAGAACCCACTGAAATTATTTAAACTAGCCAATCCTAGACCTGTGTTTATGCTGACTCTCTTGTTCCTTTCCATGGAAATCACAAAAGTGGGACTTGTCCTCAGTTCACTGCACCCCCACCTTGATTCCTTTGCCTCCTTCCTGACCCTAGTACTTTCCATCTGACTTGCCTGTGGCGTGGTGTACCCCCTTATCTTGAAGTCTATGTGCCTAACAAACTATCATTTCAAAATTTCAGCTGTCTCCTCATATGTTGAGCTTGCTATACCTACATAATAACAAAACTTATATTTTAAAATATTCAGCTATTCTCATAAAGAAATTTTGACTGTAACTTTGGAGACCAGATAACTTACAAAAGAGAAAAAAAACAAAGCAATCAAACACAATATGTAACTGGTGAAAAACCTACACAAAGGTAGTTGTAAGAATGATTGATAGGGTTGACACAAAACACAAGAACGCTGAACGGGCAATTAAAAACAGCAGTGCATGGAGGAATGAGGCATGCTTGTCAGAGGGGAGACGATTGAAGGTCTTTGTGCTGTAAGTGATGAATGAAGCAGTGAATTTGGAAGTAGTTAGTTCCCCTGCAAAATTACTTCATTAAGGCAAGGCATTACAATTTTCTGGTTTTAATTTTGAAAACATACATTTGATCAGGTAATTAATTAAAAATGGGTCTGAATGATGCTCATTCTCAAAAGCAAGCATCTTTTATGGGATATTTGAGATGCAGAGGTGAGCTTTGATTTTTATCTCAAAAAATGACCTAGATAAATATATAATGCTTATGGACATATACCTCTGTATCCAGGCAACATCACTTTGAAGTAGGGGGCAGATTATTGACATTTTACATCCAGGGTTCTAAGAATACAAAAAAATAAAAAGCCAGTCTTGGAAGCAGAAATAGCCCACAGGCCAGTGATCCTGGAAAATTGGGATAATTACTGAAATTAATTCTAGCTTGCAGAGAACATAAAAGCTGAACACACACTGTTAAATTGCATTCAGCTCACCTGTGGTTTATCTTTTTTTTTTTTTTTTTTTAATGTTCGGATTTTGTAAAGGCCAAGTGGAATTTCTAACAGATCATTAATAAGAAGCACTCGTGGCAGTAACAGGAACACCAACTTATCCCAGCGCTTAAAATATCTACACTTCCTATAACCTTAAAATTAATAAAATGGAATAAAAATTACTAAATTGCTTTCAGCAAATGCCATTTATGGATAACATGTATATGTAAATGCTTTTTAAAGCTTTTAATACATATGATTCAATTTATGAAGTGGTTAATGCTACTTGGATTTGAGAAGTCATATCTATATGAATAATGCCATGAATCTCTAGTAATTATCAATTTATTAATATACCCCATGTGATCCACACGTAATTCAGGCATCATGTAGTGGGCTTTTCAGGATAAGAGATAATTGCTGTCACAAGTTCTGTGGAGTAAATGATTGCCTCAACATGAGGAAGGAATGATCCACAGTGTGTTGGCTTCATGTCCAATGAACCACATTTATATGATATTACTGACTCAGAGAAGGAACAAATGCCTAAACCAAAAGAAGGTTATTAATATGGCTTCAAGCCTATTTAGCCCATAGAAAATCCAGAAATACTACTTCAGCACAATTCTGTGGAGGCCTCAGAAAATCAATTCCATAGTGTGTTCTTTAAGCTTATTGCTAGAATATGTCAGAAGTGATAGTGAAATTCATCTTTTGATCTTGAATGAATATAAATCCTACTGATGCCACCTGAATGAATAATTGCAATTAACGTGTAAAGAGCAGAATTTTTCTTTTGTTTGTTTGTTTTGAGACAGAGTCTCTCTCTCTTGTCCAGGCTAGAGTGCAGTGGCACGATCTGGTCTCTCTGCAACCTCCGCCTCCCGGGTTCAAGCGATTCTCATGCCTCAGCCTCCTGAATAGCTGTGGTTATAGGCATGCACCATGACACCCAGCTAATTGTTGTACTTTTAGTAGAGATGGAGTTTTACCATGTTGGCCAGGCTGGTCTTGAACTTCTGACCTCAAATGATCTGCCTGTCTCAGCCTCCCAAAGTGCTGGGATTACAAGTACTTTGGGAGGCTGAGACAGGCGGATCATTTTACGGCTAGGAGCCACCGCACCTGGCCACCAAACATTTTTGAAAGAGACGTACTTAGTTTTGAGTCTCAATATTGTCTCTTCCTAGCAGAATAACTGAATACAAATTATTGAACCTCTTAGAGCCTCCATTTTGCTTGTATTTATAGATTAAGTACAACACATATCTTGTGAATATTAAATAAAAATTTATATGAAAGAACAAGGTTGGCACATAGTGGGCACTCAAAATATCACTCTTCAAAGAACTGCAGTAATTCTAAAATAAATTGGGATCTTTAGAAGAAATGGCTTAAAGTCACTCTTGATCTCCTGATCCTATTCAAAACTGGAAAGTGAGGGGTTTAGCTTCATTATCGCTCAATTTACCCCTCAGAACCACTTTATCTTTGTATAGTGGCTCAGTGCTCCCCATCACTTCTGAAAAATGCTTCTTCTAAGAAGAAAATCTGTAATTTATTCACTCTGAACTGTATTACAAATTAACGCACCTTTGCCAAGTATTTAAAGACTTTAAAGTAGAAAAATGAAAGAGGTTTTAGCTATTGGGTACACGTTTTGTGTGTGGAAGTGTGGAAGGCAGAGTAAGGGATGGTGGGAAAGAGAGTTTGGGCTGGGATGTTGACTTATAAAATTTAAACATGGTGGATTATAACCAGGAAAACAACTTTACTTTCTGAAGGAAAGCTTTGTGTACTCTTTTAAGCTACTTTGTACTAGTAATTGTATTCAGAATGTTTTCTGTAAACAGAATTGTAGTACAAACTGTTTTAAGAGGGTTTTTTACTTAACAGAATGTTTAAATGGGTTTCCTATCCAAAAATGACTCATACGAAGAAAAAATTAAAATTATAGAAATATATTAAGCTATATAAAACCCAAGATCTTATAAGACTAAAATTTTTTCTTTGTCCTGTGCTAGGCATTTAGTTTTATCCACTTGCTTTTGTCACTTTCAGGGCAAATGTGCTTCCTTGCTTTTCACTCAGTGCTGACTATACTTATTACAGAGAAAAATACGACTGACTGGAAGTCGGGAGTCCTAGTAGCAAGAGCCTGAATGACTAACAATTTGATATGAAAGCATGAATAAGTTTTTTCCTTAATGTCTTTGTTTTCTTTTATAATATGTAAAAGTAAAGAAGTTTTGTTTAGTTCTGCTTGGAACACTTGAATAAGCATGGCTGGAAATCTTCCTGTATCAAAAGGCAAAAAGCAAGGAGTGGACAATTGAATTGGGGAGATAAATAAGTATAATTAATGACACAATACCGTATGCATCCTTTTTTATAGTCAACAAAGTTCCCAACATTCATAAAAGAGTTTCATATGCTTACGTGATTCGAATGTAGCCTATACCCCACGTAGCCCGAGGATTTTCTCCCCGGAATAAGTCATATGCCATCAAATCAAAATAATTTCATGTAGAAGAAAGCTACATTTGCAAGAATGTTAAATTGGGTAGATGCACCTGGAGGCTCAAAAAGAATCACATTATAAAATTTAAAAAGTAATTTTACTTGAAGCTGTAATGTGGGGAATAGACACTGTTGATTATTTTACATAGTTATTGGTGCTATTGGAAATGATTACTCTTCAGAGTCTTAATTTCTAACCCTTTTCATGGCGGAACTGATTGCACAAAAGTAAAATTTAATCTTTCTCCAAGTCGTATGTTTTACAAATGCAGTTTAACTTTGGGCAATTACATTGAAAATGAAAGGATTTAAGCTGAAAGGAAGTAGGTTTAGAGGCAGTGTGAATTCAAAGACCTTTCTCTTCCTTAAGCAGCATCTAATCAAATGAATATGCAAAACCTACGTACTCTGCGTTTTTCTCACATTTCTCTCCTCTCTCCTATTGAAACAAGGTCCCCACATAATAATGATCTTTGGACTTGCTTCCCACATGCTGCTGTTAACAGTATTTCTCTGTTCTTTGGCTGAATTGCTTTTACTTTTAAAATAGATGCTTTGAAATCAGTGCAGATATTAGGAGTCACTTGTATTTTAACATAGATATATACATATACCTTAAATATATATTTTTTATTTGCCAATCATACTTCAAAAATTCCAGAGGCAAAACGAAAAGAAAAGTGAAATGGTGGGTGATTGATAGATAGATAAATGATAGGTAGATAGATAGCTAGATAGACAGATAGATAGATAGATTAAATAGACAGATAGGTAGACAGATAGAGGATAGACAAAAAGTGCTTTAAATGACTTCTGGCTGTGGTCCACTGGAAAATGTTTAAAATGAGACATCTGAGAGAGAAAAAAGTACCACTTGTTAATGTTTGTGGTGTAAATACTTCCACTTCTAGCTACTAATATGATGTCATTGAATAAGGAGTTGGGAGGAGATGTAAAGTAGCACATCCGACAGAGCAGGAGTCCCCATCTTCCGGGCTGCCGACTGGGCGAGCAGCATTACCGCCTGAGCCCCGCCTCCCTTCAGATGAGCCTCCGCCATTAGATTCTCATAGAACTTGAACCCTATTGTGAACTGCACATGTGAGGAATCTAGGTAGTGCGCTCCTTATGAGACTGTAATGCCTGATGATTGGAGGTGGGACGGTTTCATCCCGAAGCCATCCACCCAACTCCCTGGTCCGTGGAAAAATTGTGTTCCACAGAAGTGGTCCCTAGTGCCGAAAAGGTTGGTGACCGCTACAATAGAGGATACAATGGATGTAAATCACTTCATGAGGATAAATGGTAAAATGTAGACAGTAATATATTGCGAGTGTATTAACTTGTTTTAGTGTAAATTATTTAATTGTACATTAATACGATTTAGTTTCAAATAATATTAGCTTTAAACAACTGGCTCAAAAATTCCTGAAAATATAATAATTGGTTCTGATAGGCCAGTACAAGGTAACTCCAGCGTACCACTGAAAAATCTCAATAGAAGGAAGAGGCAGCAATTAAATCATGGGTTTTGACGGGTGGGCAAGACATAGTTTTAGTTTCAGAACGGTTAGTATTCTTTAAATAGCAGTTGAAATAACTTCCTTTATCCTTGGGTATGTTCATACATCACCTTAGCATTTGATAAATTGGGAAGATTTTTGCACTTATCCTAGGATGGCATGGTTTCAAGAAACCCACATTTTTGGAGTACAGTTAAATGTTTAATACATTAGAAAGGCAGTTATCCACCTGAGAGGCGGAAGAGGTCTCTGCCTTGAAGTGCAGCATACTCTGAAGCCCAACTACCGGCTTTTACATCTTGGCCTCTCCATTTATTTTTTGCTTTAGGCAAGGTATTTAAGTTCTCTGTCTCTCTGTTTCTTTATCTGTAAAATATGCAGAATAATATTCCTTCCTTACCAGCATTCTGTAGTGTGGTTGAAATGTATCAAGTGTTTAATAAAGTTTAGATATCAATCTCATTTGACTCTTGTGAGATTTTCCCTTTTTGGAAAATGTTGTTTCTTAGCCTCCTCACATGCAGGAATTTCCCTATTCGGCACAAAACAACTCTATGTGTTGAGAGGTTATCGTTAATTTACCGTATACTGTATATCACTGTCTTTTATGACAGTTCCCTACTTGATGGGAACAGAGCTATGCTCCCTGACAGTAAACTAACATTGGAGAAGCATACTTTTTTTGGTCCCTTTCCAAGCACTGGTCCCTCTGCCTTTTATATAATCTCTCTCACATTGTTGGCAGCACCTGTCTAACTTTACTGGCTGTTTCAACCCAAGCCCTTAGATTGCTTCCTGTACCTATCTTAATTTCCCCTCTGTAAAGCTATTAGTGTTTCTCATGGATAAAAAAAAATGTACCTTATCATATCATTCTCTTTTCCAGAATCCCTGATTATTCTAATGATGATCAAACACTGACTACTTTTTTAAGAATGTGCCTAATGTTTTTATTTTCCTGTGAAAGAGATAGCAGTTTCATATTATTTTAAACAACTTCATTTATTTGGCAGAGATTCTAGGGTGTTACAAACTAAAATCCCTTCTAATATGAATGTCCCAGGTTCCTGAAAACTCAGTGATTTCAAGGTAGCCATTATTTATTCATTTTTATTTTCATTTTTTAATTTCTTTCAGACAGAGTATTGCTCTGTCACCCAGGCTGAAGTGCAGTGGTGGGATCTCAGCTCACTGCAACCTCCACCTCACAATTAGCCCTCATTTTAATTATTGAATTTAAAATAACCAAAAACAAACAGAAAGTTTATAAATTTTGTCAAGTTTATAAATTACTGATTTTATTGTTAATTTTATGAATGTTGTATTTTATTAGTCATCCAGGGACATTTTTATTTAATTTTCAAACATAAATATTTGAGAAGACATCCTTTTTGTTCATCAAATGTCTACATTCTCCTTCCCCACTTGAATACGGAATATCAGTAACAGCACTTTCTTTCTCTTTCTTTCTTTCTTCTCTCTTTCTTTCTTTCTTTCTTTCTTTCTTTCTTTCTTTCATTCTCTTTCTTTCTTTCTTCTTTTCTTTCTTTCTTTCTTTCTTTCTTTCTTTCTTTCTTTCTTTCTTTCTTTCTTTCTTTCTTTCTTTCTTTCTTTCTTTCTTTCCTTCCTTCCTTCCTTCCTTCCTTCTTTCCTTCCTTCCTTCCTTCCTTCCTTCCTTCCTTCCTTCCTTCCTTCCTTCCTTCCTTCCTTCCTTCCTTCCTTCCTTCCTTTATTCCTTATCAGTAACAGCACTTCTTTCTTTCTTTCTTTCTTTCTTTCTTTCTTTCTTTCTTTCTTTCTTTCTTTCTTTCTTTCTTTCTTTCTTTCTTTCTTTCTTTCTTTCTTTCTCCTTCCTTTCTTCCTTCCTTCTTTCCTTCCTTCCTTCCTTCCTTCCTTCCTTCCTTCCTTCCTTCGCGCTCTCTCTCTCTTTCTTTCTTTCTATTGAGACAGGGTCTCACTCTGTCGCCCAGGCTGGAGTGCAGTGGCGCAATCTTGGCTCACTGCAACCTCCGCCTCCCGGGTTCAAGCAATTCTCCTGCCTCAGCCTTGTGAGTAGCTGGGACTACAGGCGCCTGTCACCACTCCAAGCTAATTTTTGTATTTTTAGTAGAGACAGGGTTTCACCATGTTGGTCAGGCTGGTCTGGAACTCCTGACCTCAGGTGATCTGCCCTCCTCAGCCTCGCAAAGTTCTGGGATTACAGGTGTGAGCCACTGTGCCCAGTCAACAAAACCTTCTTTCAATTCTCTAGCTTAAAGATAATAAGAAAACATAGCTAGGTTTTTTGTTTTTTGTTTTTTGTTTTTTCTCATTTTCTTGATTGTCTTTTATGATTTTCTTGGGGGAATGGTTTTATTGAAGATCATCTCAGCTATCAAACAATGCACCCTCAGCATTCCTGTGTGTGTGTGTGTGTGTTTCTTTTCATGTGATTTTAAAAATACAAAGCACATGTCTGACTCTAATGCCACTCACATTATGTTGTAGCTAAGCAAGTTCTAAATAACTAAGTATGACTAAAAAATGTTTCACAAGAAGATCAAGTGCCCCTAACTGAATTTCAAATACAAAAAGAGAATAAAAGACACTATTTTCATTTCCTCCAAACAACAAGCACCTATATAAGAATTCAAGAAATCAACACTCTTTCATGTCTTTTCTCTAAAACAGATAGTTGGCATTAGGTTTTGAGAAAGTCAATATAGTCATTCTTTTATGTTCAGCTTTGGTACTAAATGACTAATATTTAGCAATTAACAGTGATAGCACCTTTTCCATATCTACATATTACATTTTCTTGATTGGATGATGAAAAAGATGTAGCTAAATATATTAATATCCAAGTGCCTATATTACCTAATACAGCTAGCAATGTTTCTAGGAATGTTAAATTTGAGTAGTTATACCCTTTTAACACTTATTTGCTGGTCATTATTCACCTTTACTTTTCTTCAGACAAAAGCCTCTAGGATGGTCCCCAATGTTTCCCACCTTTTATATTTTTGACTTCTGTTGAATGTGGGCTTTACCTGATGGCTGGCTTCTGAATAATAAAACTGGACAACATTAATGTGATGCCACTTTTGTAATTAAGCTACAAAAATACTGTTGCCTTTTTTTTTTTTTTTTTTTTTTAAACTCTTGGGCTGCCTTCTGTCATTCTCTGACTCACCTGCTCTGTGAGAAGTCAGCTGCCATGTCAGGAGCTTCCTCATGGAAAGATCCACATGGCAAGGAACTAATGTCTCTAGGCAATAGCCATTGAGGACCTGGGGCCTGCCAACAGACACGTGAGTGAGCTTGAGGGTGGATATGTCTAGGACTTACAGGTAGGCCTTGAAACAACTGCGGCCCTGGCCAACACCTTGAATATGGCGTTGTGAAGAGTCTGAGCTAAAAGAACCCAACTAAAGCCCAATCCTTGTTCCACAGAAACTGAGATAGCAAATGCTTGTTGCTTTAAACCTCTATGTTTTGGGGTATTCGTTACTCTGTTATTATCTGTTGATAATGATGCAGGCAGATTCTTTGTCTATTTAATAAGTCTCTCATCAATTTATAATTTGCACAAATTCCACTCTGTTCTGTCAAAGATTATATACAAACCACAAATTTGGGGAAAACACTCACACATTGTCTTTTGGTAACCTTTTATTTCCTATTTATGTTCCAAATAATGTGTTATTTAATTACATGGAAGATTAGAATGTCAGGTGAGTCCTTCTCATTTCATCAAGCTATATTTTTCTTTAGAAATACTAGTTTCTCTCAATGGATAACAATAAGTAAAAGAATATATTTCTTTTAGATAGATAGACTAGCATAGATATCTATATAAACAATTACTTTAATTACAGAAAATAATCAATAATTAAGTCAATTAATTCAAATAATATTTACATCTCTTCATTTCATGAAAAATCTCTTTTTAATGAAAAATCTCATCCAAGATGAAACAGTGCTTTTCATAGATAAAGAAATGAGAAATTAATCTATGCTAAAAGAAATATTGAATAGGTTCTGAGTCATTCTGTGAAATATTTTCCATAAGCAAAAAGTCTTTTGAAGAAGAGATGACTGGATTTTTATTAGGATATGCAGTTTCCAGAACGTTTTGGAAACTTGAAGATACTCCATTCTGATCAACTGTCTTTAATTAGACCCCAATAAGATGCAGTGGAAACTATCTGTAGCAGTGATTATATGTTAACACTGGTCAGTTTTGAAGTATGTATGAAATAAACCAAACCAATTTGACCATTTTGTGGGAATATGCAAGATATTTATCTATATTTTTAGATTGTGTTTATGTAGTTATATGCATCATAGAATGATTATATTCACTGGTTCCATAGAATTTAGTTCTGAATTTAAAACCATAGCATACAGACTCTAGTCACTATAAATTACTTTCAGAACATGGAGATTCCTGGCAAGGAAAATATTGTTACATGAAGTAGTTACCAGGTGAAATGCTCCCTCAGGAGTCCTGGGATGGATCTGTTCAATGTCTTCTTGGTTTCCAAATTCCTAATTTGGACGCTCCTCCTGTGAGTGCAGCTGTAATTGAAAAGAGAGGAAAAGCACTCTGCTAAATGTTTACTGTTAATAAGGGAGTGGGAAATAGAGAGAAGTTCAGAGGCTGTTAGAAAGAAGTACATTTTCCTGACCAGCTATGTCCTTCAGAAAAGATTTCTTCAACATCTTTTAAGAAGGCAGATAATATCATTGTTTTAATCAGAGTTTTTTGAAAACTCAGTATAGTTTTAAGGGAGTTTCCCATTGTAAAAACAAAACAAAACAAACAAAAACAAAACTATTGGTTGAGGAAAGTGTTTATATACCTATTATGAACAGGTCTTTTTATGACCAAGTATCTTTACCTACAAACTAATACTATTTCTTCTCCTATTACATTTGATTTTAAAAATAGTGCTCTTCCTTTTAAAGATGTGTAAACATTTGGACTCATTCTGGGATACATGGATATATATACATACATCATATAAAAATCTATGCATATACACTATGTATATTCAGTGTGTATATATACATATATGCAGTATATATGTATTTACAGTATACATGTACAGTATACATATACAGTATACACAGTGTATATCCATAAATACACATATATGTGTTTGTACATATGTGTATTTAAATGGCTGTTAAACTTGAAAATATAGACCCAACACTAATGATGTTGATTTATTAATTTTATTAGTCATTTTAACATTTTTCTAACATTTTCAAAGGACTTATTTTTTATAACAATATATTTAATAGTATTTTCAAATATATGAGAAGTTCTCAAGAAAATTGACACTTTTAAAAAAAAAGAATTTTGGCAGAACCATTGTAATAAAAATAAAATTAATAACATATTCTCAGAATTTTCAGTGTACTCAAAATAATGTCTCTTTCAGACCTGAGGCATAGTTGAAATTGTAACTGCCCAGTGGGTTCACCTTGCCTACTGCCTAGACAGAACCAATTTATCAAGACATGGGAATTACAATAGAGAAAGAGTAATTCATGCAGAGCCACCTGTGCAGGATTCCAGAGTTTTATTATTATTCAAATCAGTCTCCCCAGCATTCAAGGATCAGAGTTTATTTTGTTAATTTTTTAATTTTTTATTTTTATTATACTTTAAGTTCTGGGATACATGTGCAGAACATGCAGGTTTGTTACACAGGTGGTGGTTTGCTGCACCCATCGACCCGTAATCTACATTAGGTGTTTCTCCTAAAGCTATCCCTCCTCTAGTCTCCCAGCCCCCGACAGGTCCCAGTGTGTGATGTTCCCTCCCTGTGTCCATGTCTTCTCATTGTTCAACTCCCACTTATGAGTGAGAACATAAACACAACTTGGTGGGTAGGGGGAAGCCAGCGAGCCAGGAGTGCTGATTGGTTAGGTCAGAGATGAAATCATAGGGAATCGAAGCTGTCTTCTTATGCCAGGTCAGTTCTTGGGTGGAGGCAACAAGATCAGATGAGCCAGCTTATCGATCTGGGTGGTGCCAGCTTGTCAGAGGCCTTAGAACCAAAGCGACTCCATTTTGAGTAAGGGCTAGGAAAATGAGGCTGCGACTTGCTGGGCTGCATTCTCAGAAAATTAGGCATTCCTAGCCTCTAGATGTTTACACATAAGGGGACAAATTAATAATGTTTACTAAACAGACCCAGTCTTGGGAGTGTCCAGATATCCCAATATCTGGAAAACAAAGGTATTCCTAATTTTGCTTTAAAGATAATACTATCGATTCTTGCAAAATACAGTAATTAAGAAAATTAATCCTTTATCACAAACCCTTATAGCAGAGCACATCTCCTCATATATAGGAGTATTGTACCCAGGGTGGACACCATCCTCCTCTTACTTTCTGGAAAGTCCTACTCTGGAGTCCTCCTATGGAGTCCTACTCCATAAAGTTCTATGGAGTTGCTGTCCTTTTACCACTTTACTTTCTTAATAAACTTAATTTTGCATCTCTCTTGGGGTCTGGATGGGGACATGTTTCCTGTAACAAGCTGATCCATCAAGTGCAGGGTTTGTAAAATATCTCAAGCACTGATCTTAGGAGCAGTTGAGCAAGGGTCAGAATCTTGTAGCCTCTAGCTGCATAACTCCTAAGCCATAATTTCTAATATTGTGGCTAATTTGTTGGTCCGACAAAGGCAGTCTAGTCCCCAGGAAGAAGGAGGGTATTTTTTGGGAAAAGGGCTGTTATCATCTTTGTTTTAAACTATAAACTATACACTAAGTTCCTCCCAAAGTTAAATCCGCCTACACCCAGGAATGAACAAGGACTGTTTGAAAGTTAGAAGCAAGATGGAGTTGGTTAGGTCAGATCTCTTTCACTGTCTCAGATACAGTTTTGCAATGGCAGTTTCAAAATTTGTCTTGACAATGTAACATACAGACAAATTGCAAAATGCGTATTTAAAATAATGGAAATAAAAAAATAGTAGGATATAAAGATAAAATGAGAAAGAATACAAATTTTATCTGATTTACGGTTGCTTGTAGCCTGCCAACATTACCTTTTTAATAAAAAAATCACGTTTCTAATTCAATACTATTGGCAAAGTTTGATTGTTTTACTTGAGGTTTAAATGTCAAAATGAATTTTCTTTAAATTGGTCTATTTTTCAAACATAAGGCTATTTTTCTCCTCAATGAATTGTAGTGATTACAAATTCAATTGATACAAAAAAGTATAATACTTAGAAAAAATCAATAAGAAACAGCAAGAACATCTGATAACAAATTGTTTGGTATATTGTGTTTAAAAGAAATAGTTACTCAGTAACTTGAAGGGAAGTATTTAATGGATAATATATCTCAACAAAGACTAAAAGTACAATTTGTAAGCTGAAAGAAAATTTGCAATTTGGGATATTGTGAAAGAAATAACATCATTGAGAAGAAACTTTTACCTAATCAAAGCTAACTGTTTCCACATTGTTGATTTCCACTTCTTCAGAGGAAATCTTGTTGTAATTTAACATAGTACTCTCACTTAGTTTTGAATTTTAAGTTACTTCTATAGATCAGCTGATATAAAAGTTGTTTTGAAATATAAGATATGCTACTCGGTTTTGAAGAAAAGGCACCATTCTTTTGAAGTAGAGTTATGCTATTTAAAAACAAATTGTTTAAATATAAAATTTTATATAAGCTGTTTAATGTTTTTGTGCATATCGACAGCTTAATTGCACTAAAGTTATTAACATCTTATCACTATACCCCAGATTATTTTCAGTAATGTTAGGCAGAAAATTAATCAATGATTTATAGTTATACCTAGCTCATGCACTGAAAGATTTCATCTAAATACATGTTTTGATAGACCAGGCTTACGGAAGAATATCTTATTCTTCACAATTCCTTATTAATATAAATATTTGAAATTTCAAATCACATATTTAAAACTTAGAAATAGTAATATAGTGCATGCCTTGGTAATAGCTATAATCATGTAGAAGTAATGTAGAGAAGAAACTCCAAAAAGAAAGGTTAGGCTGGTTAAAACATAAATTTTAAGTGGTATGATAGAAAAAAAGCAGTGGTATAGGCTGAGGCAATGGATTTCGATAATTTGGGATGGAAGAAGGAAATTGAAAAAACATATACTGAGCATCTACATGTTTCAGGCATTTTTAAAGATACCATCTATTCTTTATAATACTGACAGGTTGATAGAATAAATATCATATTTATTACACTTGAGGAAACTGGACAAGTGATGTTCTTACTCAAGACCACACAGCTAATATGTTGGTTAAAATACTTCTATGAGATTTCCTTGAGAAATTCAGAACACCTTGACATTGATACAAACTCATACATGTGACTCCAAAACCTATCCACTTCTTACTGTACCTGATATTATTGTATGAGCAAAGCCAGAGTAAGATATGAAATATCATTGTGTGTTGGAGTAATGGGTCTGTGGCAGGAGTTTGGGTTATGAGGCCATAGTAGAGTTGGACTTAAATGACAGCTTATAATTTAACTCTCCAATTTAAAGAAAATCATAAATATCAGTATAAGAACTTACATTTTATACTGTACTCAGTGGGGAGTCAACAAAAATTTTAACCAGAAGAGTAACCAAATCAAAATTATGGTTTAGATTTGTGAATTCCTTCAGCTTGTTCTAGGAAAAACACATTCTCCAACCCAGCATCATGTTTAAAAGTGGCTCAGCTAAGCTACATTACATTCTAATTGTGTTGGTTTAAAAATAAATTTAATTTAAATTTAAAATATGACAGTTTCATAACAATTGCAGTTTCCAATCAACATTTTCACTGTTACTTTCTTTTAAAACTAAATTTGAACATTTCCATTCAGTGATTAAATGTAAAATCTTACCTACAATGAACAGTTATCAATCCCAAAAGGAGAAGAATTAGAAGAATGTAGGCGTATACTCTTTATAGAAAAGTTGAGGGTTTTGGCTCAAATGTATTAAACAACATATAATGGGATAAGTTTTGAGGAGAAAGAAAACCTGGAGGTTTTTTTTTTATTTTTATTTTTTTATTTTCAGTCATTCAATAGGTATACACAAAATGCCTCTTAAGTGCCAGAAACACTTGTAAGTTCTAAGATTATGTACAGCAGTGAAGATACTCCTTTACTCCAGTGAATTTTATTTCATTAGGATAGAAATATTCAACAGACAAACAAATAAGGCAATAACAAAGTTCTGATAAATGCAATAAAATGGGTAAAGGAAGGAGCAAATTTGGAGTGGGGAGGTACCTTGCAAACAGAACATTTGAGCAGAGATCTGAAAGGTAAGAGAAAGTGAGTAGAAAGTTTATCTGCAAGTTAGCATTTCAGGCAAAGGGAAGAGACACTACAAATAAGTTAGGTGAAATTTTTCTGGAATATTTGATCACCTCAAGTGTTCTTGGAGTGTGCGATGAAATGGAGTATGAGAGAGAAGATAATGAAAACACATGAGTATTCAGGAGGTAGCTGGGGAGGCTAGAACATGGAGAGTCTTGTAAGATACCATTGGATTTTTGCATTTACTCAGAGATAGAAGGGAATTTATTAAAGTTTTTTTATATGAGTGTCATAATATTTTTTATTTTTTTATTTTTTTTTAAACATTCTGAAAGGACCATTATGGGGGCAGATTGGGAGGTGAGGACAAAAATAGTCATACAAGTTAAAACCATTGTAATAATCCAAGTAAGAAGTATTTATTGTCTGAAGTTTGCTTGTAGCAGTAGATATTCTGAAGGTAGTAAAATTCTAGATCTATACTCAAGACAATGTAATTTGCTGATAGAGTGGGTATGGCATATGAAAGAAACAGGAAACAGAAGAATCTAAATGAGAAAGGGAGAATGAGGAAGAGAAACTGTTGAGAGGGTTAAGGAATCAAGAGATTAGTTTTATTAATGTTAAATTTGAGATGAATATTAATATCCAAGTGTAAATATTGACTAGTTGTATATTAAAATCTGGAATTTAGAGAAATAGAACTTAAGTTATAAAATGAGGAACTTAAATGTATAAATAATATTTGCAACTACAAGGCTGGGTGAGATCTTCCAGGTAGTAATTATGAATTAAAAAAGGAAGAAGCCTTAGGCCAAAGATTTGGGGCATTCCAATATTTATGTTAGACGAAAAAGAAAAACATCAACACAAAGGAGGTAGCAGCAATGGATG